>NW_027279837.1:485000-873123 GCF_046629955.1 Centroberyx affinis | reverse complement strand
TTCACATGCCATTTATGGCACTTATGTTCCTAACTTCAAACTTTTTGATTTAATTAGTATATTGAACTAAAGTAAAGCAAATTATTGTATAGTAATGTTAAGTAAACTAAACTCAGTCTCAGTAATATTTTCTCTCTGTAACAAAAGGAAAAATATATGAAGAGAAATGTACTTTACACAAAAATGTTGACACCCAGGACTGTTCCATCACTTTCTACTTTTACTAATATTGCCAAACTACATATAGTGAAATTATTAAGGAATTAAGGACTTTAGCCTAAATCTGCCATTTGGTTATATCCTATGTAGGCTACAGTGTAAACTAAAGGTGTAAGACCAATTTTTTTTTCATTCCATTTCATTTCATTTCTCCTCCAGTAGATATTCTGACATAGTGAAAATCCAGAGGAATTCAGGACTCCATAGAAGTTGGAGAGATTTCTGTGAAGATATCCTGTTCTTGGAACCAGGCCCATTCATTTTCTATGGAGGAGATGAGTTCATAGTCTGACAGTATTAAATTATGCCACAGGGCTAAGGCTATGCAAAGACTATGGGATGATTCAGAAATGGATTGGGCTATGATCTAAGGTTGTTATTGAGTTCGGCTCCTGATATCCCTCAGAATAAAGAATGAAGTCAGGAGAGTGATTTGCTCTTTTTCTTGGGCAAGACTAAATATATTCACTACTGGAGGGATTGTGTACACATCAAAAGTCTTCCTTCCCAAAGGCCCTCTCATGTTGGGGTTTAATAAGGTATTTTATTGTTTGAAGTAGTACTGCTTGTTTGAGTTGTTTATAATCCCTTTAGATCGCAGCAGCACAGTTGGCAGTGTGAAAGAGATGGCATTATCCTCATGTTTTCTTTTCTTTTTCACAGGCACCAGGCTTCAGTAACATTGTATATTCCAGGTGTGCTTTTTATATAGCGTCCCCCAAAGAACTGAAGGAGTCACAGGGTTCAGGATTTATATTATATACTTCAATGTCAGGGGTTGGCTGTGGACATTGTTGCTGGTTATGGTATGTGGTTCTTGCATCGAGCACTGTTCGTGAAAATACCTGGTATTCTGAGCGCAGGTAAAGACCTGTTTCTGTAATTGGTGTAAACAATCTGTTGTTATGAAGGGCAAGCCAAGGCCTTTAAGTAATGGCAGCGTGTGTTAGTCCCAGCGCATTTTGTTTGTGGTCACTTGCTCCGCACATGTTTAATGTATTGGATTTTGTGCGACACCGAATCTTTCCACTTACTATCGGATCAATAAGTTATTTCAATTTTGTATTCAAGCAATTTAGGAGTCTCATGAAACTAGTAATACGAAGCAGACTAGAGTTAACCTAAATTGCGTATGCATACAGCACAACAACTTACAATACAACTCAGTCTCTGCTCCCTCACATATAAAAACACAATGGACAGGCTGCAGTCCATATCTGGTCAAAATGCCAGTAAGGCGGTATGACATGAAGAATTGGCACTGATACAAGCATCATTCAACTCTAGTCAAAGTCCAACAGAGTAACTTGTCAAATATTTCAAGTAGACTGAGAACATATCTTTTACTTGACTCTGCGGTTGAGCTGAAAAATGGTTTCACCTCTCAAAAAGAATGACAGTTGACAAGAGCACACAGCGGGAGAGGTGGTGCAACTCTGGATGTGCACATATTTGTCCAGGACTAAAACTTTAGTTTCAGCCAGAATTTATTTTAGCAAAATTCAACTGCTGAATCCCAAACATTAGAAATTCTGAAATGTGAATAAACCTTTGCAAAGAAAAACTTCAACTTAGGTTTTTGCAGAATATGTTATACAGAGGATATTCTTGCTGCTTTGCTAGATGGGATCTCAGTAGATTTAGTTGTGCAAGGCAAAATATTGAAAATCCAGCTGTAGCTGTAAAGAATGTATGAAGGCCTACAGTAGGAATACTATAGGTGTGTAAAATGGGGACGCACCAATACCAATATTAGTATTGAATGTTGGCGATTGATGTCAGATAATTTCTGTAATACTAAAATGTCTCTGTGACATGTCAGAAATCACGGCAAAGATTGACTTGATTTTCTGTCTTTTTGACACATCTAAGATTGTTTTCTTGTGGTGAAAAGATGGAATAGAATAATGCATTGCATGTATGGACATGCATTAGTCAATGTCGACTGCGAGCTGTAGGCTTCTGTCTGTTTTTTCCCCACTGATGATCAGACCTACTTTAGATGACAATCCATCAGTTATAGTACACACAGTATACAGGCAAAACCCGACATGCACAGCTGGCTTATGCAAACTGCGGTCCAGATGTACTGCATGCTCCCCAGAAAGAACTACAAAGAGCCTTTGATTTCTCAGTTCCTTTACATTTAAGCCTTTCATGCTGAGTCATTTTATACATGTAAGTGAAATTCAGCATTTTTTTCTTCTTCACACAAATTACCAGACTGGGATAAAAGCCTGTAAAAATATGCAAGTTTAATTATATCTGTCATCAAATCGCTACACAGTTGCAGTACATTGAACCTGTTGCTGCACAAGCCAACTGTTATTGCTTATATGAACACTGACAAGGATGAAACTTATTGTGTATATGTTTCCTTAAAGGGTAAATCCACCCGAAAACATATAAATTCTGTTAAAAAACAACAACACAGCTATTGGTGATGTACCTTGCATTTCTGTGTCCATTTTGTTGTTTGGTGTTTTTCTTACTCCTGTGGATAACTGGCCAAGCGAAGACAATGTGACATCATGATGACATATTTCCAGCTACAGTGGAGTTTAATAGCAGAAAAATCAGACAGGGAGATATAGATGATAGAAGAGCTTTTTCTTGAGTGGAAAAACTTGCTCTCTTGCTCTTACTGTAGCTATCACTATTGCTTTCGCTCCCTCCACCTACATATAATTTGTAGCTGAACGCAACAAGGTCAGGCACGTTCCCTGGGGGATGTCGACAGGCATCTTGGGAAATGTAGGAAATCACTAAATGAGGTAGAAGTAGACAAGGCAGGTTGAGGGAATGTAGGTACACCAAAAAAAAAAAAAATCAATAAAATTACAACACTTCAGCACAAAATCATTGTGGAATGCACTGAACATTACTGATTGATGATATTTAACAGTGTAAGAGTATCCGAGGTTTTCCTGTAAGTGTTTCAAAGTTGTCCCCTCTGGAGGCGCCTGTCTCTCCGATGGTGTGACTGCTATATTGCTCTATTAACACACCAGAGTCTGTCTTAGCAGCCCAGAAGACGGAGAAACTTCACAGGCTCATCAGAAAACCTCTTCACGCTTTAGCTATGACTTTTACTAAAGGCCACTTTCAATAAATGTCAGGCTCCAAACATTGGTAAACAGTTTTAGCTCTGATCAAATTCCAGAGGGCCGGCCTACACGGTGAGGTTGCCGTGCCTGTAGGATTACAAGGGTTCCACTTCTGAAAATGGCACATTAAACAAATGGAGCGTTTCCCACCGGTGACGCCAGTATTTATTCCCACCACTGAGGAGTCTTGCCCTTTCACTTCTCATCCTGCCACTGAAGAGTCCCGCTCCTCCGCTCCCCCGCTCCTCGTCCAAACGCTGAGGACTCCTGTCTTTCCCTTCCCCATCCCGTCACTGATGAGCGCTGTTCGTTCACCCCAATTACAAACAGCAGCTCTACCGACACTCACATCAACACAGCAACTAACAGCTGCTTTTCACAAGAGACTGACGCTTTCATTTTGTATGATTACACAAGCAATTAACTTTTGTGGTGTCCTATCTATTATTATTTTAGTTATATACAAGTATAATGTATAATATTAGTATAGTATAGTAGTATGTAATATCATAGTACAGTGGGCCTCTCGTTTTTGGCTTGTGACCCCTTAAAACGAAGCGATGTCTACTCGCAACCCGTTAGCGAGTTCAACCAAATAATGATTTTCCCTTTTCAGGCTGTTTTTTTTGCTTCATTATCAGACGAGGCCTAGAGGCTGAAAACTATTCAGTATTTCACAAGAAAAAAAGAAATAAATAGAGAAAAATCAGAAAAAAATAGACATTATAATACATAGAGATATTCGTTTTTCCTATTCCATAACTCAACTTGCGACCACCCAAAATTATCTCACGACCCCCTGGGGGGTCCAGACTCCCAGGTTGAGAACCGCTGTCACAGTAGTATATAATAGTACTAGTAGTAGTAGTTGGTGGTTGTAGTGAATCAGACACCATTAATTGCACCCTTATTTAAAACCAAAGTTGGAACCAAATGCTCATCCATCAGGCTTAGAAATATAATTTTTTTCTCAAAAAACATTGCATGTTGTGGACACGAATAATGTGAAGATGATGACAACTTCAGTTAAGGTTAGGGTCATGTTTAAACAACTAAAACTTTGGTTAAGGTTTGGCAACTACAGCAGTTTGGTTAAGGTTATGGTAAAGCACCGCAGTATTTCAATGTCCAGCTGCTGCCTGTATCTAGTCTCCACATAATCCTTTTGTGGTGGGGAAACATTTCTCTCACTTTCACTTTATTTATTCATTTAATTTCATGAGGCCAGGCTGAATTATTCATCTCCTTACATCATACAGTATAGTATATTTGCAGCAGCACTCATTTGTTATTTCTTGGATGTTTCAGAACTTCAGTTTGGGTGTGTAGATATTACAAAGATCCTTGTAACGCCTTTTTGAGCCGAATGTATACAGACACTTTGCTTTACACTTTGCTGTGTTAACGTAAAGGGTCTTAGAGTCTTATAAGAGTCTTTTGTGGTTGTAAGTATCTAGTTGTAGGATTTGTGTGAATTGCATTGTGTAATAATTAAAGTTTTCCTGATCCATAACCTCAATATTTACACTGTTCATTCTCCTCTTCTCCGGTGTGTGTGTGTGTGTGTGTGTGTTAGATGACTAGAGCCTGAGCAGGAATTATTGATAGCATCTTTGTGGAGTGGTCACTTGAAAGTGCCCAGAAAGACAAGAACCCTTCAATGAACAGGTTTTTAATCCAAATAAACTCTACTCTCTACACCTGCCTATTGTGGAGAGTGTTGTGAGTGCAAACAAACATACGTAATTATATTTCCTTGTGTTGAATCCATAGATGCTTTAATTACATGAAAACAATGTTTGTCAAAATTACTAAAGGAAGACAAGGGGGTAGAGGAATCCAAGTGGCGACGAGTGTGTGTGATGTTTATAGTTTGTTGTGGATTCATATTGTTTCTGTTGTTTTACTTTTAGTCTCTTATGCAGATAGTGTTGCCTTGCCTTTATATTAATGGGAACAGATAAACCATTACATGAGCAGTGAGTGTCTATCTGGAACAAAACAATTTGTCTTTCAGTATCTTTTAACTCTGTCTGGGGAGATTATTTGTTGATGCAGGAACACCTAGGTTTTCATATTTCATATTTAAAGTTACTAGATAAACTTGCTGTGTATCTGTTGACTGTGTTCCGTTAAAAAATAGATAAATATAATAACAAGACCCACATTACTTCAGTTGTTTTTATCTCAAAGAGTTCAGCGTTACGCAAAAAGTAGAGCTAAGGAACTGTTATAATGAGACATTCTCTTGAAAACATGCTGATTATTCAAACATATCTAGGAGTATGAGTATTTAATTTCTTAATTGCAAAAAATTCTACTTCATTTTGTCCTCCAAAGAACAGTCTTAGGGTGCGTTCTCACTATTCCACTCTTTCCAAACTGCCAGGGCTTTTTTTTTTTTTTTTTACATGAAAGCCAATGGGGAGCGGCTGCAAGACCGATGGAAAGCAGCCACTTTGGAAAGGCCCGGCATCTTTTTTTGGCAGAGTGGAGCGCTTTCTAAAGTTGAGAGAACAGTTCAACTTTTTCAGAGGAGACCGCACGACGCGGACCGCTGTTTTTTCGAGAGCTGACTAATGAAAAGGAAGAAGCAGCGGGGGTTTCACCGTACGTACGTAGGCAGGTGAAAGTTTACGACAACAACCGCAACGGAAATGGAGCAGGTGGCGGTAGAAAAGTTGGTCATAGAATCGGTATGGAGCAAATTGGCTGTGCTGTTGTTTTTTGGACAGTTTGACTTAAGTACCTTTTGTGATAATGACCACGATTGTTTTTGTTTTCAAATTATCTGCACAAAGCTCGGTTGAGGCAACGTGTTTTCTACTAAAAGGCAGAATAATGTGAGTGCAACCTTACTCAGAGTCAAATTTCAAATGTGTAAAAAGTGATACACCCAGTCGCTCGACCTCCAAATTGAATTCAGAATCACTGAACGCCCTCACCCACAAAGCAGCATTAACATCTTGAATGAATCATTGGATTCTGGACTTTGAAAAGGACCGTGTGAAGTCAGCTACAGTCGTAACAAATTCTGATTCATATGCACAGGCAAGGTGCGTCTGTCACTTGTTAAACCTCCCTGTGTTTAATAGCATTTCTGCTTTATTACATAGTTAAACAGCAGACAGAGAGAGGAAAGATAGATGAGAGAGAGAGGGATCAGACCAAATTCAAACCCCAGTACATCACTGCTACATGGTATGTGTTCTATAGCTGACTGTTGCACCTGCTTTTCAAGCTCTCCACATATCTGCGTGTTCGTAACAGTGTGGTCCAAGGCTATTTGAAGACAACAGCGTGAATCACAGATGAGACGGAGTGCTCACAGATGCCTTTGCCTATAAATAAGGCTTTATAATTTGATTTATTTGTTGTCAGATTTGCATTTTTGACATCAATTCCATCGGTTTGTATACAAATTAATAATTTCCAAATCGCTAAATGCCCATTTTTTAAAGAAAAACAAAGTGCTCATCACACATTTACAATACAGCCTTTAAAAGTGTAATCTGTATGCCAGCCATGTACTCCAGTTAATTATTATCTGTAAGAAGCATAATTTGAATTTGTCATCATTTTAATTTTGCACTACCTTATTTTGTAAAAGGTGAGATTGAAAAAAATGGTGGGAATCTCTGCCTGGTACCGGCCCCCTGAATTGTTTGTTTTATCAACCACTCCCACTTTCTGTAACAATTCAGGAGCCAAAAGATAAATAAAAACATAAATAAACTAGGAATGACAAATGTAAGCGTTTCATTTAAGACTGAAAGTCTCTAGCTGTTCATCTTGAGTTTCTCATCGTCCCTGAGCGGAGACTGAAGAGCTGTGGTAACATTTGACCATTTGAATACATCATTTACCTTGTGAATACAGCACGCGCACACACACACACGCGCGCACACGCACACACACGCACACACACACACACCGCATGACCAACTGCAATTGTTTTATTGTTTTGTAGCGAGACACATAAATATGTATCACAACAAAACTACTTTGCTGATCTTTGGCCCAACATGAACTTTCAAATACAATTCAAATTAGACTTGATCAAAAATGTTCGTATTTTAATTCTGGCACAATCAGACTCTCTTTGGAGTCGTTCTTGACACACACATGTTAATTAAAGACATGCAGGGGTGCTTCCCAAGCCTTTCAATCTGGTGCCCCCCTACCTCCTATGGTTTGCCAGCCTTGCCACCATGCCGATTTGTCATCCACATCAATGAAAGTAATCAAGCTAGCAATCAGGGCAAGCTTTCACTTTTTATTTTGTGTGCGTGTGTGTGGCACGCAGCTGCCCTCATCATGGAGATACACACAAATGGAAGACGGGAATAGGAATCCCTTTCAAAGTATTATGGGGGAGGGAATCAAAGCTCTTTTCTCACAAACAGGCTCCTTAGATTCAATCATTGTGACGACCTTTTTTTCATGTGCAAGTGCATACAGCCAAAACCTGACAGCTCAGTGACAGACACTTCAAAATGAAAAAGAGCACAGTGAGAGGGGACCTGTATTTCCATGTGCAGTGTCAATACAAGAAGTAATCATTGCATATTACACCTACACCTATTGACAGACATTATCCCTCATGTCCACAGGTTAAAAAGCAGTAAATGAATTAAGACAAGGACGCTAAACTGGTTAAAACATAATTCATTCATAACATCATCTTATGTCTAACATGCATGCCACAGTCAGGGTTTAAATTTTGCATTCACATGTCGTTGAAAGCACTTAGCCAACTAATACAAAATACTGACCATGAGGAAATTCAAGCTGCACTGTGTCCTTCAGTCATACAGGGATTCAATAAACATAACTGTTAAGGCTATAAAATTTTACCTTTGAAATACCAGCAGCAATTCAAAATCAGAATCCCTTTATTAGCCAAGTACAATAAATCTACAGGAATTTGTTTTGGGGCCTTAAGTGCCGGCACATAATGGCAGCTCACATACTGGCAAAAGTATACATGCAAACCTGTTAGAGTGGTGTTAAGTGCAAGGGGAAAGTGCAGGACAAACAACAGGCTGCTGGCTATAAATACCACTCTACATACACACACACACAAAGGCAATTTCTCTGTATTAGAAATCTTGACTGAAAATATTAAGGCCTATTGTGATATTTCCAATTCATTTTCTCCACATGGTAAGAGGGCTACATCCCCGCGGTATTATGACACAGCCAGCAGGTGCAGATATGAGGTGCTGTCTGATGGAGACAAAGTGTATAAATGGCAATCAGAATTCTGAAAATCATTTCTGACTTTGATTGAAAGCCGATTCGCTTATGTGAACAGCAGCCGCGTGCGACAGAGAGAGAGAGCAGTGAACCTTGCCTTATCTCTACTGAGGCTGCCTCTATGTAGGCTATTTTCCTATTTACCCTCTGAAAAGAGCCATCCCCACACGCTTTGTACCTACTGTCAAGCCATTATACACATGGTACACTATTCGCGTCGATTCACCAGTCTACTAAACTGCCTTTTAACTCACTTTGAATTGACTTATTCAGGGAAGAAAATACAATTTCTCCTTATTTAATTCTTTACAATGAATTACAAAACACAGCGCACTATTTGTGTTTGAACCTTTAGTTGTTGCTCTTTTGATTACTCTTCATTCTTGTGCCGTACACTACAGTGAGGTGTAAAGTGAGAATGTATTGGAATAAAAAAACAACAACAACAACTGTGAGTGAGGCTGCATAATGTAGAACATGGCAATAAAATTCAGCATTTTGTGAATCATATGCAGCTTAAGCGCACAAGTTACCGCACAGCGCAAACTGAAATTGATGCTCAACGCTCTATTATTAACTTTGAAGCCGTTACTTGCTGAAAAATATCTGTTACTGTAATTCGCTCTTCAGTGTAGCTACAACATCAGAAACCGATTAGCGTAATGCTTAGCATAACAACAGAACGCCACACTCGTCTGCAGTGATGACAGGTGTCTCCACAGTGTGCCCAGGAATAAGCAAATGACGTATTGACTTTATTGGAGTACAGCTAAAAAGGAAACCGGCGTCAAGTCTCTCTCTCTTTCAGAATGTTTTGATTTGGCACAGTATTATCTGTCTTGCAGTCGTTACGTTGAAGTAGACTGATTAGCTGCAAATGAGTCAGACAACAATACAGATGCTCGAAAGTGTGATAGGCTTCGTGAAAGCTCTACAGACAAAGTACACTTCACTGGAAATATCCACGTTACAGTAAATCTCCTAATTTGCCTCGCCAGTTTTGGACTGTGGTAAATGTTTTTTTATACCCATTATGTCTTTATACTCTCTCTGGAATCGGCCTCATCATCGGTCGTTTTCTTTAAGCATTGACTTCATTTAACACGGTGCTATAATCCACCCTAAAGAAAGCAGGACTCATTTACTTGCCATGTAAGCAGGGTATGTGTGTGTGTGTGTGTGTGTGTGTGTACACTACCAGTCAAAAGTTTGGACACACCACATTTTTCTTTATTTGTTCTATTTTTCCATTTTTTTTTTCCCATTTTAGAATAATAGTGAAGACATCAACACTGTGAAATAACACAAATGTAATTATGCAGTGACCAAAAAAAGTGTTAAACAAATCAAAACTATCTTATATTTTAGATTATTTAAAGTAGCCGCCCTTTGCCTTGATGGAAAGGCAAAGGCTTTGGAAAGAAATTCATACATAGGCATCAACTTCACTATTTATATTTGTCTAAGAAACTAATTTCAAGCATTTAAGCATAATCCTTTAGATCAAAATGGCTTTAAAGGATAAGGCCGGTGTTTTTTAATGCATTGCTTACCGTCAACAAATCCTATGAAAATAACAAAATGAGCAATGATTTTGTTTTGCCAGCAAGTCTCGTCCATGTAGCCGGTGCCCAATGCAGCCATGTCCCAGCAGCCATAGAACTCCATTGTATTGACCTGACTTTTCGTGGTAACAGTTAGCGATTTTTAAAATTGAAACTATGTCTTTGTGAGCTGTATTTCAAGGTTTTTAGCTTACAATTGGAGCCAATGACTTCCGGGTTGACGGCTAAAAACGGTACGTGGGAAGTCAGAAAAGTAACGGGAGTAGAGCAAACGCATTGTTGATTTTGTTATTTTCATAGGATATGTTGACGGTAAGCAATGCATTAAAAAACACCAGCCTTATCCTTTAACAGAATGAAAAACATAGTACATTCAATCAGGTGTGTCCAAACTTTTGACTGGTAGTGTGTGTGTGTGTGTGTGTGTGCCGAGTGTATATGACCCTATGCGTCCGTGCGCCAACTATACGATGGGTGAAGTGTGTGCATCTGTTTCTCTGTATGGGAAAAATGAGACAGGATGGTGGCCACTAATCCCCCCACCTCCCAATTTGAAACGAGAGAGAAGAGGCAGACACGCGGAGCCTCTCTCGGAGCGCAGCACCATGGCTACTCACCAGAACATGGCCGAGTGAATAGATGAAAAGCCAAGCATATCGAGAGCTGATGTCTGTGACAGCTGCATTGAAGCCCCTGTCCACGTTTTTAGCTCTTTTTTTGTAGCAGAATGACCCCTCGTCCCCCCTGTGCTGTCACTCTTTATTTGAGCTTCATGTATGTTTTATTTTACGAGTTGGGCTGTCTAAACTCCCTGCTGGATTTACATATCGTATGGCGCACACTGAGTGTCCAGTAATATCCTCAAGTATTCGCTGGCCAATGAATGATTCGTATCGAATATACTGTAGGCCTTTTTATAATATACAGTGTACCGTATGTACAGAATATGATTTACGCTGTGGGAATGATTATTCTAGCAGGTTTCTCTTACAACATCAAGTACTGTGCAGGTAGCAGCGTTAGAGTGCACAGGCCTCATTCTTTTGGATTCTATTTTCGAGCTGTTTGTGATACATGCTACCATCCTAGTGGAAACCCCATTACACTTGACTGTTCGAACTGCACTGTGAAATATCTTGAGGGCGATTGTTGATTAAGGGCTCTTGAGCAGCGGCAGAGGCTGTTTTGGGGTTCTGGATCCAGTATTGCTCACAGGTTGCCTGCAGGTATGGACTTTGGTATCCATGTTGGACTGTGCACAGTCCATTGAATAGAAGAAAATGCACTCTCCTCAAGAGAGAGGAAAATACAAAGCTTGAAACATGTGTCTTGGGGTTCATGCCTTTTATATATTATATATATATATATATATATATATATATATATATATATATATATATAGATATTTATTTATTTTATTCAAAGCCTGTAGTATTTTTCTACTTTCAGTGTTGTCCAGAGCCAAGCCAAATGGGTGTAAGAGGCACAGAATAGAATTACACACTTTCCAACATGATTTTCCGTGTTGCACAGAATGGCAAAAATGAAAATTCACAAGCTAAAACCATTTGAAAACATTGTGTGGTAGTTATTGTGATGGGACAAGCGTGTATTTGCGGGCGTGTGATGTTTTTTCAATGCTTTTTAAGCATAAAGTTTTGCTGCCTTCTCTCTTGCTACAAGGTAAACAGGCAAACACAAAGCTAACAGGCTGATCCCTGGAGAACTGTCTGCATACAAAGTGATGATAAGTGTCAGCATTGATTTCAGAAGGGTTTATGCTCAGATACCACCCTCCTTCTCAAACCTTGGGTGTGCCTTTAAGCTACACTGCTGTGCAACGCTGTGCTGCACGCTGTGCTCCTCTCACCTCAAGGGAAGCAAAGAAAAGAATTATAGAAGAGTATTTACATTTTTGCAAGAGAAGCAACTATGGTGCTCTGTAAAAGTAATAAGACTAGAAACTTCAAATACCACCTGAAAATGAGCAGTGACGGTTTTAAAATGGGTTAGATTAATGAGAGAAAAAAAGTATTTGACTAGGGTATACTTTTAATAAGCCCTGCCAAGCTATACATATTTTATGTAGTCCTTGGTGTTGATTAGATTTGGAAATGAAATATGTGAAGCCAGTTGCTTCACTGTAGTGCGTCCCTCCACTGCCAGGCAGAGAGTAGGAAACGGTGCAAGCCAAACAGTTCAGTGAAAAGACTACATGGTGCGCTCGACCCCTGACCCCGCCTTGCATGCTTTGTGGGCTGTCAGCTTTGTCCTTCCTGTCCATGGTATTTACCGGAAACAAACTGCCACGGATGGCTTGCTCAAGATTAAATGTTGACTCTCACTACGGCTGACAATTTACCTCAAGTTTGCTCCTGACAGCAGGAGATGGTGAATAAACATGGTGCTCCTTAAGAGTGGCAGCGAATGCATGCAGAGACATGAGGATGCAACCAATACAATCATTATGCCTCCAACTTGGCATTCATCAACAGACTGATGGATTCCATTAATAAAAGACCTCTAGTGTTGTAGCCTCTGTTCAATATGTACTGCTTAGACACAATTCAACACAATATCGAGGCAATCATTCTCCACCCTGCTGCATTGACTTGGAAATTGAAATAACATTGCTGTTTAGTCCCATGATGAGATGTTGACATTTGCAGATGTAATGAAGGAAGAGTTTCAACAATAATCCTGTGTGAGTACATGATTATACAAAAAGACATGGTGCATAATAGGCTTTTGTCAGTGCTCTACACAATAACCATCAATAGAGACTAATACTTAAGTGCATAGCAGAGTAGATAATGCACACATACTCATTTATCCCTCCTGTGCTCACAGTAATTAAATTAAAAAAATATATATCTTGTTCAAATATTTGTTCAGGTACTCATTTCCTTGGTAAACAATTTATACACAGGGGGAAACTGTCAGTCATACCATTTCTGTAATGGTGAGCGCAGGGTTAGGTGTGTTTTTAGAGTTAAGGATATTAATAGAGAAGTAACAAAAGTTTGTAACTCAAAATGTCATTATATGAAAATTTGACAATATGCATTGTGGAGTTGAACATTTTCTTGTGATTTCAGCTGAGGTCTAATATCTAATATATGTGTTTGTCAGAGTATTGTGGATATTACAGGTTCAGGTCTGTCTATACAAGCTTTATTCACTTTCAACATTGAATATAGGTTGTGGAAAACCTTTGTTACTTGGTATTATCTCCTTCTAAAAGCTGTCTCACTTGGGTGTTTGTTAAGGTGTTTTGTTATGTTTGAATTGATGGGGAGAGGACAGAAATATGTACTTTTCTGTATTTCCAATCAATAAATGGCTGAAAATGATCAAAACATTTAAGTCTTCACTGTCTAAAATGTCTTTAAGATACAAATAAGGACCTTCCCAGAAGATATGTGGCAGTTTTTGTGATCACTGTGATTATACGGCACATTGACGGGATGGATGGCCATCACACAGCTCTGGCTTCAAATGGGATTATTCAAAGTTGGTAAACTGTCATGGTAACTTCAAGGCCCCAAAAAGCTTCACGTGTATTTTCTTAAAGGTTGTTCAAGGATTCTTTTCTGGAGTTGTACTTTGAGCAGAGGGCTTAAAGTCAACTTCAAAACACACTTTTAACTTGTGATTTGTTCTCTCTAGATTAAGATTCTGTCATTTAAGATGAGAGTTCTTGAGGAGACAATAAAGGTTCAGTGGAAGATAAAACATTTGGTGTTATTTGTTTGTCAAGCTGTATATCCGTCTGTATGGAATATTATGACAACTCTTATTAGAAATTTTGCCTATTTTTAGCCCCTCCAAGAAACTCCATAGTGGTAGCCCATATGTCTTGAGCTGAAAATGAGATATAGTTCTAGTCCTAGTTGGTCCAGTACTAGTGTAAGAGAGGGATGGATAGGGTCTTTTTCCCACGGCGCAGCTGAGGGCATCGGGAGGCAAATTGAGGTCAGGCAGGCAGTCAGTCAGTCAGTCAAGTAACGCTTAGTGAGATGATGCGCTTTGTCAGTTGGCCTCTAGAGGGCGTTTTTGACTGTGAGTGCATTGTTTCCCATTCAGAGGCACAAAATCAAAAGTCGGTGAGTGTAAAGAAATGGATCTAAATTGATCTCTAATGCGCCTGATGTCGCATCACGTCATGTCTGTAATTTGGAGATGTACAGAGAGCAGACCAGCAGCACTGAACTCAATCCACAGAGTCTGCCGGTGTGAAAACAAAAGTGAAACTTAACATTCTGCAGTCAGTAATGGGGATTTGCAGACAGTAACTCGTCTTCACTGCCATACAGACTTTAACGGTAGGTGCCTTAAACGTTACCTTGTGGTATTTAAGTAATGTCAGTTGAATTAGGTAATTTAACCATGTCACAGCGCTTCAGTGCAAAGTATTGAACACACGCGCCATGGGTCTGGACAGGATCTGTGCTTGTTTGGTATAGTAGTAGTGCATAAACTTAACAAGCTTCACTCGGCAAATTTGCACGTTTGCAGCCCAAATGGCAGTGAGAAGTAACTGTTTGAAATATTTGAGCTTCAATACCCAGAAATTATGGAACGTGTCGTCAGTAAATCGATCTAATGTTGGTGAGTCCAGCTGTCTCTGGATAGAGCGCTCACTCACAGCTGTTTAGGAGACACACTGTCTTTTTTTACACACTTTATTTTTAGACACTTTATTTTGAGCTTAAGTTTTGATTTGTCACTTTCTGTGAGCGGAGAAGTGTGCATAGCAGACACCAGAATTTAATATGGACAAATAGGGCGAATCTACAGGGTCTCAATTAGATGTTCAAAGGATGCTCTTATCTGTTGCAGCCCCACTTTGTGATTGAGGCTGATAAGACAAGTGTACTTTTACATGAAAGTCTTGCCTAGTGTAGCTTTAAGAATCAGAAGCCAAGCCAGCCTCCAATATGCTACAGTAGGTTTCTAATCACATTTTGAAAGTTTTGTATTGAATGTTAAGGAGCTTTTGGATTAATGTGGGGGATAAAGGTTCTCCAAGGGACAATTTTATCTTGACATTCTTAATGAAAGATTCCTGGACAGAAAAAGAGTGAAATGTAGTGGTCTATTCAGGTGATTCCCAGCATTATTTTATTGATTCAAAAATGTTTAACCTCAGTTGTGATAGTTTTTTCTATGAGATGAGCTCATTACTCTTGGAAGTCCTGAAAGAAAGTTGTTGGTTTGATCATTTGTAATGAGCATTACATGAGTTACCAAGTCGTAATGGCACCACTGTTATGCCATTATCTGTGGAAACGTATGAGAATCCAGTGTAGGTGCTATAGGTCGATTGCAAATCATGACAGGATTCCTTTTAGACTGTTTACTCATGGGTAAATGGTGCATCTGGTTTTGATCTGATTTGGATCTTTGTCCGATAAACATGAAGTGCACTTCCTCATACCATACACATTAGCAGTCACAGGACTACTCAAAATTCACATAGGGTGTATAAAAGGTCCTTTTAGAAAATAAATTGAGATATATATGTAATCAATACATACTAAATATTTATGAAATGTATTGAAATACATCAGAGTTTAAATTCCTGTTTGATGTATTTATCATGGTATCACTTATCACCGATAATGTACAATCCATTTGACTGTAGCATCAAACTGGCATGAGTAATCTGTGTTTTATGGGACTGTACCACTTTATCGATTACTAAGAGTGAAGCCCTGAAACCTCTCTTTATCCGGCCTGGCATTGGCACTTAAAAAGCTGAAGTTATTATTGACTCAGGAGATGGATTTTTTACATTTCTTACTTGACTTCTTTCACACTGCCCTCTGTTCTCCCAATAGCTACACTCAGATGTGGACAAAGGCGATGGCAAGGTGAAGTACGTGCTATCTGGGGAGGGCGCCACCTCCATCTTCACCATCGATGAGAACACAGGAGACATCCACGCCACCAAGCGCCTCGACCGGGAGGCGCAGGCCTACTACACCCTCCAAGCTCAGGCTGTAGACCGCCTCACCAATTTACCTGTCGAGCCCAGGTCAGAGTTCGTGGTCAAGGTCCAGGACATCAACGATAATGAGCCTAAGTTCCTCGATGGACCGTACTTGGCAGGCGTTCCAGAGATGTCGCCCTTAGGTAAGCTGTTCTGTTTGTTATGTTTTCACTTTTTCCTATAATTCATATCAGGACTTGTGACTCAGACTTGTCTATGTCTTGGATGTGGACTGACTCAACTTTTTCTCAGCATACCTATAATTTTTTTTTTCTTTTTTTAATGTACAACATGATTTTTTTCACCTTTATCTCCAATAAAATGATTGGCTAGCTACATGCATTCCAACATACTTTTCATCCTGTCAATGGATGTTGAAGGGTTTAATATCTTCCTTTGCAGACAAATCTACATCTCTGTTCATCAGAGAAAATAAAGAAAGGCCTTAATTATCATGTTTGCATTTAGAAAGGCATTCAGAAAGGCACCCAGTTTATTGGTTATTTCCATTTTGGACTCAATTTGTTCAGGACTCGGTCTTGACTTGGTCTCAACCCCTTTTGGACTTGGTCTTGACTCAAACTCAATCGGACTCGGTCTTGGCCTTGACTTGAACTCGATTATGGTGGTCCCGACTACAAGCTCTGATACATATATTTCTCTCTATCTCCTTTCTTTCTCTTTATCCCCATCTTCATCTCCCTCTCTCTTACTCTCTCTTTTTCTTTCCCTCTCTCTCACATCCGCACTTGATAATTTTCCATCTCACTGAAGTCGGCTTCATCTCTCCCACTCTTTAGTTCATGGAGGGAATTGGGAAGTTTGCAATATTAATTTGAATCCAGCATGTTCACTTTGTAAGACTAAATAAGTGCTAATCACATAGTTAATTACATGGGTCCTAGACAGACTGAGATGCTCATGTGGGAGCAGTCCCTATTCAGATTTGGACAACTTGGCTTTTGGGCATTGCTTTATCAGGTTTATTTGAAACCTTGGCTTCTTTGTTGGTGGTAAAGCTGGCCATGGACTTTTCTCCTTTCCATGCCTTTCTGCTGAGGCATTGTGTTTAATACCATTCTCCTTCAGTTCAGCTTTGTTGAGCATGATGGTGCGCAAAGATTGAATTGGCAACATGCCCTTGAGACATTAATTGGATAAAGATATAATAAGATAATACACACTTTACAGCATCTGCAATGACTCAGGCCATGCTTTTGCTATGAGAAATCATGAAATTAATTTTGTTATGTTTTGCTTGTAAGCGTAATTGTTTGCTTAGTTGTGGAGAGTCCTCAAATTGCTTTAAATACCATTCCAATTCCAATCATTTTCTCACTCAACAGTTAATATTCTTCTTAATATTCAGTGTGCAGATTTCTAGTTTTACATTATAGCAACAATAAGAGTGCGAGGCATATTGCAGGATTTCGGGTGAATAAGGACACTAGCAACAGGGTGACCGCTGGACTTGGATATGGAGTTTCCCATTTCTGGGACGTTCAAAGTGGATTTCAACAATAAAGTTGAATTTTGGAGTTTGTATTTTTCACGTCTATATGTTTTGTATTTGCTCCTGGAGGAAGCTATTGCATCAGAACCCATCTTTGACCGGTTGCTTCTTACTGCACGGTGCATGGTCAAGATTTCCTTCAAGGTTTTCGAATGGGTCAGGCTCAAGCTCGAAATGCAAGCAAATTCAAATGAACGACAGCAACATCCTGAGGCTGTTCGGACGGCGTGTGCAGGTGTGTGTGAGTAACACTGAGAGACTCAGACAGTAAGAGAGAGAGAGAGAGGGAGAGAGAGAGAGAGAGAGAGAGAGACACCTCCATGTTGATAACCCTTGGTTTGTTCTTTGTATTTGGAATTTGACATTTCTAATATCTCAGATTTTTACAGTAGCTGTTTGTTTGTTGTTGTTTGTTTTGTATGGGGTGTTTTTTCAAAAGAGAATTTACCAGTGCACCATGAATGTTAACTAGATGCTACAAGAGACGGGTGGTGCTAAACATGTCAACAGGGCCACACACAGTTGGCTGAGAGTAGAGCAATCCGTTAGAAAAAGTTAGACAAACCATCAAAAACTAAAGAATAAATAAAAAAACCCCTTGTATTAGGAATCCATAGCAAGCTTTTCCTGACTGAATTAAAATCAGTACACCGGATCTTTAAATCAGAATCTGCATATCGTAATGTGGATACGCCTTAATTTACATATTCATCACCTCAAGTATTCCGGCACAGAACTGAATTGGCGCTGAGTGACACTTGTTTAAAAACTCAAGCACACTTAAGTCAGGTCTGAATCAGGCCTATAGGCCACAGCAGCTTTTTTTGTGATAATGTTCTTCCCACACACACTGGGTCCTCCAGAGTTCATGCTAGCCAGTAGCCTACTTGGAGGTATTTGCCTGCCAAAAATGTCTGTCTGGGCCCTTTTGGACTTACTGGCCAGGAGAAGAATACAGATAAATAAGTATCTATCCATCCATTTTCTTGCTGTTTATCTGGGTCAGGGTTGCAGTGGCAACAGGACAAGCAGAGCCTACAGTCCTTTTACTCATGCAGCAGTTTCCTCCAGCGCCTCCCGGGGGATGCCAAAGCACTCCCAGGCATGCTGGGAGATGTAGTCCCTCCAGCGTTTCACAGCGCAGACTAATCAGAAGTATTGGAATGGAAACTAAAGTGAACTTGGCTGTCAATAGGCAAAAAAGCCTGTCTGGCTTTTCCATTTGTTTGAAAAAATAAATACAAAATAAATACCATAAAGTTTGGGATACATTCTGGGTTGTGTCTGACATTATGTGCATGATAGAATCATCTTTTATTCTGGTGAAGTGATGATGTTTTAGGTTGTTAATCACCAATAGCAGACATTCTCCTAAAACTTCTAGAAGATTTATTTTGTTCTTTTACAAGCTTTGTGAGTTATGAGCTTTCACAGTCAAGGAAAACGCAATATGACAAATTGCATCATCTGAAAGAAAATTAAATAAAAAGTCATGTTCCATGCACATTTTTTCTCATAATAGATGTTTTATATAGACACTGGGAAATGACTGCTAATAGAAAAAAAAAAAAAAAAATCAGGGAATTCAAGAGAAATATCAAGAACTCATAACTTGAAAGTCAAATTAACAGAAGGTGAGGTGTGGTGCCATGAAAACTAAATAATGGCTCATGCTGCTTTGGGACCTAGCTGTCAATCCTGTCAGAAACAGGAGATGCAGATTCATATTCTATTCATCAACTTAAAATTCATGTTAAAATATGCAAGGGAAGGAATAACAACAAGTTGCAGACACTTCTTCCAATTTCAGGGTGTAAATGATATGACAGATGCAAGAACATTACACTTCGATACACAAATCAACTTCAGGGACTGAGAAAACAAATCTACATTTGAGCGCCACCTCAGTACCTGAAAGATGCAAGATACCCTACAAGATGCAAAAAAAAAAAGAGAAAACATGTGTATGGCATGTTAGCTTTTTTTTTCGTACCTTCATGGTTGAAATGAAAATTACACCAAGCATACAGTGGCAGTTGGAGTCTTTCCAGGCCAAGCAGTGCTTTGCTCACAACATAGGCACCGAGATCTCTGAAGGATTACACAGCCTACAGTCGACGGGGGGTACAGCGCTCAGGCTTAAGGAACCAGAGGATTAGAGTACAAGAGCTTGGAGTCTCGTGTCCGACCCGAGATAAGACGGAAACTCCGCACATCAACCGCGGAGGAGGAACACGCTCACACCATGAGCACCGAGAAGTCGGGTCACCCCCGCCAGTGTATTTACCCAGCTGGCTTCTGTGAAGGTCTTCATCTCAAAGTGTTGGAACAACATGTGAATAATGCATCCCCTTCTTTGTAAATATCTGCTCAAAGCAATTATCACAGCAGTAAAGAACAGGCAAGGGCCAAGCACCTCTTGTCCCCAATAATTCCTTTATAGATGTCTTTAAATCATTAATGGTCACAGGCCTGCACCGCTGATGAATGGGTTCAATTTAGAGGAAATCATGAATTTAATTAATTAAAGTAATTAGAGGCAGTGCTCGTCCATACACACGGAGACCTTATGGCCCGAGGATCTCCAAAGGCTTTTGTCTTAATCATGGCGGGGATGTCAAATAAAAGACAAGAGAGCTTGAGGACAGTTGGAGGTGTGACAATCCTGAGCCTTGGCTCTCTCCCGCTGCAGCGAGAAGGGCCCAAGGAGCAGACTGAGGGCTCATTACAAGCATAGAGAATGTAATGTCAACCCAAGGCCACTGCTCTTGAATTTACTACTCACCAGTCCTTTATCCAGCTGTCATTGTTCCTGTCTAATTCATGAGCCCCGAGATCAAGGATGGAATAGGCATTTCATTTTGGGGAATGAAAAAGGTGCTTTGGTTTAAGTGATAGGGAAAAAAAAGATCAGCTGTTGAGCGACAATTGATCCCAATTATTTTTTCTGCAGTGTTATGAAATGAGTGGAATAAGAAGGTAATCTTCAGTGGAGCTTATAGCCATGTTGACTTGCCTTTGCATTGTGGCTTATTAAAGTATTATATTCCAATACGCCTTAAAGCACACATTGAACACAGCGGGCAGATATTAACTTTCTTTTGTACGTTTTGCTATTCATTTTCACTTGGCAATTACAAATAAATTTGAATTCAACTCTAAGCAATAATCCCTGCTTATCTACAACAGAGGGGAGCAGGTGTGAATGTGCATGAATATAATCAACTTAATCAAGGGTGGCAACGCTGAATACTCATCAAGGCATTTCAAAGTTAGTGGGTTTTAATATTGTTGTTTTATGTATGCCATTGTTAGCCATACATGCACGTTGCATTTCAATGTTCAGTTCAGTTGAAAAGCCACCGACTTGGTTTAAAAGTTGTTGTCCACTTAGAGCAATGTGTTTATTAATTCATTGGTTAGTCATGTAAATAAAGTCAGATGATAATTGATTGTTTGTTTTACTTCTTGTTGTACATTCATTAAGTAGATGATCCATTTTAAAGCATATGTGTTTTATCTTATTATAGAATTGATAATCCATGGCAATTAAAATTTCAGAAACCAAACAGGTAACAAGTTTGAGTGTGCATTCAGAGATGCATATTATACTTGACAGTTGGATGCAGCTTGTATATATAAGTGGCTGAATATTACGTGCCTCCCATCCAGATTAGGCATGCCATATTTATTTTCATTACTGCCAGATGACAGTTGCTCACCCAAGATACAGAATTGATTAGGAAAGCCTGTTTTGTACACATCTGCTGGGAATAAATAAAAATGTGAAAATTTGATCCATCACATCAATGAAGATGGACAAATATTGAAGTGACACAGACAGGACAAATTGAGTAGCAGACGACAGCTTCATGGAGCAGAAAGAATCTGTTCAAATTTCAGGATGTTCATCAATTTTTTGACATCCAGCCCTTGGCGCCTGACTGGTATTATTTGTGACCTTTCATATTGAAAATGTTGTTGAAAACAGAATTTTTCTTGGAATAATGTTAAACTACCAAAGTGGCAAATAACCTGTAGAGAACAACTAAAAAGTAAATCTTTAAGTGCAGTGCACCATCCAAGTCCACATTGAATGACAATCTCCAGCTGAGTCTACTGAGCCTGTGTAAAGTGATTTTAACTATCATCCTGTAATAGAGATTTAGTAGTCGCCTGAGTTCTCTTTCATACGGAGTCATCCCTTGACCTTGGTGTTTTAAACTACCAGTAATATAATCTGTCATGACTAAGAGGTGATGATATAATCTAGGAGGCCTTCCACAACCAGCCTGGTGATAACTTCTCCAGCTCCACCAAGCTATTTTCTATTACATTGTTCACATCCAGGGCCAGAGCCTGTTAATTCTGCTTTATGGCTAGAATGGAAGACTCTAATCTTCAATTTCCATGATCACTTCATTCTGTAAAAGCCTGTAAAATACATCTCATGCTAGAAAGTGAGAATTTTATTAGGGTGTTTGCCTCAAAGTAAAATATCACCTACTTGTAAGACAGCACTTTCCTTCATATGCTACAGTATAGGCTCAAGCCTAGCCAGAGATGTGTAGCTAGCTATTAAAGTGAAATATTCAAGCATAAACCAACTATTCATCTGACCATGCTCAACTGGAAAAGGCACGCTCATGGAAAATGATGTTTTTTTTTCATTTCAAGGTTACCTCAACAATGTCTGCTGCTGATTATTTCACCACAGGCGTCAGCTGAACGACTAACACTGACGTATAGTCTAACACAGAAAAAAAAAAAAAAGTAGTCAGATTCATAATGGATGTTTGCAATTATTTCAGTGTATATTGAGGGGTTCATTTTCATTTTTGTTCCTACAATCCGAGAATGGCTTTACATTAACAGACTGATGTAAATAGTTTCTTCAGCTATAAGAAACTCTGTATCTTTTAGATGAGCCCAGCTGGAGCAACCACATAATGCCTGCTACCATAATGACATGAAAGTGAAAATTGTGTGATTGGCACTGATTACCAAATACTTCCTCACTGAAATCTTCAAACGCTGGCTTGTCTGCCTTACCTTGCAAGACACAGCTATCAGCATAAGCCACATCAACTGTCATCGCTCCGTGCAAATGGAGTGAAATGTAAATAAGGGCAACGATGGTGGTAGGTGACTAGCTGGAGGCAAAAAACTGAGGACAGGACTGTATCATCACAAGGAGCGATAACCGGTGAACCTTTTCCATACTAAACAAGCCAATGTGCATGAATATTATTCTTACTCTCAGTTCTGGGCTCACTTCTGATGTCTGCTTCTTCTTTTTGCCTCGGAGGGAGAGTGGGAGAGGACAATACTGTACTGCACTGCAGATGACAGGAAATTATGTGTTCAAGAAGCATATAATTATCAATCAGTCCAAAAATCAAAAAACATTGTTATGAGTCACGGAAAAAGTGTGGGTGCTGGAACAACAGTTGTCAGTAACTGTACATCTCAATTTTTTAAAAACATGTTGCATGTATAATATGGCAATATTATCAAAAACAACATCACTGTCACTGTGATTTTGGGGTATGATGTGTGTGTGTGTGTGGCAAGCATCATCTGCATCTAAATATTATGGCTTTTATACAGTGGTTGCCAACATCTGTCTATTCTATCTTCAGTATGACACTGCATGATATCACTTTTTTTTTTTCTTTTCTTTTTTACATATGAAGCTCTGACCCAATTAGGCTCAATCTTGGTTTTGCTTGGATATTTTTATGTTAAGTCTTGTAGTTTTTGACCGTATCAACACAAATATCTGAAATAAAGTATCAAGATCCTGTATTCTGTGAAATGTGTATATTCTGAAAAAACAAACAAACAAAAAATAATAAGACTCGACTTTCTCTGGTTTTGGTCATGACTTGATCTAGACTCCTCTAGGCCTGGTCTTGGTTTGTGTTTTACTAGACTAAGGTGGCCTAAAGTACGGCAAAACACTTACATAATCTTTGTCCATTAGCTTACACTATAACAGAAAATATAATAAAGATAAAAGTCCTTTAGGGAAGCTTGACCCAGATTGCTTTGCTCCATTGAACAAACCTTATATGCATTCCACTCATAGCACTTCAGACTCTTCTTTCCCCCTACATACAAATTGGTCTTTACTCTTTTTTGATATCTTGGAATGCTTTGCTTGAATTAGAATTTCTAAACAGCCCTGTTCCCTGTACTAAGTCTATAATACAACTCATCCAGTTGGAATTTTATTTTCCCCAACAGTTTATTAACCAAACGATCTGGCATGTGCTGTGTACTGGCACTTTGAGTCAGACAGTCTTGAACAAACAACACTTGAAGTTGTTTATTACAGGGATGGTGCCACAAGATTAAAAAATGTAGATGCTATCTGTTCAGATATCATTTTGTTTTCAATGTTTTTGGTTTCCCCCTGCAGATCACTTATCAACATAACTCTGGTATCTTTAGCCTGTGGACTCACAGTCAGTAGCCGATTGGCTTGCCATCTGTGCATCAAGAGGCACTTCACCAAAAAATATTAAATAATACGAAGAATTAAAACAAACAAAAAAAAAAAACAATCATAAAATTAGAAATTGATTTTCCCAACAGTATCCACCACTGAAACATTGGGTTATAATATTCTTTAAACTACATTATTTTACTGAGCTCTAATTAGCACAACACAAAGATTCAGTGTCCTCCAGTGACATCGCTGGAGGACAAATTCAAACACATTGACTCTTGATAACTTAAATCAAACGGAGCTGGGCCAAAAAATGGTTATAGTTTTGTGGATGAGTGTGAGATGAGATACATAATAATTCAACTTTGTCTACTTTTTTTTTTTTTTTTTTTTTTTTTCAGTGAAGTGCCTTTTTAACATGCACAGATGGGTTGCAGAACCCATTCGGCTGCTGAATTAGGATCAACAGATTGAAGTTACCGGAAAAGATGCTGCTAACTGATCTGCAGGAGGAAAATGAAAACAATGAAAACGAAATGATCTCTGAAGGCAAGAAGTCGCATTTTAATCTTCCGGCAGCATCCCTGCAAATTATGGCGACAACTAACAGTGTTGTTTGCTTAGGAGCGTCTGAGGCTGAGAGCCAGTACACAGCACCTGTCAGATTTTCTGCTGCTTCTAAAGGTTCCCGTGGAAATTACAACCATATAACTAATTAACTAAAGAACAATACCAACAAACAAAAACAGTGTAATTACTAATGACTGAGGTTATATTTAGCGCTTCTAAAGTCACATTTTCATTGCATTTCTCATGTTTTTTTTTCCTCCGTTCAAGTGTAATTGGTCTGTTGATATCATGACTATTTCCACAATTAGCTCTGTTTGACTTGGATTCTGGATGTTGTCTTGGAAACTAATGAGAGGCTGTCTGCTTCCAGGAACCATGGTAGTGCAAGTGGCAGCCACAGATGCAGACGACCCCACGTACGGGAACAGCGCCAGGGTGGTGTACAGCATCATCCACGGGCAGCCCTACTTCTCAGTGGAGCCAAAGACAGGTAGGTGCAACGCTCAGACTGAAGGGGGTGATTTGTCCCCTCTGGTTCGTATTTAATGTGATGTTGGACTTTGGTAGTCCCTTGGGTTGTGTAGCTTCCTGGACACGATATAACCCCAAAATCAGCAATTCGCTGTTATCTGTTGCACCAGGAGAGGAGATTGGATAACTGTGGGGTTTTTTTTCTCTCTCTCCATTCACTGCAATTATAAAGCAGATTCTGATAATATATATAAAAAAACGAGTCATTCTTCTGATTTTTTTTTTATGTTATTAAACCTTTCAGTTTGAATAAGTGTAACACTGAAATTGGTGTTACACTTGTTAGTTTGATAACATACAGAAAGTGAATGACAATTTTTTTTTTTTATCAGAATCTGCTTTGTTTGCATTCGTTTATGTGTTAGAATCATGATTTAAGACCCGTTTCGCCATACAATGGCTGTGAATGGAGAGAGAAAAAAAACACAATTCTCCAATCTCCCCTACCGGGGCAACAGATAGCAGAGAATTGCCAATTTTGGGGTTATATCATGTCCAGGAAGCTACGCAACCCAAGGTACTACTAGGGCTGGGCGATATGGACCAAAAATCATATCTCGGTATTTTTAGGCTGAATGGCGATACACAATATATATCTCGGTATTTTCTATGAAGTAGGCTAAATGTTCAGTTGTAAGTCAAAGCCACATGTGAGATGTCACAAGCACTTTCATTAAAACAAGACTGTGATCAAAATAAAATGCAAAGACAGGGTTTCCTTCCCTGTTTTAGAACAGTCTGGTAAGTTCAGAAAATTACATCACTTTATTGTAATGCAGCCTTTAAAACCAGGAAAAGACAACACTTATGCCATATCACGATATTACGATATCCAAAATCTAAGACGATATCTAGTCTCATATCACGATAGCGATATAATATTGATATATCGCCCAGCCCTAGGTACTACCAAAGTTCAACAGCACTTTAATGTTCAGATATGGCTACAGTAGAATCTGCTGTATGTCTGCTGTATGAGGCCTGGTTCCTTCCCATGAAAACTGCATTGACAGTAGTTGAACAAATTAGACCATGCTAAAGTACCGGCTTAGTAAAGATAGCATCCACAGAATGCAGCTGACATCCAATTTCTATCAAGTACTGTCATTTGGTGCAATATAGATAACAGCTATGGAATTAGAAAACAGAGGAAAATACCCAGAGCAAAGGAGTAAAATGAGGTGCAAGATAAGATGTGAGTTAGTTTGTTGACTTGTGGGATGTTGTATACTGAGAAGTGCAGCTGCTGTCCTCGCTACATCTTCATAGCTGGCTCATTAGCCACTGCCCTGCTGAGGCTCGGCTACTTCATGCAAAGCACTCTCGGAAGAAAACAGAAAAATATGGGCCATCCCATAATATTGGGCTTCATCTTCTATTTCGAGAGCAACACATACACACACACTGAGATTTTATGAATGTAGTTCTAATTCCTGAACTGGAAAAAGCCACTGCAGTGCAGGAATTTTATATCAGTTATTTTTCACACCCAGACAGACACAGAAACTAAAAGGGGTGCTCAACAACAAAAACATTACAGTGACCTGTAAGGTTCTCCATAAACATTCAATAAGCCTAACCACTGGAAACTGGAGCACTCTAGAAAAATGACTTTATTTGACAAGAAAGGAATTTCTTCATACTGCACTGACTTTATTGCTGTGGTGTCTGAGGAGCTGGAGGAAGGTGTCATTGACGTCGAAATTTCAACACACTTCGCTATAAAGCCTGTGCACTATTGCGAAATTCCTCTGTTGTTTTTCACTTTCTAGAGACCTTCTACTAATGATGAATCCCAATGCAGCTTTCATTGGTGAACATTTCCCTGTTTTGGGTGAACATGTACATGTTTTATACACCCTAAATGAAAAAGGATACTGGATACTCTGTAAGCTCTGACAGTTCCAAAGGGACCTCTCTGAGGCTGAAAAATCTTTCATTTAAGTAGAGGATTCATCATGGTCCTTCAGAAGCTAAAACTTCTGGGGGCTCATTAATGTGTTAAAATGCTCGCATCACCTTACTTAAGATGAGATCTTCCAGAGTTAGCGTGCAAGTCTTTGAAGCAATTACCCCGAGTTATTATTCCGCTTTTAGCTTGTGAATTTGTGCCTGTTCTGATCCGTCTTATTAACCTAAAGCACAAAGCGGGGCTGCGAGAGAGAAGAGCATCCCCTCTGCCCTAATTGAGACCCCATAGATTCACTCTGTTTGCCCAAATGAAATCCTGGTGTCGGGTGTAGACACACAGGAGTATGTACAGACAGGAAGTGATGAATCGAAACTTGAAAATGTCAAGCAAGCGGCTGTGAGTGAGCTCTCTGTCGAGAAAAAGCTGCGCTCACTGTTGGATCTGTTGCATCTCTCGTTCTTTTGGTATAAAGCAGCCGCAGTTTACCGATGACACGACACAAACTTTTCAAACGGTTACCTCTCGCTGCCATTTGGAGCTGTCATCGTGCAAAGTTGCCTAGTGTGGCTTTAAACAAAACTTTTAAGCACATAGATGGATCCCGAGGCAGTGCTCTTATTGTAGGACAGTGGCTAGTTTATTAACCTGTCAGACAAGCAGGCCCACACACACACGCACACACACGCACGCGTACGTGAACGGACGTGTGCACCCACACACAGCCCCTGGGCCCTTGCCAGCCCCTCTGCTTTCTCCTGCCCATCTCTGTCTGACCATGACTGATTATGCTCGGCTCTCTCCCCATCCACGCAGAGGGTGATTGGATCTCATGGTTATGAGATGCAATATTGGTGTCAAAATGGAATAGCATGGGTGGCCATCAGAGAGGTGTGACTCAATGTAGGACTTGATGCAGAGAAGCATGAAGACACACTCTCTTGTTTGGCAGGAGTAACTTTTATAGGGTAATTCTGCTTATTTTCAACCTGGGCCTTATTTTCATATTTTTGCCACCCTGATGCTTGATTGTGTTCAAAATTCCATCACTTATATCACTGTAGAGCTTTACGTACCTCCAGTTCACTGGGAGCATTGCTGTCCAATACACACACACACACACGGCCAATGTACTCTCCAACACAATAATCAGGACATTTCAGTTGTAATAGTCCATTTGATACTTTTTAGCGTTGCTCACACACTTCCTTGTTTACTTTGCTGGCTGCCGGTCTTCTGCCGCACTCACATTACATTGGAAGAAGTAGAAAAGTGTGATTTTGTTGCTTCAGCTTGAAAGCATTCACGTGTTTTGCTCACTGGAACGCCCACATCAAAAGCCATTTGTATTTAGAAATTTGAAATCAACCATAAACAAGGAGCAGATATTTCTCAATTTCCTTAAGCATGGTTGTCTGCATTAGTGTGAATATAACTTGTAATCGTGATTTTTAATACATTGGACCACCAACATCGGTGGATTCATGACGCCAGCTGGGAGATATCACAGCATGCAAAAAATCCCACCTTTTTGTAATTACCACTCGGAGTTTGACATGGATGTTTTTTCAGTCAGCAGTTTGTATTTACAGAAACTGTGAAATGACATGAAGGCAGCATCAGAGTACTTGAACTGTCTACTTGCCAACTAGCTCACAGTAGTTAAAATAACACATCCAATACCCCAATATATGCAAGTTTCAGGCAATGAATAATCATAAATTGGATATAGGCAGGTTTCATTGCTTCAGCTTGAAAGCATTCACATGTTTTGCTCACTGGAACGCCCACATCAAAAGCCATTTGTATTTAGAAATTTGAAATCAACCATAAACAAAGAGCAGATATTTTTCAATTTCCTTAAGCATGGTTGTCTGTATTAGTGTGAATATAACTTGTAATCGTGATTTTTAATACATTGGACCACCGACATCAGTGGATTCATGACGCCAGCTGGGAGATATCACAGCATGCAAAAAATCCCACCTTTTTGTAATTACCACTTGGAGTTTGACATGGATGTTTTTTCAGTCAGCAGTTTGTATTTACAGAAACTGTGAAATGACATGAAGGCAGCATCAGAGTACTTGAGCTGTCTACTTGCCAACTAGCTCACAGTAGTTAAAATAACACATCTAATACCCCAATATATGCAAGTTTCAGGCAATGAATAATCATAAATTGGATATAGGCAGGTTTCATTGCAGTGTGAGTGTTATTGTGTTGAAAGAACATGTTTTAACCATGTTTTGGGTTCCACTTTTGGAGATTAAGTTGGCCTTGTGTGTGTGTGTGCATTGGAGAGCAGCGCTCCCAGCAAACAAAACCTCTACAGTGAAGTAAGTGATGAAATTTTGAACACAATCAATTGTTATGATGGAAAACTAGGGAAAAAAAAGCCCAGGTCGAAAATAACAGGAATTAGGCTTATGAAACAGCTACTTGTGTGTCAAGTGGGAACAAGCCGATTGAGTCATAGAAGTTTCTTCAGCGTTTCTCAAAGAATTTATTTTCTTTTTCTTATCTTTTTCCTGAAAGGCTAGAATAGTAATTGAGAGAAATGTGAGGTTGTTTTCATTTGATTACCTTTACACTATACCTGTATTGATTAAAATGGCAATCCAAGCTTCAAGAGTAATGCTATTGTCAAGTGATCATAATAGATATTCATTGAAAGTGTTGTGGGGAAATTAGCAGTAGTAGACCAGTATAGTGATGACTATGAGTAGTGATGACAATTACACAAACATTAGTTAGAAAGTATGGAACAATGTATGTTTTTACATACTACATTTTATTTCTTTGTAGAACCATTTTATTGCAGTTTTGTGGAATAAATAAAATAAATAAAATGTAATTCTTGCAAAAACACTGCAACCGAGGGCCGGTGCTTTTCCTGTCAGTGTGTCACAACCAAACCAGGTACTGTGGAGGAAAGTTTAAACCCTTATCCATTCAAAAGGAACTGGGAAATGGAAATTCATGCTACTGTTACATTATTTCTACTGTCTTCTTGTAAAACCACAATCTTGTTCTGTTGTCAACTTTAGCACTGTAGCACTTTTTTTTTTTTTTACCTTTTTGTATGTATTTGTTCATTTTAAATCTGTGGGGGTTTTTTCCACTGAAAATGAGTGAGTCCAAAAATACTGCAGCTGTATTCTGTAATTAAGTTTGTCAAAAAGTGACAGTTATTCATTAATTTATTCACAAGCGACTTATCTCACTTAGCAATATTTATTTTCTAGCTAGTGAGCGATTATTAGATAAAAACAGATTAAAAACAGCCTGCTAAATGGGAATCCACCCTAATTTCTGCTACTTCTTATATTAAATACGACTATGATAACAGTAAAAAACAGCATCAAGAAGAACCCACAACCAACAAAAAAAGCTTGCATTTATCATAAAGTGTCTCCTAGAAGATTCAAAAATTGAGTAGAGGATAGGGCTGATGGAAATTTGACCACTTGCCTCTGGCCGCTCAATGATCTTAAACAAAGTTTGTGAGAACACTTGAACCCATCAATGAGGCTCGAGTGAGACTTCATGACACCAATACCAATCAGAGCGAGAGCAGACATTTACTTAAGTGATGTTCAACCAGCATGTCTGCTCCATAAAGCCCCTACTATTACTCTCATGGCATGTTTTTACCCGTTCAGCTCAATGAACAGAGCTCACACTTTCACAGCATCAAATGATGACTTGTTTTTCATTAGCTAAGTGGACTCTTTAAATCCCAAGGTTGACTTTTCAAAAGCTTTAATGGGTTATGATTGCTTAAGTGGCCTGTGTAAGCCTACAGTAGAATGTGCTTTTAGCTATAGTATATTTGTGCTGCATGGCATGCTGTATATACTTTACATACTGAGAAGAAAATATTCTTTATCAGCATGAAAAAGAAGAGAGAGTAGGAATCTGTTTAAAATCGTCTAGCTATGTTTTGTCATATTTCTTAAGCCATCCAAGTGCTAAAAGGGTTCATGGCATCCTTAGATCCTAAGAGTGACAATCCCTTAGATGTCGACATTTGTTTGCGTGGTGACACCACTTTACTTTTGCTGATTTTCCTTCACAAAAGAATTTAGTAAGTGAATAGAAGTCTGTGCTGAAAGACTATCAAATACAACAACAGTGAGCTAACAATGAACTGTGAGCCCTCTGAGAGACTTGTTGTAATTCCTAAATAGAGCAAATTGAGCACACAAGATGCTCAATTTGTGTTTTTTTTGTTTTGTTTTGATTTTGTTTTTTTTATTTTGTTTGGTTATGTGTGTGTGTATGCTGGGGGGGGGGGTTGGTCTTGTTCCATTCGCATTCGTCCATCTGTTTGTTTGTTCATTCCCTCCTTTGTTTGTTCGTCCATTCCAAATGATATCTTAGACACCACTGATTGGATTTTGAGAAAACTTGGGAGAATGATGCATCACTCCACCGCGATACGACATTTTCAAAATGACACTCGTTGGCGCTGGGGGGGGGGTACATTGTTCCTTTTTTTCATCCATGTTTCTCATGCGATATCTCAAACTCCACCAATCGGACTTTGATGAAACTTGGAAGAACGATGGCTCTCAGTATTGCATTTGAGCTTTTTCAAAATAACACTGATTAGGCAAAGGGGGCGATACACCGTTTGTTCATTTGTCCATCTGTCATGCATGACATCTCACAAACCACTGTTGAGATTTTTTTGGGGGGAAATGATGCATCTCACCACTGCAGTCCAGCATTCTCAAAATTACGCTTGCCCAAGGGGGGTGCTACAATTTAAAGCCAAAACAAGGTGACATATTTCTTTTACTGATTGGCCCAGAGGAGGACTGCTTCATTTGTGGGGGACGACATGTTTACTGTTACCTTTTACATATTGTCAGTGCCATGTATCTTACAGAATACACATAAGGGGCGAGGCACTAGCTTTTAGACAGCAGCCCAGGATTGAGTGCTGTGGGATGAGCGTTGTGGTTCTGTCTTTGCAAGTTACTAATTAGTCCCATTTGTTGCACAAGCCTGGGCCATAGCAGAGGGTGACTTTGACAAAGTGCCTGGGCTGAAATACACTCTCTAAGCTCTACCCTGCAATACTGCACTAGCGATTAAGTGGCAGAGGGCTAATGGTCAGGGGGGGAGGAGGGAGTGTGTGACCTGGTGTTAGGTGGGTTGCATCCTGGCTCACTTTCATATAACAAGTCTCTTTACTCTGGTTCTTAATCCCAAATTGAATCTACAAGGTGCCCTTGGGAAAAGTACTTAATCCTGAATAGCTCCAATAACTTCCAAGCAATGCATAATGTCGGCAAAATACATAAGTTGCTGTGCTTAAAGGTGTTCAGTTAAGACAGCATTTTGCCATATATCTTGATTGATAGCTTGTAGTTTAGTTTGAAGGTGAAGCTGAAATGGTAATGCAATAAAGACTGTGTTCTAATTGATGGCAGGCTCAAGGAGGTTTGAACAGCTGCCTCGAGCTCCATACACCTTGGCGATACGGCGAGTCTTTCAGAAACAATCACTCACACACATTAGCACTGCTAAGAATGCATGCATACTCATAAATCTCCATGTCTGGAATAACAAGAGTTGGTAGAAAATGCCTGGTGCCTGAATGAGAGGATTAATTACATTCTGAAGGCGGGAATTTAAGATGTGGCACCGCATGCCTTTCCATATGATGTGAATATGACATGTGAATGTGACAGGTGCTTGTGTAATATATATACGTAAGGCTTGACAGACTGAGCTTCGTCTCCTCTTGCTCCCCTGGTTGTGCGAATCTAATTAAAGCTAAAATGCTCAAATAAAGGAAAAGGCCAAGTCCAATCTGTGTGTATTGTGTAGCTGCTCCTGTCCGCTCATCAAATGTGAAACTAAGATAGCGAGGTCAGGGGGAGACGGGTTTTGCTGCGATCTGTCTCTGATTAAGATATTAGCATGGCCTTTCCAGAGCCGTGCGTCTCTCTCTCTAATCTGCACCTATCAACATGCTTTCCTCTTCCCTCTGCTGTGTGCATTGCACCTCTGTACGAGTTTCTTCTTGTGTTGACTGCACTGAGTAGAGAACATTACAGCTGAAGGCTAGATATAAATCTGGCTGCCTCCTGCTGTTCAGGCAGGTAATATAGAGAGGTCTGTTCTATTTTTTTTTTTTTTATTCTAATAAGAAACAACACATACACTTAGGCACACACACACACGCACACTCCCTTAAGCTTGACATTGCAAATGGATGGATCCTTTGTACCATAACTGGTTTCATACTTTCTTTTTGTTGTGTGTTTTAACAGTAATGTCCTAATGACACATATCAACAGCACACGCCCGCTCACCCTAGTGAATCCCCCCGCTGTGTTTGGGTAGGTATGGTGACCCGTGTTTGGAGCATGACGCTTGAATGTCACCCAGTATAAACTACCTGTGCTGGAGATTTTATTCCCAGTTCGTATGGCCTGTTTTTGTGTTATGGGATCCGTTCCCTGTAAGTGGACTGCCTGAAGGTTTCAGCAAATCACATACTGCGCCATTCATGTTTAAGTGTTCATCACCTTCGTCATTACCTCTCATAGCTGCGTGTAGGGCCGGAGGGTTCTCTCAAAGTCCGCACTTTTATTTCCTCTTCCCAAGACAAATGTCAAGGATCTGGGCTTTAGCAGGGAGCGTGGCCCACCCGTCTGCCGCCAGTGGTGTGGAGACAGCTAGATAAATGCATGGCTACGATGCGTCTGGCTTGCACCGGAGGCAAGGAGTCACGGCGCGATGCGAGGCCGTGCAGCGATAGCGACAGAAGGATTTTAATCATCGCCTCTCCCCAGGAATGACACCAGCGCCGCGCGGGGTAACAGAGATAGAGAGCGAGGGGGCTGGCACCCAGCAGACAAACAACAGCCTCGCAACATAGCCGCGTGGATTAGCAGTGTCGCTCTGTGAGAAATATGTGTGCTTCTGGCCAGGCGAGAGGAGAAACACATCGCTGTTTTTTAGTGTGCTGGAATCAGGATTCATGGCATCATTAACCACAGCCAATATCTCTCAGGCTCCAACACACCAGGCTGATATTAAATAAGTATATCAATTGTGTGTGAAGCCTATCTATGGTTTAGTCAGAGTATTCATTTGTCTCACTGGTGGCTGCACAAACTTAACATCTTTCCTAGTAGGTTTATTTCACCTTTTAGGAGCCATCCGTTGCAGCTGTTTTTTGTAACGCAACCATTATCCAGCTTTCTCCTCAGCTTTACTTCTCCCGAACGCTTAAAGATGGTTCTTTCAAGTCTAGACTTGCTCTTTTTGTCCCTATGGTGATGTTGTATGGAGTAGAGAACAGGAAAGTTTATTCTGTTTGTGCCTAGCTAGTATTAAGGGACCTCTGTTGGATTGAAGGCTTGAAGTAATCTTTCTGATGCAACTCAGTAAACAGGGTTCACAGGTGTCGCAACAGCAGACACCGGAGCAGTGGTGATGCTCTTTAATTGGCTACAAGGTTACACTGTGGGAGAAGCAACAGAACACTGATGAATGGATGGATGGATGGAGGGAGGATACAGGAAGCAGATGAATGAATACTCACACAGCACAGAGATGGATGCTTAGATTCTCCACATGAAGGCATCAGGCTTTAAAAATAAAAAAAATAAAAAATAAAAAAATAGCTGACATGTTTTGACTTTGTCGTTGAAGCTTAACCAAAGGAGAGAGAAGGAGCAGTGCTTTTCCCCAACGGCATATGACAACTTCTCACTGTTCATTATTTGGTGCAGGAGTGAAATGGCATGTTTTGTAGAGCAAAAGCAAAAGACAAAAGATTATTGCTTTATTGACTACCATCATCCCACTGTAAGCCCACAGGCAGAGACTTTGGATGAAGAAGTGGACAGCTCAGTATAATTTGGCTAACTGAACCGTTTAGTTAGACCAGCCAATAACAGTTTTCAGCTAGAGGGACTTTAATGGCATTGAAAAAGAAAGGCAAAGAGTGAAAATTAAACACTTAATGGAATTGTTTATTTTCAAGTACAACAAAGGTTGACAGTCAAAAGACATCTTGGCATATTCCTTCATTTTCCTCTTGAAGTCTTTTGACCCACTTTTCTCAATCTGTTTGTCCCTCCGCCTTTGTTCGTGGATTGGGCTTAATTGCAAACTGTGTGCGTCTGTGTGTGTGTGTGTGTGTGTGTGTGTGTCCTTCTACTTCTATCCTTGTGAGAAACAGTTTGAGTTTTAGACCTTAGGTGTGAGACATTTTTGCGAAGTTAGGTCATTTTGGTTTAGGGTAAGAGTTAGGGTAAGAGTTAAGGTTAAGCATGTAGTGCATGTAGTGATGAGGGTTAAGTTTGTGTGTGTGTATGTAGCACACATACACACACACAACTGGTGATGTGGATTTTGCTTATGATTGACCAATCAATCAATCAATCAATCAATCAATCACTTTATTGTCCTTGATGGGAAATTTGTTGTGCAGCCAAGTATGAAAAACACAAATCACGTACACATCTATCCAGAAACCACACCAGCTTAGACTGCAAAGACCATAAAACAACAACAACAAAAATAAAACTACTAATAGTCACTATCTCTGTGAATTTGGAAAGTCAGACAGACAGACAAAAGGCAGACATGCACTTAAATAAAAAAAAACAAAAAAAAAACGTAATGAAAAATGGTTGGCATACGTGTGTGTACTGTATTTTTTCTTTCTGAACATTCTTGGTAATTCTGTGTCTAAAGACAACACAGTCCTTGTCAAGGGCAAAGCTTTCAGAGAATCCTGTAGTTCATGTAATTTTTTTTTTTTTTGTACATTTTTTTTTTCTTTCTCTAGAGATTGGACCTCAATTACATGTCAAATTCCTGTGTAATTTAAAGGATTATTAGAAATTCTTCAGGTGCCAACTATAACCAAGAGCCCCCCTTTTGATCTGCTTCATCAGGCTGTGAATGCGATAAAGCAACTAAAAGCGATTCATTTATTAGAGAACTGTGTGCTGTGGCTTTGTGAGGTCCTTAATGAGTAATCTTCCATGTTCTGTAGGAATCTTTAATAAGTGCTTTTTAATGAATGAAACACATTGTGTGGTAAGTCATTAACTTTGAAAGCAACAGTGATTGCCTTCGAAGGATTAGGACGATTTTCTTTGCATTTAAATGTGTTGTGTTAATTTTTGTGGAATTATCATCTTTTGTAGTCAAGAGATAAAGTTGTGATTACAAAAATGTCATTAATGGAGAGATTCCACTAAAAGCTATTTTGTGACTGTGTGCAGTGACTCGACTTCACAGCAGCTATTACATACAGCAGCCCAGGTGTAAACTGACTACTAAAGACATATGACAATCACCAGTCTGACAGTCAGTGTTGTCACCCTTCTGATACAGATCTATTATGACAGGGGGACAGACAGGTAATGCCTTCCCTGACAGCTAACATGTCGCTTTATATGCGCTCAGCTTTCTGACAGTGTCTTAGCATTAACCGCGTCATATGTCACACTATTTAAAACTATTTGTAGTGACAGCAGCAACGTTGGACAGGACACAGGATAATCTCTGAAGTCGTGGCTGTTATGCAAACGAGGTGCCGGCCCTTGTGGACACTCGTTGCACTAATCATATAGGTGATACAAACGATTTAACATTGAATTGCTGTTGCTATTTAAAAGACAAGAAAATAACGTATTTACATATTTATGAAACACGTTTTCCACTTGGCACCCTATCTCTCTCTCTCTCTCCCTCTCTCTCTCTCTCTCTCTCTCTATCTCTCTCAAATTCGAATTCAAAGTGGTTTATTGGCGTGAATGACAATGTTAGTGTTGCCAAAGCAATGAGATAAAACATCATGTTAATTTATTATTGTTGTTTCTATATTATTGTATTATTTTGTTATTGTTGTATTTATTAGCATTTTCTCTCTCTCTCTCTCTCTCTCTCTCTCTCTCTCTCTCTCTCTCCCTCTCTCTCTCCAGGCATCATCAGAACAGCTCTGCCCAACATGGACCGGGAGACGAGGGACCAGTATGTGCTGGTGATCCAGGCCAAAGACATGGTCGGTCAGATGGGCGGCCTGTCCGGCACCACCTCCGTCACCGTCACCCTCACCGATGTCAACGACAACCCGCCGTGCTTCACTCACAGTAAGCCTCCGCTCCTGCGTGTCCTTGCGGGATAGATTGAGCTTGCGCTGTATATTCCATATACAGCTACTCAGCAATCAGAGAAACACCCCAAGCCCTTCACTGCCTTTTCAGTAGTGCTTTGAGGGCTAAATGGGGCTTCATAGAGCCATTACCGTTGAAGAACCACTTCAACCCCGGACATACAAATGTAGCAATTGAGATCCTACTTTTATACTGTAGGCATTGCATGCAGGGGCAAAATACTGCTGAGCTGTTGTTGCACCCTTGAAAAATAATTGCAAGAATCTAATTCTCTGTTTTTTTCTTTGAGTACAGTTTAACAAGGTTTATTTTTCTTCATAATGTATCATAGCAGAAAGTTTAACAGGAAATAGCTAGAATGCCCAGGTTTTTTCATAAGATAGAAGAAAAATATACTCAGAAATAATCCTGATCGCTAAGCCACCTCTCACCAATTTACCAAGGTTATATTAGTCTCATTCCTAACCCTATTAGCATGATTCTCTTTTCTCTTTTCTTTTCTCTTAACTTTCTTGCATTTGTGTTTTCAGCATACATCTTGACAAATTAAAATACAGCCTTACATTCCTGCAAGGTGTGCACCTCCCTGCTTTACTGCTCATCAGAGCTGGGGGCTGCCATGGCGGTGGATACTAGGATCAATCAGGCTCCGTTTTTTGTTGTCAGCCTATTTCACGGGCTGCTAATGGGTTCCAGGCCCAGCTTTAGGATTCAAAGGAATGCAGTGCTTCTCATGATAATCTGAAGCTCCGGCAATCGGTTTACCGCTGATAGCCCGACCACCGCCTGGCCGTTGCACTCGGTGCTGGACTGCCATGAAGTCAGGTCAATTTGCTGGTCCCCGGGGGGAGAGAAAGGTTCACGTTTGCACAACAAGTCATCAATGCCGTTTTAACCCAGTGCTGTCATGCTGGGAAGAAAGAGACTTTGGAGGAGTTGTGGACTTTGCCCCTGCTGTCGCCCTCGCAGGGTCATGGGTCAGAATCGATAGACCATTACAGAGCATCACAGCTGATAGAGTCCAGAAGGTTTAGCTAGTCCTTGGAAGGGAGAAGGGAAAGCAGTCAAGGTTAGATGCATGAAGGGACAGGCTGGGGGACGGGGACAGAGGGAAAGAACTAGGTGCAGGGGCGAGAGGGGAGGAGGGAAGCAATTTTTTGGTCTTTTAAAGAGCTGCTATTCCACGGCAAATTAAAAAGCCATTACAAAGATTACACGGCGGCAAACAATGTCAGGCAGATTAGCATTTAGACGGCGGCTGAGGGAGACACTAGGGTGAGGAACACAGAAAGGTCTGGTAATGAGCTCTGCCATGGTGATTGGGGAGATTATGATTATGAATATGATTCCCTTCTTTATTCTTATAAGAGTGCTTTAAATCCGAAGGTTTCCGACAAAAGCTCAGGGAACACAATGGAGAGTTTCGGAGTAATAGAATCTTGGAGTGGACATTTCATCCCATGAAGCGTACCATGGGGATCTAAGCATGACTCCTGTTCTCTTTGGTCAAGGGGATAACCCATTACATTCAGAGAAGATTCGGGAAGCGACAGACATTTTAATCCCTCTACAAAGGCATCAGAGTTTGGAAATACATCTAAATGTTTGTTTTGCCAAATATATTCTTCTACCAGTAAAACATGGAGTACAGGAATGTGAAAAATGCCATTGTTCTTTGACGCTTTTATGTTTTCTTAATTGTATATTCCATGTGTCCATTGCGGACTCTACAGACTAAACTGCAGTATGCAGCACTATCTAAGCGCTTTATTCCATGCGTGTCGCTACTGCTATCTGTCTGTGTTATGCAACCCAAATTTATTGAGGAGCCACACAGCCAAATCAAAGCTGTAGGGTATAACAAAGCTGGGCTGCTTGAAGGTGAGTTGGTACGGAAATAAGCACATCCATTACCACCATGCGCTGCTGTCCTTCCTTTTCCAGAGAGCTATCAGTACACAGTGCTGGAGTCACTGCCTGTGCAATCTGTGGTGGCCAGGATCAAGGCGGCCGACGCTGACATAGGCTCCAACGCAGAGATGGACTACAGGATCATGGATGGTGACGGGCCTGGCATGTTCAACATTACAACAGACGAGGACACACAAGAGGGGATCATCATCCTTCTGAAGGTACAGCATTAAAAAAGAGGGGTTAATAGGTTCTGAATATACCAGAGATTTACCGGTAATAGACATAAAAAAAACATCTTTTATTTTGGATGGGCTGAGGGCAAATGCTTCACATTTCAGGCTTTATAGAGAACTTGAAATGGTCTCCTCGGGCTAGAGAGATGTGACAGTTCATTGCTGCAGCTCCTTTGTAGGACAGAGAGCCATTGTTGGCCACAAGCCATACTTGTCAGATGGGACAATTTGATCTTTTGTTTGTTTTGCACCAACCTCAGACAATTACAGCATAGAAGACAGTCACCAACAATGAAAGTGTCACATCAATGTTCTTCTGCAGTATATTATAGGTTACAGTGGGGAGTTCAATAAGCCAAACAAAATGACATGTTAGGCCAGCATGAATGATTCACACACATCTGTATAGCTTTGTTTCACCTTTTACTGTAAAGTTGGAATGGAAGGTCAGAGTCTTGACTACTGAACAGCACCGCACAACCCAAGTGACCTCGTTTGACAGGGTGTGTATCACAAGGAAAAGTGAAGAAGAATCGATTTTTCACGTATGTTTTGTATTCTTCCCGTCTGCCTTCGCTATAGCCTCTAGACTTCGAGACAAAGAGCAGCTTTTCTCTGAGAATCGAAGCCACCAACAGGAATATTGACTCCAACTTCTTGAGCGTGGGCCCATTTAGCGACACAGCGTCAGTCAAGGTGACGGTGGAAGATGTGAACGAGCCACCCGTCTTTTCCACACCTCTCAGCAAGATGGTGGTGTCTGAGGACGCCAAAGTGGGCACGTCTATCGGGAGAGTTTCCGCTCACGACCCGGACACCTCCAGCAGTGCCATCAGGTACTAATAATTTGACGTCTCTTTTTTTGTCTCAGTCACTTTTGCAAGTGACTAATCTCTCCTCAAATAAACCCTCCACTCTTAAGGTGCTTTCATTCAGCAAAGTGGAAAAAAAAACGAATTTGCAGGAGCTGCGTGTTGTTGTGGGAGAAATGTGAGATTCTCAAAGGACACAAATAAAGGCCCGAGACTCCTTAAAGAAGAGCTCTATGTTTATCAGCGGGTTAATACATTCATCTCACTCCACATTATCTACAAACACCCAGAATCTGTAGACTCTCGAAATGGCCAGTTCCCGTGTGGCTGTGACAAAGACGGTGCCAGATGGCGGGGGTGCTGAGGAGTGCAGCATTTGCAAAAGTGAAATGCCATCTTGAACAAGAGAAGGGCATTCCTGCAGGAGGGTCAAGGCTCAATAGTAGTGCCATGGCATTTCTGACTCAAAACAAGCGCTCAGATTGTCAATCTGTGTGGTGTCACTCCTGAGATCCCCACCCATTATGCATTAATTGAATGAATATTGTATGGTATTCATGCTTGGTCTGTTAGGATTGTTAGTAATCTTAATCAGAAAATCAAATTACTGCACCATTGTGGTTGTAAATTGCCTCTTTTTGCTGCTGTGACTGTTATCAGCGTCTGCAATATATTGCACTACATCTGTTGAAATTAAAATTATTGTGGAACTAATGCAACCACAAGAGTCAAATTACATTGCAATAATACCCTTTGGATGTAGGCTAATTGAAGTCATAATATTTCTCCAGAAATATGAGTTATATGCGTATTGAAAGGGCTTGATCTGTGTTCTGCGCTGAGAGAAAAGTGGACAGCCTTCTGTTGTATCAAAGTTTAATAGGGATTCTTTTCAATCACACTGAAAAGTTGAACAAGTGCACATTTCTATTGCATTTTGTAAGTTTAAAATAATTATTGTAACTGTGTTAATTATGTGCTTTTCAGACATCTAGTAAAAAATATTATATAAAAGGATAATGAACTGTATGGACACAACCCATTGATGGCTGATTAAAGCTCTGATGAATTGAAAATCTTCAGTGGGAGAGTCTGAGTGGACAAAATAACTATTACTATCTTTCTTCACAAGTGCTCTAACAAGAAATACTGAAATGTCAAATCAATACCAGTGTCCAAAACCTGCTTTTAAAAGGACGTTCTTTATGCCTGGCTGTGTGTGTGTGTGTGTGTGTGTGTGTGTGTGTGTGTGTGTGTGTCCAGGTACTCCATAGACAGAAACACAGACTTGGAGCGATTCTTTAACGTAGATGCTTTAAGTGGGGTCATCAGCACCGCCAAGCCTCTGGACAGAGAGGCCAACTCCGTGCACAACCTCACTATCTTCGCTATCGAGAGCCGTAAGTACACCACCGCACACGCTCCAACCTGCCGTTCGGGTTGGAATTATCCGGTTAGTGTCACTGTTAGGAGGAATTTGTATATGAAGCCTTGTGGTCCTTCCTGCGCTGTCACCCAGATGAATCACCAACACCACTCCCCCCTCTTCCCATCCCCCACCCCCCCCACCCCCCCCCCACCCCTGCGCTCTGCCTACAATACAGTGCGGAGTTGTTGGGGTCGTGGTAGGGCTGTCGGGGAATGTTAATTCACACGCGGGGCGGTCGCTCTGACCTCCAGCTCTCCCTCTGCTGTGGTGTGTGTGTGAGGGGACGAGGTGCTGACTAAGGGTAGGCGCTCTCACCCATGGGTGAACTATGTTGATGTGATGCAGAGGTGCCGCGTGCCTTTTTGTTAATCTCTTGACAGCTCCAAGGACATAAAGGCTTTTTTTTTTTTTTTTTTCTTTCTGTCATTCTACAGCCATACGCAAACACAATGGACGACAATCATCGGCGCATGCCGAGCACTGTAGATGGCTGCATCACATCAATATATGTTCAAAAAGACAACATGTCAGCTTGGCAGTTCCTCTGCTATCACATCTTCAGACAGAGTGCAGTGCGTAAAAGTGTATTCAGTTTTGTTTTTTTTTCAAAACCTTTTTATCGCTCTGCTTCAAAAGATGTGTTTTTATTTACATGTAGCAGCACACACACACACTATTCGGTTGATTTCAGAGTGTGAGTACTTGCTAGATATAGCAACAAAGAGAAGGCAGCATATAATAATAACTGTATGAAATGTCACAACAGTCTCTCATGCATGAGATACTGGCTCCTGACACATAGTGACACTCAGGCTCTGTTTTTAGCTGAAAACATCTTTGAGTCCAAAATCCACTGTCCTGTATGCCTTATGACAGTATTTATAGTAAATGGGTTCTTTGTGACTAAACAGGGTGCAGAGTCTCTCCGGTTGAGGGATGCTGTGCATTTGAGCTGCTGCAGTCACTCACATTTCCTCCGCTGTGCTCAGACCACGCCAATGACAACAAGTCTGTGGCCCGAGGCACCATGCGTCCTTTTTATCACCGTCAAATCAGCCGGCCCGAATGTCAGCGCGTCATCTCTCGTCAGCATGGCGGCGACGCCAGGCTAAATCATCATCTTGCACTCAGACGCAGCCATTTAACCATCAGTGTGTGTCAGGCAGACAGAGGCGCGAAGCCCACTGTGCAAGATGGCTTGTTCATACACGTAGCCTTTCCCCACAACAAGCCGCACCGAGTGTAATCACTTTGGCTGATCCCCACCAGAGTGGATAAGGATGCCAGCTGTTGGGAGAGCATTGCATATTTCATTACAGCAGCGCTTTTTGCTCCACCTTTGTGATTAATTAAAAACACATGAGAAAGATCAATATCCCATAAATTGGCTGAGCGCATAAACACAAAGTTAAAGCTGAATTAAAGTGTTTAAAAGAAAGTTTGCTGAATGCTATGACATGGACACAGACTCTCCCTCTCTTTGTCTTTCAGAAGACCCAACCCAAATTGGAAAGGGAATCACTCTCATCACGGTGCTGGACATAAATGATAATGCCCCGGTCTTTGCCATAGACTATGAAACCCTCCTCTGTGAAAACGCCATGCCAGGACAGGTAAGATCCAGAAACGGCTCTGCAGTCAGTCCAGCTTCCCTTCCTTTTTCTCTCTCCACACCTCTTGAAGTTTGCCTCACAAAGGCAGCCTGCTGTCTCTCAAAGCCATTAAAAGTCTTTCTTGTGCCTCAAAACAATTCCACTGTGGACCTATCCACTTCAGAGCTTGAGGTCATTCCAGGGAGATAGTCTCATTAGTATGAGACACATCCTTAAGATTTAATAGCAGGTATTGTAGGTGTTATCGTTCATTAGAGATGTTAGTCTCATTCCATACTGTCAATGCCAACTAAATTAATGGCAGTGCATGACTCTGCCTGTGGTCTTACTCCACAATAATATCACAGGCTAATATGATATTTCATGCTGGGATGGAGTGGTTGTCTGCCTCAGTCTGATTCTTCATTCTGAAGCGCTGTATAATTAGACGATCACCATGGAGGGCACTGGTGCAGAAAATGCATCACAGTATCATGCAAACAGAACAAGAGAGATTTCAGGGCTTGGAAATTTGGTTCAGGAAAGGCGTGTCAGACGCTGGAGCCATGCATTGCATTTTCCCTGTGTTTAGCATTTGGCCTCATTGTTGCTAAATGACTTGTGTGTCTGCAATGGCGATTTGTCTACTCTTGGCATTTGGAAAATACAATCAGAGGCGAAGGGTAAAGCAGGCGTGCAGAACTGAATAAGTACAATTGATCAGAATGATGCATTGTATTGGAAATGGCTATTAGGCCCTTTTAAATATGTTATTTGCATTCATACTTCTGAGTTGTTTGTCACTGTGCTCAAGGGAGGGTGTACAAGAATAGCAAACGATTTCATTTGCAAAAATGAGAGAATATATTTCATGTATGCAATTTTTTCCTTTGTGCATTAGGCTTGACCACAATGTGGCTCTTTTTTCAGTGAGTTTACAGGGTCTCGCAGGCACGACTGTCTTTGTTGCTGCATCGGGTTTTAGTGGCATTTTATATGTATGTCTCTTATTCCTTTTGTTCAGAGATAAAATCCCCCAAAAAATCAAAGTGAACTACATGCAGAGATTGTCTGAGTGCAAGCTACTCTGAATTTTTTAAAGATTTTGCAGTATTCATATATCCAACAAACACTGAACTTAAAGTATACAGTATTTTCTGGAGTAAACGTTATCTAATTCTGAGTTTCCATCGTTAGTGAAGGCATCACTACTGTATGAATGCTACAGAGCTGAATGTCTATTTTTAGTTCTGGATACAGCCGGTTATCCTCAGATGATTGTTGATGCCCAGTGATATTGAATTTAGAGCAATGCTAGCATCTCGCCTATCATCTATCAATATAACCTGACTGTGAAATCCAACAGATAATTTGTACATTTCTTCCCAGCAGTGCCTGATAAATTATGGCACAGAGACAATGGCAATACTGAAACAAAGTCATTCCCTACAATCAAACTAGCCCGCAGGGCATAGCAACAGCCGTGGCCCATGACAGCATCATCAGCAGGAAAAGGTACAGCAAATCTGTAATTACTCAGCTGAACCAGACAGATTGCTTACTCAATGCCAGTGATAGCTGAGCTGTTAGCTTCCCCTAGGTGTAGCTAGGAGCTACTCTGCTGTAAAGTGAGGAGCTGCTGAGGCCTCGGTCCTCTCAGCTGGTCGGCCCAACTGGCAGACACAACGGATTCAAATTCCATCCATAGTCTTTAAGGGGTGCAGTCATAAAATGAGTTGCTATCGCTAGGAGCTAGTGTTAACATGCTAATAGCCAAGCCGCACTCTGCATCTTAAAATGGTGTGTGTGTGTGTGTGCACGCGTGTGTGTAAATGTTTTCACTTCATCATTTTTATTCAACCGAAATGAAATGTTCTTTATAAAGAATTTCTGGATGAGGAAATTAGACACATTGCTTTTCCCCTTATGCGTAAAGAGCTGCATGCAGGCATTTAGCCAATTCAATCATGACTTTGTTTTTATTACATGGTGAAATTAGTTTGCTTTCACATGTTGTCATCTCCCTTACCTTATTGTTAGAGTGAATAACTACTAGAGACTTGGAGTACTTTCCAACTCATTTTATTTGTATGTTTCACTAATTCCAGTTTCTACTGAATTCAGTTTGAATATAGCCTCCTGTTAGGCATCACTGAAGACGACCACAGGGATTGCAGTTTCAGACTGAATAATGAAGTCAGGCAAAATGGAAATTTCATGATGAAATTTACACCCAAAAACACATACAGAGCAAAGGAAAGGAGAAAGGTTGACATTTGAATGCGAAAACACCATTTGAATTCCAACTAGCTGTCAGCTGTCTGTTAGCAGACAGACTCGGTGGACTCGTAACCTGTCAGATGTACACCCCACCGCCTCCCTGATTCCTAATTAAAATGTTCCTGTTATACATGTCCAGGAGTAGCAATCAACAACAAACCGGTTCTACTAACAGCATCCGCTCACCGGCAGCCTCTTCCCAGTGAGCTTTGTTAAAATCTTAGGCCGCCCACTGGCTGTCTCACCCATTGGCTTATTCGTTGCTGCGACAAAGATGAAATAATAACATTTGCCAGTTGGGGCCAGGGCTGACTCTGTGGCTCTGTAGCATAGATTAACAGGGAGCACAGGGTTGGAATAACCTGCCATTTTTCAGGCCTAATTAAGGCCGTCTCGTGGCACTGGCTCTCTCCAGAGACGCCACTTGTTACGGATCATCGGTGTGTCTGTCTTCTGCCATAATATTAATTGATATTATGATGGGGTGGAGGGAGCAGGGGCAGGGGGGGTCACATTCGACAATCACTTTAGTGTAACCATTACATACATGAGTGGACTTGGCATTCTGCTGCCCCCAATCTGCCACCCGGCCCCTCCCCTCCCTCACCCAGCATCCCCAGAGAGGCGCAGGATCACCGAGAGATTTGTGAATGTTTGGTAGCTCAAGAAAATTAGTGGCAGTTTGACTTCTTAAAAGGCAGAAGGATATACTTCCCCGATCAAAACTACTGCTACTGCTACCTCAGTTGGGAAAATGTTTATTAATGTTATAAACAACAAACAATGTTTTCACAACTCCAGCCTTCCTCCCAATTATCAGTTTATTAAAGGTGCTGCATCAAGGTGGGAGGTGAAAACTGATATGCCAAGGCACGGGGGGACACATGTGGCAGCGTAAGCGCTATAAAAAGACGACACACGGAACAAATTTAATCTCAAATCTCACCAGGAAATCACTTTAGCCTCAGCGGTTCAGGCTTGTCAGGATCATGCCAACAAGCATGCTCAGCACAAGAAGAGTCTCAGCAACCGTTTTAGATAATCAATACAGACTGAGAGAGCTGACATATAGAAATGAAAAGAGATTGAAAGATGACATTTGTTGGATGGTACATATTGATTGGCATCAAAATTAATGCGTGTTGTGTGTGTGTGTGTGTGTGTGTGTGTGTGTGTGTGTGTGTTTGTGAAGACAGGGGGGGATGTGACTGCGGGGGCGATGTTGATCTGCGGGTGTACTGTACGTAGGTGCTGGTGTCACACATGTGGGTGATGTTTTGGGTGTTGATGTCATAGGAAGCAGCGGTAGAGGAGGTGAGGGGTGTGAAAACCACGGCCGTACCGCTTCCCTCATCAACACAACCCCTGGTGACAGCTATGTGTGCTTCACTGCTGCTCCAAAGCCACAAATAGAGACACCTTCGTCCTTTTATATCCTTTTGATCTCACTTGTAGGCGTGTGTAAACTCAAAAGAAAAAACTTTAATTCTGTGATTCATAGGAGTCCTCAGTCTTACTTGCGACAGCCGCCGCTCTGCTGCTGCTGTTAATGTCTTTCGGTGAGAATTTATGTCTACATCCATGCCTCTCTCCTCCTGTCTCCTACTCAACCCATTAGAGAATTTCCCCACCGAAGATTCTCTGGAACGCCTTGCATCACAGCCACACTAATGAAAGGCATTATACATTACAAAGTGTTTGATTTAAGGATGATTTACAGTCCTTTCCCCAGCAGTGACGAATGGAAACCTTCCTAGAGATAAGCTTAGAATCCATCTGCAATATTCAAAGGACATCAAAGGGTTCAAATTGTGTATAGGAATCATCGTCGGTGTAGGATCCACAAGGAAACATCTCTATCAAATGTGAAATTTCCATCACAGCAGGAAAGGCATGTGAGTTATTATGATTGGGGAATAAATGGCAGCTTTCATGATATGATATGCTGCAGAGCATGCATACATGTTTAGGTGCTCAGTTGTTGCTCTGCTACTGATCTGAAGCTGTCGGAAACATCAGTTCTGTCTGCATAAATGACAGATACCCAAATGTTCTTGAGCTAAGACAGATAACCTTTGCATTGGATGATTTCTGCTCCCCACGTAAAATCCACTTCTGTTGGAATACTAAACAGGAAGGAAATAAAAGCACATACTTTATGATTAGTTTTGCTGATGAAACAGCAACTATTTTAATTTTGTAAAGAAACAACATAAAATATTCATGAATTTTTCACTCTGTCTGCCAGTTTTAATAATTGGCAAGACGTCGTTTACCACCTACACCGACTCCTAATACCTGACAGCTTGTAACCAGCAGCATTTAATCACAGTTGACAACTGATAATCCATGTCTCAACACTGATGGATCATTGGCTTTTTTTTTTTTTCACTTTGTTTTTGTCTTGATGTTAGATGCAGAGCTGGTTGGGGCTGGGAAATGTGATAATTTAGTGTGAATTGCTTTTAAGAATCTGTTGGATCCGGTCCATGGGTGTGAGTTGTCACAGGGTTGAGTTTTTAGATTGCCTACAAAGGATTCAGACGGCTTGATCTAAATTTATAAGGACATCGCTGCAGTAACACCCACTTTGATGGCCGTCGTCGTGGCTATCATTTGTCGCCCATATGGCATGTTTGTGTGTGATATGCCTCTCCTGTACAGTGTGTCCTGAGTGAAACGTTTTTTCTTTTCTCTCGCTGCAGCTAAGTGCTGCTGCACGGTGGATCCTGGAATTAACGCTCTCTGAAAAGAGATAACTTGATTTTCAGATACCACATTTTTTCGCATAAATATTAACTGGGTTTCTATGCTGGTGGGTGTAAATAAATTGGTTTATTTGGTAATGTGATTCCCTGTATTTTCTTACAGTTGTCAACATTGCTATACAATAAAGGGAATAGGGATCTGCTCTGTAGTCTTAGGTTCAGAGGCAAAATAAAGTGGGCTAAACAAATAGCATTCACTTGTTTAACTCACAAATATGAATGCTTGTCTTGCATTGCCTCAAGCAAGCTATGAGCAGTTCTTATCATGAGTCATTTTCATACTTTGAATAATGAGGTAGGAATGCTTGACTGCATAGCCTATGCATTGATTTTGAATAGCATCGTCTTAACAACATATTCAGCGGGCTGACCTGACTCTGCATTGATTTGTTTAAGACATAGTGGTCAGATTGAGCTGTAGATATTGGAGTAAGAAGAATGTGTCTAGGTATTAATACAATATTGAATGTTATAGCTAAATGTGTCCTGGCCTAGGCACTGGGACTGAGAGAATATGACAACAGGACAATGATTTGCTTCAGAGAAAGCACTTCCCTCGGCCTTTTTAAGTGCTGTATGTGAAACCAAATCTCATCCCTAAAAGGCTGCCAAGCTCTTGCCAAATAAGCACTTACTTCAAGTGATAAGTGATGTAAAACCATAGCCAACATTATAAAACAAATCTTTTCTATAAATCACAATCAAGTTGATTTCCTCCATTTTACTCACACTGCTGCTCGGCCTATTAAGGGAGATTTATGCTAGCATGTAAATAAATCCACGCCACAGTGAAAGTGATGCATTCATATAATGTTTGATGGCAAGGTATTCTTCATATGGATTCACTAAGAGACAAAAACAGCCTGTTCTTATTTTATGCACGCATTAAACAATTTACAGCTTAAATTAACACTCAATCAGCCAATGAGGTGGGATGAAAAACAACAAGGCGATGCAAGGCAACCAATCTTGAGTGTGTTTTTGTGTCCCGCTGCCCTCAGGTGATCCAGACCATCAGTGCAGTGGATAAGGACGAACCTCCGAGCGGTCATCGCTTCTATTTCGCCCTGGCTGCACCTGTCGCTGGCAACCTCAACTTCACTCTGCGAGATAACAAGGGTAACACTCTTCTTCTTCTGTGAACACCTCTGAATCCCAGTAATAAAAATATGAGCTGAGAATATGAGTTTCCACTTACCTGGCCACACTGTGGTGTATGCCTGCTCTGCAAAGATTATCTGTGGCTGTGACTGGGGCTGAAAGATATTGACAAAAATTGTGATTATTTGACACAATATTGCAATTGCGATTTAAACAGCGATTCACATCATCATGTTTTTCTTGTCATAATTTTTGTAGAACTTCAAAAATTAATTAAGTAAAGTGATTCTGTAAAAAAAAAAATAGAAGTGAATGTGAAGGATTTACTGAGTTTGAGTATGATGAAAGCTCTAAAACACCTTGTTTGGTAATCCATTTTGGAAATTTCAGAAATTCATATTGCAATTTAGATTTTTTTTTAATTGTTCAGCTCTAGTTGTGACAATGCTGTGAGTTGAGATTTTAGTTAGTATAGCTGTTGAAAGTTGTGGTAAAGCTTTCCAATACAAATTCATTCCTCCATTGACTTCATTTATTTATTTTCCATTCAGTAGAAGTATTGTTTTCAGTCAAATTCACACACACCATCAAATTCACACACACCATCAGTCAGTCATCAATTTACCTGACTATAATCCTTAATGCCTATAGCCTTGTGAATGCTCTATGTGTCAGATCAAGCCTGTTGCATGTAGTTGCGCCATAAAAATGTGGCATTCCCTTGAAAACCATGTTGGCCTTTGTAATCTCTAAAAGGTGCTGGTTTGAGTTTGTTATGGTCTGTTCGCTGCTTACTTTCTTCTGATTTGAGCCCAGCAGCAATGTAATTGACACTCTGGCCATAGCTCACTCCGGCTCTCCCTATCTGCCGTGTATCTGGACGCAATCTACTTGGCAATCTGACTCAGAAAAACAGAGAAAGTGATGTGATGCCCCCCAGGTAGCCCGGCCATGCCAAATTAAACCATAAATCTGCGATGAAAATGTAGTATGTTCCCTATTTTATAATTGTTCATTAATACTGAATGCAAAACAAACTTTGGCTTTTCTCTGTGTTCCTGAAAACACAAACATTCCCTTTCTGCCGTAATGATTGGCACACTCAAGGCAGTGGGTGGATGAACGCAACTAGCTTCCCCTATAGAAAAAAACATGTGATGCCTATGCACGCAGCTTTAAAGACGCATGAGACTTGTGCCTGACTCTGTCATCTGTTGCTCTGCTGCTTTGAAAACCTTGTCCAGTGTTTATATGCTCTCTAAAGTAATGATCTGCGATGAGGCATGTTCTGTTTGCACATTAATTTGCACACGTCACATTTCAGCAGCATTGGTCATCAGGATGTGCCACAGTAACGAGTGTTATGTGGTGAACAGGGTGTCTAATGTCACTTTTTACCAGATTAAGAGCAACTTGGCTGGAAAACTGTTTAGTTGCAGTTTGTTTTCACATGATATTCATAATGTTTACTGCCTTAATAGTTGTCTGAGAACTCTGTGAAACGCTTGTTCTCTGATAGTAACCGGATTTCAGATAACAGCAGAATTTAGTTGATCAAACTCCCGCATCCTGGATTGTTTTCTGCACTTTACATTCTTCACTTGACGTGTCTTAATGTGTATATTTAATGTGTCTAGTTTAATACGTCTTCTATATTTTATCTGCTGTGAGTTTGTGTTTGTGTTTTCTGCCTTGCTGCGCTCAATACCTTGAACCGTTAAAGCAAAATAATAAGACACAACCACATGTTTCACATTTTGGACAAAAGCACACTTATTCAGCATTTAAAAATTTTTGTTGATTTAAGCAGATGTTTACCCTCTATGAAACAGCTGCCACCACGACTACTGTGTATTTTTCTTTATCGCCGAGAAATGTTCCTGAAATTGCTAATGTGGCGATCACAAGAGAACCCAACCATACATTAATGTTTCACCTGATTCTCAGAACAAAGAACAATCTGGCTATCCCTTGAAAAAAAACAAAGGCTAAAGCTACATTTCAATTGAGACTGCTCAGTTTGAAAGTACAATTCAACCCATTGATCTACTTGTCATAAAATGGCTTTTTAGCTGGTGTAATAGCACATTGTTCGACTCTGACTGCCTCTCCCTCTGTCTGTCTCTCCCTCTCTCTCTCTCTCTCTCTCTCTCTCTCTCTCTCTCTCTCTCTCCTATGCTCATATTTCATATAAGATTTTACCATCAAACTAAAGCTGTTATTAGCCAACAGGTGGTCAAGACCAGGGAGCGATACCACAGTGTGTGATATAATGAATTGTGTTAATGACACCATCTGTTGACGCTCCTGCTTTTCATACTGTAAATTCGCTTTCAACTGCACAACCAAAGCACAGCAATCATTACAGAATAGATATAAATCAACCTGCAGTTCATATAAATGTAGTTTATTGTTCATTTGAAGGCAATCAACTTGGAGTGTGAACGAAATCTAAGGATTTGTTTTTGTCTCGTGCAGAACTTTGCCGCCTCGCTCTTCCGCGTCCCTGACCTATCTACGCTTAAACTATATTTTCCAGACAACACGGCGTCCATATTGACGAAGCGAGGCGGTTTCCGGAGACGGGAGCAGCCCATGTACCGGCTGCCTGTGTTGATCGTGGACAGTGGAAGCCCCGCCCTCAGCAGCACGAACACGCTGTCGGTGCGTGTGTGTGACTGCGACTCCGACGGCGTGGCCCTGTCCTGCGGAGCGGTGGCCTACACAGCCACCGGCCTGAGCACCGGCGCCCTGCTGGCCATCCTGGGCTGCATCCTCACACTTCTGGGTAAGATCTGCCATGACCTCAGTGTCAGGCAACATCAGCGCTTATAGCAGTGATGTGGTGCAAGTTGAGGAGGTTGGTACAAGAGTTAGACTTGATTTTGGTCTTTTATTGAACACTGGATATCAGTCGATGTCATCCAGCTCCGATATGATGGATATGAAGCAGTTTGTTTGATTACATAATTGTATAAATGATCATTGATTACATTGGTTCTCTATGGGCAGCCCTTAACCTGACCTGATTCAAATGTGACATTTTGATTGGATTTTGCATGAATGCTTTATTATTATTATACACTGAATACTTGGAATTTTTTGGAAAGGCATTGGCCTTTAAAAACCCATATCAGTTGAACCCTAGCACATTGATTGGGGGGTAAACTGTGGATCCACCATCCGATGTATTTCAATGGCAACTGGGCTAAGAAGCTGTTTCTGCAGTTCAGATTTGAGTCCATGTCATGTGGATGTAATACCAAGAACTGCATGCTTCAGTATTCAGAACTTCTTCAGACGTATCTTTGTTGTTATGCATTCCTCAGGCAGCTGAATGTGTGAATGGAGATTCACTAAAAGAGAAGTGTATCCTAAGGTTTTCTTGATTCAGGTGTTGTACAGGTCAAGTCTAAGGAGAAATATCTTTCTGCTCATATCTCTTCTTTGGCGAATACATTCATGTGACCCAGGTCGCCCAGCTATGAATTGCAACCTAAATGTGTAGAAGTGAAATCCTACTGAAATCCTGCTGTCAGAGGTGCAGAAAACCCTAAGTATTTCTACTCAAATACTGTAATTAAGTACAGCTGGTAGGTATTTTTAGTTTCATTTTTAAGCGTTGATTCTACTAAACTTGAAAGCAAGATCCTACTATTTTATACTTGCTACTTTGAGGAAAACATTTAGAGTACAAAATGTGATCAGAAAACGCAGAATTGAATTAGACAACTTTAAGAGAAACCAATTAGAGCAAGCAAAACACTGACCACAGACGACTGACTCTCTTGGCTTAAAGCCCCAATCTGTAATTGCAGCATGGTGCTCCTTGTTGAAACAGTCAGGCAGCTACCTGCTTTGTTTATTAACTGACTCATGCGATTTTTTTTCCACTCTCAAACTGACTGACTGAGATGATAAAATATTTGATTATATTTGTCCCACTCTTTAGGTATGTATGTGAACGTATCAAAAATGTATTTGCCCAAAAATCATTTCTGAAGCACAGGGAAGTGAGGTCATTACTGTATCTTCATGTATTTTTGATATTTAGAATGTTATTGTTGAATGTTAATATGAATATTTGCATTTTAACATGGGGTTAACAGGGTTTTTCTGTTTTTACTTTTACTTTATGCAAACAATTTAATATTTATGTTGAAGTCTCTGTCAACTTTTTTAAAACAGCATCTTTTGAATTTCGGTGACACTCCTGCCCCTCCTGCATTTGGAAACACTAGACTAAAAAAAAAACACAGTGTCTTAATGTGGATTACCATTGAGAGAAAACAATGCCTGCAGGCAGTGTGAGGCGGTGATGAGATTTTAGATTTAGATCATTTTCCCTTCTAAGCGGCATAAGATGATGGCTTCCCCCCAGATACTGTTCAACAAATTTATCCAGTTGATTAATTATATTATTTTGTGGAGGTCATAGAAAGCAAAAAGTATGAGCTACTATATTTCAAGGACACAGGCTTTAAATGCATTTGCTCTTTGTTTCTATCTCCTTGTATTATATTGTGTGTTAAGCTGTTAGTAAAGATACTTGTAAATGAGAATTCATTAACATACCCTAAAGATGATGCAGCACTCAACCATCACCAACAGTCTGCATTATTGCTCATAAAACCCACAGACAAAGCATTACCCCATCAGGGCAGAGTAATAGTTTCATGCTTTGGTGATCTTCATTGAAAGCTGAGAAGGATCTAAATAGTATATACAATAACCGAAATGAGTTTTTTGATGGGGTCAAACTTTGCTTTTTATTCCAGTCCCCTTGAAGTTTGCCTTCCTTTTATTGCGACACAGAATACTTTTGGTGATAAATGAAAACTTCAAAAGAGCAACAGGGGGAAAAATGCGGCCGCACAACCTTGAACCTGGCATCGCAAATGAAAGCTGGCTCTATTCTGCACGGCATGGCCTCAGGCCACAGGCTTAGAACTAATGGCCTCCAGTTTAATATACCTCCAAGCCGCCTTGTGTGCGTGTGTGTGTGTGTTAGTGTGCGTGTCCCTAGCTATCCCCATCAGTCTGTTTTGCTCAATTGGACCAGCCTCTCCCCTTCCTTCCTGTTCTGTCTCCTTTTGTTCTGTCTCCCAGAGCTTTTTCTCGGTGCATATCCTCTCCCTCCCCAGCAGCCCCTCCCTCTACCCTCGCATTAACAGCCTATGCACAACCGTTCGGCCCAATCCTTTATTCTGATCTTCCTTGATGGTCTTCCATCAAGACCTCTTTCAATCTGTAGGTAGCAATTGAGGCTGTGATTGCGCGTGATTGTATTGTTTTGGATGAAAGAAGAACCCGAATAAGACGTGTGGTGTGTCTCGCCGCTGTCAGTCTCAGGACTCCTCTAGACTGAAATCTGCTTTCTCTCTCTATTCTCCATCCCCTCTCTCTCTCTCTCTCTCTCTCTCATCAGGTGAGAGGAACAGACACTTCCTTCGGCACCACTGATTCTAGTTATCTGTCGTCATCACTGAGTCTAATAACTCCAATGCATATTTTTGAGCGGAGAGCTCTTCAGAGTGCTACTCCTCCTCCAAGTCTCATTATTCATCAGTTGTGCCCAAGAAATTCCCTTGTATTATATTCACTTTTCCACCACTTTTCCACCTGCCTGCTGTCCCAACTGCCAGCTTTTTATCCACGCAGTGTGTTTGTAGCCAAGGCAGTGTATGCACATTATCTAAGCTAAGTGGTCATTAATCATAGGTTGATATTTTTAGATTTAATTGAACTCCTTTATTCTTTGCAGTAAAATGCCTGGGATGGATTTATTTATTTATTTATTTTTTGGTAAGTGTTATTTAAAACATTTTTAATGATACAGTCACTTTTGGATGATGCAGCCAAACTACTGAGTCAAATCATTATCTTGTTAAGATCCAGTGCCTTTTATTTCCTAGTACAGGTCAGGTATGGCTCATTCCTCCAGAGGGCCAATTAGGACATTACGTAGCACTGCAAAGCTCCAGACAGTTATTTCTCTGACTACTGCCTCTCAGACTCATTCTATATATCTTGTTCATTCATCTTTATTTATATTTTTCTGTCTGTGTTCCTCTGTCTGTGTTAGTGTGTTTTAACATCTGCTGTATACATTTGTTTAGCTGTATTCAGACAGCAGGAAAACCCAATTTGTTTTTCAAATAGACTGATTGTCCACATTGTAATTTCTAAGTGACCAGATTGTATTTGTGTGTTTAGACAGTATAATCATTTGCTTCCATTACAACATTGGTTGTCACGCTATTTAAAAAAAAAATATATATATATATAAGCTTCATTTAACTGAGCAAGTCAATTAAGAACAAATTCATATTAATAATGACTGGCAAGAGGCAAAAGGCCCCTTGATGGGGAATTGGGGGAAAGGCAGAAAAAACAAAGACAACATCTTGTCCCCTACGAATGATGCAGATCCCCTCTGGGCCAATCAGTAACAAGTAAACAAATGTTGCAGCATCCCCAGTCAGTGCAGTTTAAAAAATGCCAGAATGGAGCAATGAGACGCATTTTTCCCTTACGTTTTGTGAAAATCTGATCAGCGGCTTCTGAGATATTGTACAGACAATTAAACAAACGTTGTAGCGCCCCCCCTCTTCGGCCACTTAGTGTAATTTTAAAAATGCTGGAACAGAGTAATGATAAGCATTATTCCCTGAAGTTTCGTCAAAATACAATCAGTGGCATCTGATATTGTGCGTGACGGACAGATGGACCGGGGCCGAGCCATAGTCCCTCCCCCGATTTCATTGTGGGTGACAAAATGGCTAGCAGTTTGCAGAAGGATGCAGAGAACATAATGAAAGTTAGTGTATAGTTATTTTAGCTAGTAACATGTAGGTTTTGCAATGTCAGCGATGGAGGAGAGTGGTATCTGTCATGTTGTTGAGGAACGGTGAAACCTCTTCATTTGTCCAGGTGTTGGTACTATTTTCTTGCTGGCTCTCCACCATGTTTGTTCTCTGCTCTTCTTGTCGCAACGCGTGGCGTCAAATACATGTCACATGTTGAGTGACGAAAACACAAAATACACTTGAAATCCGATCTGAGTGGTCAGACTGAGTTGCTTTTTCAGAGATGCAAATTTAATTGCATTTCAAACCAGTTACAAATGTGGTCTAAATCTGATCTGAAAATATCAAATTCCGTGTGTTTTGTGCTGTTCAGACTTCAGAAAAAATATCTGACTCGTAATGGATATGCAAAAAAATCAGATTTGAACATAGCATTTGCCTCTGTACATCTGTTTTATTGTATTTGTGTATTATATGTACATGTATACGTATATGTATTCCCTGTCTACCCCCATAATTTTCAAAGCCTTGGAGAGTCGCACGTAGTATCAGTCACACTATCTGTTTTCCAGCTCTCTTATTAGTGGCACTGCAATACAGAGACACTGGAGGTGTTGTGCGTAACAAAATGAGTGAATAATTAGTCCCAGGTTCAACAGAACCACACAAGGCTACGGAAACTGAGAAAAATAACTGTAATGAGAAAGTTCATTACAATGATGCATGCTGGTAAGGAAAGGGCAGCGCAGAAAACTCACCTTGTTCACCATTGATTACGCTTGATGGATCATTTAAACAATTAAATTATAGCAAAAGCCAGGATAACGCTGATCTCCTTGATCTCCTTCTATCCTGTTTTCCATTTACTGTACATCAACAGTGTAAATGTGTTATGAGCAGCAGGAGCGCTACTGTATCATGGTGTATAGCATGGTGTAATTATAATGTATTTGCTAAACTGTCCGGTTCAGAGATCATTTCTTACAAGCCACTTGGTACCTGATACAGATGGACTTTTGTATGCTTGACCATCCACCTGCACACCCTAGTAGGACCTGATTAGATGTTGGCCAGCTTCCAGTGTGTGACGCATCGTGCCTGCCTTCTAGGCATTAAACCCTAAAGAGCTTTGCTGGAAAGCGCTGAGAATATTCTATTTCAATGTGCCACTTTGTAATTCACTTTGGAGAAGCCCTACGGAATCGAACAGAATTTGAAATGACTTGAGCTTCTATAATCAGAGGAAACAATCTTCCATGGAAATATTCGGCATTCTGTCTCAAAGCACACAAAATTGTCGTGAATATTAGTAGTGGCTGTTAGACTAGAGGGACCAGTCCAATATTTTACAGAGAAACTGTTGACTTGTAATACTCCCAGTATTGCTGCAGTAGAGTAGCACCAGTCACCTAATATCCAACAGAGGGTTACCCATTCATAAGGGTTTCCTGCAGCCTTTCATGTGACACTGCCTCCCTTCCACCTCCTCCATTTGCTCCCTTATTAGGGGGTGTGAAGTGGTGTTTGGCTTTGGTTCCTGGGCCTCTTTCTCTCTAGCCCGCAGTAGCTAGACGCCGCGAAGGAAAAGAAATATGGGCCCACGGAACGATATTTCACTGGCACCAGCGTGACATTGATGGATAGAGGATCATTAGACATTTGCCAGTTTGCTTGGGCGTAGAGTTATTTTCAGCAATAATGTATGGGAGAGGGAACAGGGTTGGAGGAGGGGTTCTGGTAAGATCTCAGAGGGCCACAGATTCCAGTTTGGTGGAGTTTTCTATAAGACTTGAAGCAATATGCAAAATGGAGGTGGTGGAAACCATGGAGGGCATTATATTACATTCTAGGTTTACATCTGTGATGTAAATCAAAGCAAACAATGTAGTCCGCACACTGTGTAATGCTCCCACAGTGTATTTATTAACACTGCTGTTACATTGCGAGCAGATTGTTTGCTTTGATTTATGGATGGTTTCACATTGTGGTCAACTTTGGGTTATATATTATATTTTTATCCAAAAGCACTGTGCCTTTTAAATCCCTGTGATCTTTCAGGATCTGGATTGCAATGCAAAGAAAGTAATTCCAGTCAAAACTGACCCGGACATCTCTCCCCTTTCTCTGCAGTGATGGTTCTGCTAATTGTGACAATGCGTCGGAGGAAGAAGGAGCCTCTGATCCTGGAGGAGGAGAGGGACATCAGAGAGAACATCGTCCGCTACGACGACGAGGGCGGGGGAGAGGAGGACACGGAGGCCTTCGACATGGTCACCCTGCGCAATCTCAACGTCATCAGAGACCCCAAGGTCCGGCGAGACGTCACCCCAGATACGCCCACCTTCTTTCATTACCCGTCAGCCTCTCGCCCAGCCTACAAATCCCTGCCGGACAACGTGGTGTTCCGAGAGTTTATTTGGGACCGACTAAAAGACGCTGACGTGGATCCATCAGCTCCCCCATATGACTCTCTGCAGACATACGCTTTTGAAGGCAGCGGCTCAGTAGCAGAGTCACTAAGCTCACTGGAGTCGCTAAGTACAGACTCAGAGCAGAACTATGACTATCTCAGCAATTGGGGACCACGCTTCAAAAAGCTGGCCGACCTGTACGGCAACAGCGACGGCACCAGTGTCTTCTCATAGCCCATAAATGTCTCTCTTAACATTTCTTGGACTTAAAACTAAAAATTAACAAGAGTAATTTATTGTTAACAGAGAAAAATGAATTTGTCTGCCGTAGTGCAGTGGGGGAAAGATTCAATGACAACAAAAGTGAGATTGGAAAAAAAAACACTTTGACTTCAAAGGTTTTGGTTTGTTTACCTCCCTTGTATGGATTTTCAAAAGCGTGACATGGTGAGTTTTGACACAGACTTCAAAAGTGGCTTGACTAAGGAGGAAGCCTTGTGCGCAAAAGACATTAAAGGTTTCAGATTTGGGCTCAGGTCCAGCCATTGACTGCAGATTGCATACATGTTGGAGTATTTTTATGGGGAGGCACCTGTCCTTTCATTCCAGCGATGGGCACAAGCCCAGCACTCTTGCTTTGATGCATTCCTTTGCTATCTTTGTGCTAAAAAAAACATAAAAGTTTCTCCTGAAGTGCTCTGTCCCCGGCGGCTAATCAGTAGTCACTTGACTATTCATTTGAAATTTGACAACAGTTTCTATGTTTTTTGGGGCAAGGGGATGAGGCGGTGGGTGGGGGGGTGGGGGGGGGTGTGTTTTTCATAGACATTTAATAAAGAGCCACATTATTCATGGACTCAGTCATACCTCTCAACACTATATGAAAAGTGCAACTGCACATACAGTATAAACAAATACTTAGTTGATGTGCTACGGAAGTGGTGTGAAGACATAAGGTGTGAAAACAAAGAAAAGAAAGAATTTTTGTTAGTTTGATGTCTCCGCTGGGTGATACAGGAAAACATAAAATTTCTTCTATTCTCCTAACAATACATTTTGCAGATGTTGCAATGTGGTGTTTGTCTGAGTCTGTTTTTCTTCAGCCTTTCTATTGCCAAGTCCAATGTATGATTTCTGAGGTGTAAAATGTCAGGATTCAGTTGTTCCGCTTTTGTACGACGGCACCTGGAAACATCTACTCCATCAGAAAGCTTTGCTGAAGGATCAGTCCTTGTTGTGCTTGATTGCAAGATTCACGCAGCCTAGACTCTAGAAAAAGAATTTGTTTCCGAAGTGACAGTCATTAGCTGGATGACGTTATGTAAGTAAATGAGTTTTGCTTCTGTAGTTTGCAGAGTCCAGCGTATATTGTCATACAGAAATGTCTTTGGCAGAATGAAATCAATAATGCCCATGTTATGTTTATTGCTGGTAAAGGACACACTGTATGATAATCATATTGTGCAGATTTTCTTTCGTTTTTTTTTCAGCTGAAACAAATTATGTTACAATTGGGTGTCAACATGTAAATCAGATATGTATTATTATTTATTTTGAAGAGGCAGAATTGTGTGACTGATGTTTTTATCCTTTTTGCTGAAAATAAAATGGACATTCAGTTCCTTAAAAGACTGCAGGGATTTCTTTCAGTCCTTCTGAACATGGGGAGGGGGGCTGGGTAAAAAAATTAAATGAATGGATACTTGAATAAATATTTAAATAAATAGTTTTTTTTTCTGAGGACAAACTACAAACAACACCTAACAATGACAATCAATAGTTAAAAAGAATGGCACATGACTTACTTTCTTTGCATTTGGAGAGCTCAAGGAGCCAGATGGGGGGTTAGGGAGGGAGGAAGAGGCGAGAGTTTTCTTTTTGTTTCGCGTCTCTTTTCGATGAGGCTTTGTACTTGAAAGGCCTGATGGAGACAAAGCAGCATGCTCGACGCTCTGCAGAGGCATGTGTGATGAATGATTTTCACACCGTCGGCCTTCTAAGGAGCCTTTTGCAAGTTAGCCAGGCATTCCTCCTGTGGTCGGATGAGGCTCCATTAGGGGTGTGTGCAAATATTTCAGCTCAGATTGTGTGAGCATTGTCAGCATTTTGTTAGTGTACATATGTGTATGTCAGGGTTGGGACCGTTCATGTATAGAGAATGCATGGTAAATTCCAATTCTTCCTGGAGTTGGAATTTGAATTGGAATTGCAGCCAGCTCTAAGGAAACAGAATTTGGACTTTAATTGGAATGACAGGAGACAGAATTGAATTCTGTTAAATTCCATTCCATTCCATGTCTTGACTTGCTAAACATTATAAACCAAACATTATGAATACAATAAAAGACAGTTAAACAAATCAAATACACTCAATCATAATGTGTGCATTACGATTACATGTTCTGCATCAAATACCACCTGAAAGGTCCCTTTAACATTTTATGATATTCAGTGTGATAATATACAACACTATGTGTAATCTCCAATATGTGATAAGAAAAAAAAAAAAAAAAATTCAATTAAATTCAACTTCCTGAAATTCCAATTCAGTTCTGATTCTGTTTCCTGTAGGTTTTTTCAAAATCCAATTCCAATACCTCCAATATTGTAATATTATTGATGATCCAATATTGATGAGTTCCAACCCTGGTGTATGTGTACATATGTATGAGTTTGTGACTGCAGCACTTATGAATATGAATATTTAGTACTGCTGATACTCTCTGCCATTTGACACAATCAGTAATCTAAGAAGACCTGTGGAGCAATCTGGTCTATTTGTTTGAAACAACAATGTTGACGATGAGGAGATTCCACATGTGATCCATCTTTAGCTGTGTGAAGTATATCTCTAATACCAGTCAATCAAACTCTTCTTGGCTATTGTACCCCAAATGCAGTTTCTGAACCTTCTTAGTTGGAAATAATCTAATAAAGCTGTAGTGAGTCCGGTCTTGAGATCACTTTTCTGACATCTTGGACTTGTCTTGGTCTCTTGGCCTATTTTGACTCAGACTTGGTCTCCGCCTATCTAAAAAAAATGCAAATGTATTTCTCTCCACCTGGTCCATCTTTGCTTATTTTCTCCCCAGCACTATAAACAATTTAAGGGATTACACCTGTGTATAGTATGTAACGGTCCTCAAACATCTACTGATTAGTCAAAACCCTCTGCATTTATTAGTTGGATGTTGCAGGGTTTAGTAGAGAGCTGCTGCAGATAGACCTACATCTCTGCTGATCCCTAAGAAACTCCTAAAGTATTATTTTTCCATTTGGAAAGACATGTACACTGTGTATTGCTTATTTTGGTCTTGGTCTCGATTTTCTCTGGTGTCGGTCCTGACTTGGTCTCGACCCCTTTTAGACTTGGTCTTCACTTGAACTTGACTGGATCTGATCTTGGCTCGAGAAAGCTGGTCTGGACTGCAGTCCTGTAATTTAATGCTTTGAAGTCCTGTAATTTTGCTTTGTGTCTGAAGATTTACTAGTGAATCTAAATCAGATGAAATTTCAGCTTTATAAGAACGATACATAATTGGCAATTAAATCACACTGGTTCTTCCATTTTGGCATTTGGTATAAATCTCACTCTGTACATGAACCACATTATGAATGAAGATGTGTGATGCAATGGGGCGGACCAGGGACTCTAGCTGTTGCTGTATCTCGACAGCTCTCAGAGGTTCATGAATACAATTGACAGTACTGTAATTCACAGTGATGCAATAGATTGCAATAAGCTTGTTATGCATCTTCACTTGGGCCGGTAAATATGTCGTCTCCTTACAGGTATTGACATAGTTTCTAAAGCTTTGAAGATGGCAAAAGGAAAACATCTGAGAATATTAACTATGAGTCAGGAGTAACCAAGATAAACGTGTGCGCTCATTATAATGCAGCTCACACAAGCCCACAGGAACTAAGTGAACAGTGTTCCCACTCAAGTTTTCACAGGTTACCATACATGATGGCCTCTTACATAGCCTATTGAAAACCAGATAGATCCACTCTGTGAACTAGATATACCAAACAGAGAGATGCATCTGGAAATCAGCATATGAAAAGCTCCTATAGAGGACTGGGAGGACGGTTACATTCAGCTCCAACTATACAATAATTTCTTGATAGCAATACCTTGGAGAATCAAATCAACCTAAAAAGAACAATCCAAAGTGAAAATGGAAGTAAGGCGAAATGTTCTCTTCCTGGTTTTTCATGTTTTTACAATTTAAATTCTATATACCCAAAAGTTTGTAGTGGAAGTCGAATTCACCCAGTTTCCTCCAATGCCATTTGTGGCATATAGATCATACAGATCTGTCTAGTGGAGCAAATGTCATTTTTAGGAGCCAACAAGTGTGAAAAGGGTGAAAAACATAGATTTTCACTGAGGTTTGGTTGTAGATTTCATATAGATGTTTTTATCTGAAATAAAGGAGATGGACATTGGTTCAAACACAGACATCTGATGTCAAATCTAGCGCTGATAGCTGCTCTGACCAGACTGGTTGTCAATCAAAATCAGCAGAAAGTGTCTTAAATGCCTGGTGCCTGGGGGTACTTAGGAGCAATCAGGGACCCTCTGCTATCAGGGCTTCAATCTGGACCTTGGTTGATTACTCCTGTTGGCCCAGAAGCCTTGGCTAGGGAGGCCTTGGGCTCTACAGACACTTCACTCAATTCTTATCATAACCATGCATCATCAACAAATTGCCCTGACAAAGAGGGGCCCATTTTCAGAGACTCGTGGAGAGATGAGGAACACGCTTTTCCTTAGATTGTCTGCTGGAACATCGCTAATAGAGTTTGACCTCTTGGCTGCCTGTTAAAGAAATCATTTTTTCTGCAATAGCCTTTTGGCATCACATATAACACAGGTGTCTGCAATCATTTCTCGCACAATTACTGTATTTTCCACCTATAGTGCTCTGTGAATAATACTATTAATGTTTTATTTACTTATTTATTTATTTTGTCATTACTTTATTTATTTATATTACCCACTGTATTTGTATGGTTGTCTGGTAACAGTATGGCTTTAAATAGCTCTCTTTGACTGTGAAGCTTTGTGAGAAAGACAAGATTAAGAGAAAATGTGTTGTTTGTATTTGTTAATTTGTTTTTCTTATATTGCCACAATATTATAATTGACCAAACAATCATAAACACAAGCCTTTTCATGTGCATGCAGTTGACCGAATAAGATGAATTTGTTATGAATATGACAGGCTAGGATGGCTTACTTTCACATCAGATCTCACAAAAATTTGCTTTGGGTATACCTCCAATGTTTAAGTCACTTACCTCAAATGTATGCTGCACTCTTCTCCAGCACAGAGGCTGAGAAATGAGGTGAAATATAAGCTTAACTCTAAGCCAACTGGGGAATAAGTCCTCACATATTTATGCATGTGGGTGAATATTTATTTCTGCGATTACCCAGCATGAAACAAAACTCCAAAGCAAGTCTTTCTCCAGTTTTTTTCCTCGCACAGAGAAAAATTTTCTCTGCTGGCCGTCCATCCTGGGGTGCTTGTCGGTGGCAGAGAAATGGGGCCCCGGCTTTAGCATCAGCTGGATGACTCCTCTCTCCACACTGGTCCTTTGAAAAAGAGAAAAGGAGGGAAAGGAAGATCAAAGCGTTGCAGCACCACGTTTTATTCTCTGTCTCTCTCAGCAGTGCTCACAGTTCTTCTGCCTTCAGCGAGAGAAATGTCAGACCTGAGGTTTGTGTACTCTATAGTTCCACCCAAATTAGACTGGTCCCAGACCTGGGCAATATAAATAATTCTCTTGAGGTGTGTGTGTGCAACAGCTTGCTGCTCGAGTGCCTGGGGAACACAAGGAGTGTAAAAGTAGGTCAAAGTGGCAGGATTGGGGTAATGGGGAATAAATGAACAGAAATTTAGAACAAAAACTTCAAAAGAATTCATAAATGATCTATCATTGATAAATATCCCTGTAAAATGGTCAGAGTTGTGAAGAGGCCATTGAAAATGGACATTCAAATATGAAATTTGACTGTCAAGGTCAGCAACCCCTTCAGTTAACAGTGAAGTCATTCTGCTTCTCAAAAAGGCCAAAAACAACAAGATAAGAGAAAAAAGTTAACTTATAAACTGCATTCACTTATTTTAGAGGCACAGACACGTAATTAACTATTCTTGTACTATTTCTAGTACACTATTTCTTGGTCCAAGGAATATCAACTTTTAGGGTGTTATACTTGGTCCAAGGAAATCAATATTTAGGTTGTTATTCTACAAAAGTAAATTCATTTTCTTACAATTTCCCCTTTTAACTAGTTTTGCAAGCTTTGAATTCTCAAGATAGAGAAAACTACAACTGTATTACATCATAAAATTCCATTGCCTTAGATGGTTGAAAGAAAACTTTATGTAGCCATGTTCTCATGCAAATCACAGTAAGAAAGAGAGGACAGTCCACCGTCCGCAATAACAACTTCAGTTTCCATTCAGTTCAGGTCAATTTTGGCAGAATTCCCCTTTAAACACGTGACCGCAAGACCAATGTAAAACATATCCTTGCTTAGAGCATCGGTATAATGATGAATTAAAGTAATTAGAAGATGATGCACTGAGGCCCTCTCTAGTGATGATTGGCAAAAACATGTCAGAGCAACATCAGCATTAATGAGCCATAATCGACATAGGCCTAATTAGCAGCGCTTTGTACTTTTACGTAGGTTTATCATCATTAGCCAAGCCTGGCTTGATATACCACTGAATATGTGGGTGGCATAAGTGTTTGTTTATCGTGCAGACATGGAAAATAGTTACATGTAACAACGGCATCCAGTTGATGGGAGTGTTTCTGTAGTCCTACACTGCCATCGGGAGGGGCTTCAGGGCTAATTAGATCTCAAAAGACTCTGGAAACTGTGCAGAGAAACGTATACACATTGAAACAAACAGGCCAGTTGTGTGATTGAGGAGTTTAAGTATTTATGGATCATTATTATACATTCAAATGAAGATGATTAATAGCATCATCTATCAATGGGACTATTAAAACCCTTCAACAGAGGTTTAACCCCATTTTTATATATTTTATTGCATCATTGTATTTAAATGTAAGTCATTGTTTGACTTGCTTGATGCAAATCTATTGAGAATCCAATATTGAGAGTCCAATAAAGTACATATCTCAAGTTTGAATCCAATGAAGTGAAGACACTGTGTATTTCTATCTGGCATTTCTCACTCTGCTGATCTTACGGTGTTTGTCTGACAAAATTAATGAAGGTATTCATCGATCATGTATTCTGCCATCTACTAATTTACATATTTTTACATTAAACAAGTATCCCAACCTGAAGAAGCAGTCAAGTCCCTGCTTAATAATTCACTGGCTGTTGTCCTTCTCTATTGTGATTTCAAGGTGTGACCATAGAGGGTTTATTTTTCTAATAAAACCGAATGGAACAATGAGAGGATGGAATTATCCTGGTTGTATTTAATTGAGTTTGACCAGGTCCCTGCTCAGTGTCGGTCTAATCTCCCCGCAGCACTGTAGTCTCTCTCCCAGGGAGACAGGGGAGGCCGATAAACTTTGAAGCTTGCGCCGAGAACCTGCTCACCCTCTGCATTATTCATGATGCAGGGACTAGAGCATCTTCAAATGGCCTGTCATTTCCTTTTACCCTCCATCACAATGGCCATATGCTGCAGACACTAGAGCGGGCTAGGGAAAAGCAATCTGCGGCTAAGCCTAGCCAAACAGTAACACATACATACTAACAGATACATTCACAGGTAAACCCACACAAGGGGATATGTACAAGTGGGAAGCTTGGGAATTCAAAATCTGTATAGTCGCACATTTCAATCTCCTGCCATTGACAACTCACCTCGTCCTCCTACTGTTTCCACCCCACACAGTCGCTAAAGTAAACACGCAGTGGATGATATCCGCACATTCTTGCCAAACTGAAGTTTGTGTCGGTGACGAAAAAGTTAAAAAAGGACAAGCAAGGGAAACTAAGAAAAGTTTGGAACATTATTTACAATGATCCATCCAAGTTTTGTGACATTTTGAAAAGATCAGAACTGCATCAACATAATTGTTCTGATTGGAAATGGAAGATGGAAACCTGCAGCTACAGCTTTATCATGAGGTTCACTACATTTTTTTTTTCATTTTTATTTAATTTATTTGCTTTAAAAAGAGTTACATGAAGGAGTAAGCATTGTTAGAGGATAAGTTGCATGGTCTTCAGTTCCTCACTGTGACATTTTGTCATCCACCCCTTCAGCATGGCGTTCCACATGCTATTTGTATTTACAGAGTTTGTTTGCGTGACAAAACCACACAAGGCACGTCCCTCAGAGGTAATTGGGATTGCCGTCATTTGGCCTCCCTAATGTCTGCCATTCAACATTAACATATCATTAGCTCTTTCTGGGACCGTTCACTCAGAAAATTAGAGGTCTCCATAGACCCTCAGCTCCATCAATATGGCAAACCAGTTGACACCCTTTCTTTCTAGTTCTCAGGAGAGAGAAGCAAGAAGGAGAAAGAGAATGGTCGTGGGAGTAAGACTGGTGTTTGAGGTGATGCTTGATTATATTAATCTGCTCAACTTTGCATGTGTGACTCTATATTTGCTTGAATATCATTCACTGTTCATGGTGAATACAACTGACATTTTTTCTGACATTCACTCTAAAACAATGAAAGTGAAACAATGAAAACTATCTTAGCGCTAGTTTCAAGCTGGTACCTGTTTTGCCTGTGAAGCTGACCAATATAGCAGCTTAAAGTATCAAACCCAAGTATATCAATTGTACATTCAACATTTCTAATAATTCCCAGCATCTCTAGACTAAGATGATGACATCACACAAACAACAAAAATCAAGAAGACCCAAAGCAACCTGCTTAGACCTATCTATCATCTCTTTCTCTCTCTCTCTTTCACACATGCACTCAGACACACACACACACAGCTCCCCTTCAATGTCTCTCCACACTTATTTCAAGCCTAACCGCCACTATAAGTCGCTCGCGTAAAAATGTGTACAATACTACGGAACCCTAAGGCAAACTCACTTTTAATTTATAGATAGAGAATTTGAGGACATAAACTATCGTTTCTTGGTGCAACACACTTAAAAAAGATGAGCTGAAAACAGCCGCTCCCTTTAGCTGAAAAAGCTCCAGTCAATACCTGCCCTGGCTGAGGTGAAGCAATTAGCTGTGTATTATTATTAAGTTATTATTATTATTGATTGGTCAATTGACAGCCAATCGTGATGCAGGGCAACTTTGCCCCCAAAAGAAAGGCGACCTACACCAAACCCAAAATATAGAAGGTGCACATGGCTCGCTTAAAAATGGAGATGACAGATTGTGGAATGTGATAAAATTGCATATGGCTCCCAAGGGCTGACATAGGTTCTCCTAAAATAACATCAAATCTAAATGATTCATTAAATGTTATTGTAAAACCCTGTCCTTGTTGAATGGTGGAGATGAACTGCACTGCCTTGATACCTAATGACAAAACATCTGGTAGATTGTTGCTTTGCTGTGATGAAATTGCTGTAGCTACAGCATTTAGTCTTAGTAAATACCTTGTTTTGACACCTATAATGGCACGGAGCCCGACTTGTTTTTCTCTCACACACTAAATAGGTAGCTGCTGAAAAGTGAGGCTGTTCTCCTCTATAATTAGAGGTTAAAATTAAATCAACAGATAAATACAAATAAACTATGGCACAAAGCCACAAATAATTACGTGACGGGAGTGTCCTGGTGGCTCAGGATGTTAATATGTGTACCAACAAACTGTATGGGTTAGAACCCAAGGTCTTGCTCTGTGTTGCAGTCGCTGCCCAGCTCATTTCCCTCTCTCTCCTCCCCTGTACCTATCACATTACCACTGGAACTAAGGAGGGACGGTCAAGTCCCATTAAAATAAACACATTTTAATTAATTAATGTACTCTTCTTCTGTCTTGTCTTCTCTTCCTCCCCCTCTTGCTCCTCCTCCTTCTACTTCTTAGTATTAGTAGTAGTAGTTGTAAGAGGAAGTCAAGTCAAGAAGTCAAAATAAACTTGAGAGAGGGAAATTCGACTGGCAACAGGAGCATCCAGTAAACACCCATGTGAGCACAATAAAAACCAGAACATAAGATAAAATGTTGAAAATCATAGGAGGTTAGGTCAAAAATGAAGAAAAAAGAGACACTGAAAAAGAAAAGACACAAGACAAGGTAGTAGTAGTAGCAGTAGTAGGAGTGGTAGTAGTTATAGTAGTAGTGAAACTGAAAGTGAATGCTTAGACAAAAGCATCAAAACCTTAACTTTTGTAACCATGCCTTAAACAAAGGCACCAAAAGTACAAACACATTTTCTGCTTTGCACTTTGTTTGCAACACACTTCTTGCAAAACTCTACACATTGTTTCTTACATTACTGTAGACACTTCGTTCAAAAATGAAATCTCTTGCAATCACTGGGAAAACACTTCTATTCAAACTGCAAAACATACCTGAAATTGGCAACACCCACACACACACACGAAAACACTAATTGAACACCAATCAGTCTGAGCCTAAGCACTACAAATAGGCCTCAGGTAAGCTCACCTCTTTTGTGAGAACTTTGCAAACATGGAGGCAGTGAGAGCGAGAGGAGGAGGAGGAGGAGGAGGAAGAGGACAAAGAAGGGGACCAGACATTAGGGCCACTTTGGTGGACCATGTCATACTGTAAATCATGGCCTGAGGATGAGGGAGGCTGGGCAGAGAGTCCAGCCCAACATTTAGACTGGAGAACAGGTATGTCTTCAACTTTCTACACTAGACTGTACCTATGTAATTGTTGCACATCATTCTGCATCACAGTACAATACAGTGTAGTCATACAGTATTAGGTCTATGCTCCTCAGTGAACAAAAAAAAAATAGGTATAGTGCTGTGAAGTACATGTAATACAGTTTTGATGTTACTGTGTGCAATATGACAGTAGAGTATGTAAAAAATAATCTAACCAATGACATCATGTTCTTGCATTTTCTACAGAACTGCCAGACGACCTCCTGAGAGTGGAAGGCAACGTCTGTTCACCCATGAACATGAGCTGGCCATTCTCAATATAGTGTTGGCAAACAACACCATCCGCCTACATCAACTACGAGAGCAAATCATCGCAAATCACGCAACATTATATATTTTATAATTATATTATAATTTTTTTTTTTTCTGAAGCCTTTCTATTTTTGTGTTCATGAAATTTGAGTAGATGTACTGTACTGGAACAATCTTTCACAGAAGCCTGTATGAGAAAATTCAAAAGTTAGGTTTTGATTGCAGAGTTTCATTTTGACGTAGAAGTGAGATGTTTATCTCCAAGTGTTGTGTCTTATTTGGCTTGTGTGTAGAGTTTTGACACAATGAGCCAAATTCTGCAACAAGTGTGTAAGCAATCACAAAAAAAACTGTATTATAAACCACATACCAAAAGAAAGGTCAGGGCTGCTTTTATCAATCCAATGTGGAAAATATCCTAAAGGTTGAACATTGTTGCCAACAAAATAAAGATATCTGGATAAGAGACAAGTGTGGACTCCTGATGGGCATAACAACACATGCGAGACCATGAGTAAACAGCTCCCATGGATAGCCATTACAGAGTCACTGTACAGCGGTAAAGGCTGTCTGAACCCTGCTGGTGTGTGTTTCAAATTCAGCAGACACAAGGAAGCTGATCCAATTCCCAGCATCCTGCAGGACATAGATCTGCATTTCCTCTGCACTTTGATGAAGCAGCAGCCAAGCTGTCCGCCTCCATTAACAGACCCTCTGATTTTACACTGTGCTCTGACAACCGTGTGTGTGCGTGTGTGTGTGTGTGTGTGTCTGTGTGTGCTTGTGAGTATTGTGTGTGTGTGTTTGTGGGTGCATACAGTAAATATGTGTGAGTGCGTGCATATGCTTGTGGTGTGTGTCGGTGGATGTGCATGCTTATGTAGGTTCAGCCAGGAAGTTGAAGTAGAGTTTCATCAACAGGGCAGCCTGTGTTTATTTTTTTAGGATTTGTGGGCAGTCTGACATCTGCTAGATGTGACGGGAGACAGGAAAAAATACCAGCAGATATACTTTACATATTCTACAATTTTTAAAGATGCAGCTGGTCAATCATGCTTGTTTCACATGCTGTATTGACTGGATTTATGAACACTTTGTATCAAAATGTAATCTCCAATTTGGAATTATAGTAACCTGGCCATATACTATATTCACACAGTTTGTTTGGTTTGGTTGGTTTATACTTCAAAAATAAGCTTTTATAACCTTGAGGCCTTGTCCAGACTAATCTGGGTAAATTTCAAAACGCCGTTTCCAGGACGCTTTCTAAAAGTATCCCATCCTAACCCTAACGGTGAAATCTACCTTATTGGGCATGCACAAGCCTCTGACCATGACCTTTATGTCATTACCACCGTGGGTCCCACTTTTTATGGAAGCGTTGTCATGGCTGCAGTTGCAGAGCCTTAAGCGGCAACAAGATGTCTGAATCTCGACAAAAGATCGACAAAAGCAAGCCAGAGTTCTTTGTCTTTGATGACGACTAAGCTGAGCTGCTTTTGAAAGTAAAGAACGACTACAAGACCGCGGCCAATATAGACGTTATAGTTTTCCCCGTCCACACTACAACGCAAAATTGGCGTTTTGAAATTTATCCACTTTGAGAGCGTTTTCAGAAAGCTTTGTTTTCGGTGGTCGAAAACGTCGTCTTAGTGTGGATGGAAGGCCAAAATGGAGAAATAAAGATGCGTTTACCCGGATTAGTGTGGACAAGGCCTAAATCACATTACAACTCTGGTTTACTTCAATGTTTGCAAACAATACAAACTTAAACAAACCATTTAAGTAAATGTCATGTTTAGCAGTGTCATACAATTCATTGATTCAAAAGTTCAGTTTATTAATTTGGGAGTTAAAACCTGTCTTTAAACTTTAACTAAAGAGTAACTAGTGTTTCAGCCAGGGAGGCCAGGCTGCTTTTAAGAGATTGGAGCTTAAAAGCTGCAATACTACACAAAAGCTCCTAAAGTAGCACTTTACAATCGCCTTATTCCAGTGAATTATTAATCTATAGAAAAGTATTCATTCATTCATTCATTATCCATACCCGCTTATGGAGGCTGGAGCCTATCCCAGCATGCACTGGCCAGAAGGCCAGTGTTAAAATTTTGGTCAATAGGAAACTGGATATGTTAAAAAAAATACTAAAACAGTATTATTATTGTTTTCATAGATTAATACACAGGTTATTACACTAGAACATGGTGATTGTAATGTAAACTGGTACTGCTGCTTTTGTTGCCACAATTTTTGCAGGATCACGTAATTCTTGTACTGTTAGCAGTGTAAACATACCTGATGGCTCGCACTCAGACTTAAGGGTCTGCTAAATGCCACGACAGCCTTGTCACAGTTATGCAGTACAATGATCCACACAGCTTGAAGGGCAGGACAAAAAACACTCAGCATCTATTTCCTCCATGATGACGTGTATACACAGGATGGTTAACTACGATAAATTGGCCAGAAATTGGCCAATGAGTTCAGACGCGCTTGTAATGTGGCTTAAATTGCATGCCCTTTCAGGCAGGGGAACAAACCTCCTCAATGTCAGTGCACTCTCCCACATGTTGAGTGCTTAGTTTGCCATGCAGTACAAGATCTCCGGGCCTGTTTAGTATTCACCCACTTGAGTTTCCTAAAGGTTACCAAACCTAATTAGACATTTATGCAGGATCTTCAAAGGTCCCTCCGTTATTAATGATGTGCTACTTCTGAGGACTGCATCGATGGCTTTTTTCTGACTCGGAGAGCACACTCCTCACAATATGTGCATACACAATAGAGACACATAGACACCCTAAGTGCAAGAGGAGACTGGTGGTTGGCTGATGGTGATTATTGGAATCATTTACATACAGTAACAGGCTTAACTGCACATGCACACACACGCACACACACACACACACACAGACACATAGACACGCACACACGCACATATACTCACACACACACACACACACATACAGTGTTCTGTGAAAAGGTTAAAAATAGGACGCTCAGTTGAGCCTACTGTAAAACAAACCAACACTGGTCCTAGTCAAGTTCAGTTCAAAATATAACCAAAGGGTGTTCGAGTCCCACCTTGAATGCTGCGAGTTGTCTTATTTGAGACCAATACAACAACAACAACGGAAAAAAAATCAAAAGTTTTATGAATAAGAATCAGAATCAGAAACAGAATCATTTTATTGGCCAAGTATATTTGCAGATACAAAGAATTTAGCTTAGCGGTTGCTTGTCTATTTTGTTAAAAGACAGAAAAGAATAAAAACACTATAAACCGATAAAAATAGTAATATTAAAAAATAAATAAATAAATAAAAAACAGAAACCGTAGAAGAAATATAACAGAATAGCATATAATGCAGAAAGAACAATAGAGAGCATCAGGACCCTTCATCTCAGGCAGAAATACACGATCTTCCACAAAAATATTCAATACGAGATCAAGACCATGTCAAATTTTAAGTGCCGTTTTCAGAACAAGACCAAGACTACATCCCTGATCCATCCTGATCAATACCCATGTCCATTACAGAATAGAAAAACCCAGTACAGAATAAAAAAACCCAGTACAGAATAGAAAAAAACTGCTGTGGTAGCAGAGCCAGGTGACAACTCCAGCCTCTCTTTGCCCTTTAACATGATTAACTAAATGCGATCGGCAAATTATTTCGCAATTATGCAGCCATGTTTACATCAGGTCTGAGCAGTGCCCAAGGTAAGTGTAAATTACAATACATCCCAAATAAAATTAAATTTCCATTCATTATTTATTTTCGGACCATAATCAATTATGAATGACAGCTAATTAGTGGTGTGCCAGAACCATTCCTCTCCTCAGTGTCAGACTCTACTAGATGTATGTCATGCAGTGTGGACATTGACAAAAAACCCTTCACCGCTTTACAGATTTGGGTGTCTTTTTGCTGAGGAGACTTCACTAATCACCTGTGAAAGTGTATGCAGACAGTGTGCGTATGTGTGTGTGTGTGCATGTGTCTGTGGGTGTGTGTGCGTGTGTGTGTGTGTGTGTGTGTGTGTGTGAGAGAGTGTACACGTGCATGTGTTTGATAATAATAAGGCAAGTGAAAATGAAGAGGAGCTAAACTGTGTAAGTCATTTCTCATTTCCCTGCTTCACTGCCCGTCAGAAGAAAGCCTTGCATTTTGAATGATGGCTCGAACAACAAAAAGTGAACAAAAAACCCTGTGGCTCTGAGGAGAGACATGGAGAGCAGGAAATAAAGAAATAAAGAAAAAAAAAGAAAGAAAGAAAAGAACCGCACAAACATACACATGTGCAAACATACTTCAAAATAAATGACAAATATCCACTTATTAAAAAATGACCAAACCCACAAACAAACAAAGCAAAATCCTGATATCAATACTTTGATAATACCATTGAACATGCCCCGAAAGTGAAACATAATAGAAAGAGAAAAAAAAATACCTATACAGTTGGCACTCATGCAGTTTTGGAAGGACCTTTCAAGGGGCTGATTTAATGTGAGAGCATCAATCCTTTAGCAGGCAGAGGGCCTTGACAGCAGTGAAAGTAATCTCTTCTTTATTAATGGGACTTTTCACTTTGGACCCGGGGCCTTTGGTATTCCATAATGGTAGTTTCATACTACAGACCTAAGGAAAGGACAATATGAAATCAGATCAAGTGGATGTGGTATGAATGATAAGTGGGAAGTATTTCTTTCTCAATTCGATGGCTAGCTTCACGAAAAAAAACAAATTTAGATTTACGAACCTAAACCCTGAAAATGGCTCAGATATACAGTATGTTGATTCCATGAAATGTCTCATGGCTTGTGCAGAGAGGGATAATGTTTGTTTCTTGGGTCATGCACAGGAAAACCTGGGAGATACATACAGTATCTCCTGATATCAGAGCGCTCACTGATCTCATCCTCAACCTCTGCCATTGATAGCAATCAGAGGCATGATAGATTTGCGATCGGTTTTATTCTGTTGCTTAAATTTAACATCAGCTTGTTTAAGTTTTAATGTTATTTGGTGTCAGTTTTAGTACTTTGACAATCGTGGCTAAGAAAAATGTGTTAAAAAATAAATGCACACAAGAAGTGCTTCAGAAGTACATCAAGCACCAAATAAAAAGGGTATTTCAAACGTTCTTTGAATGCTCTTAGGGTTCCTGCTGGAACCCTTTGAAGTTGAAGACGCTTTAATTTATGGGGCTCGTTCTTTACGAGACAACTGCTGTTCTTAAAAGGCAAAACTATTTGGGGCTCAGTGATGTGTTCAAATGCTTTTTCAATGTTTACATGAAGCTGAGAGCTGAAGGCTTTAAAAGTGGCCTGGGTTCAAAACCCACTTTTAACTTATTTTGTGACTGTTTTTCCTATATTCAAATTATGTAACTAGGATTTCTATCTCCATAACACAAACTTGAGTAAAAAAAACAACAAATAAATAAATGTAAAATAAATAGAATGGAATGGAGACTGATGTATATGAATGGATAGTAAACAAATACCCTTTTGGTGATTCATAAACTCACACAAGCAGAAAAGGTTCACTTCTTGCTGCCACCTACACCAAAGTGCTATGAGACATCCTTATTCCCTCTCTGTTGTTTTTATTTATTTATTATTATTTTCTCATGCTCTATTCATCTCTGAATGGGCAAGTCTTTTTCTATATACTCCCTCGACAAGGAAGTCAAGTGCAGGACTACAAAACTACTACGACTACAACTACAGAAGACACCAGCAGGGAAGACGTTTGCCATCACAGGGTTTGAAGTTGTGTCCTTTAGTTGAAGAACAGTCTCCCCCCGCGCTGCTTTCCCTTGTTCTCAGGTTTTCATGAGTTGATGTTAATGCAATCTGATTTGACAAAGGAAAGGGCAGTGCATGGTTTAATCCTCAAGTCCAAATGAAAATTGGCAATTATCTGCAGCCTTACTAACTCTACCATCACATGCCAGTCTGGTAAATCTCCTTTCCAGTCATTTGAGGAAATAGCCACTAATGGGCCTGCTGCTACCTGCTTCCTCGATTTACATCATCACCAGTCCCACACTGCAAAGCTCCAAACCAAAGCAGCCTTAAGTGTCTGTTGCATTGTGAGACCAAATCATGTCATCATAGGAGGTCACCAGTTTGCATGCACCTGTACCATCAGATTTTATTTGGTAGCACAAAGAATAAGCAGTGGTGCCTATTTGTTAATCACTGATTCTTGACTGTTTTTACTTAATTCTTAGTAAAAAAAACACCTGAAATAAACTTACTGATAACCTCTAAAACATTAGGACAGCATGGAAAAACTTTTATTCCTTTTATTCTATTTTCTTCATTTTCTTATTGTTAAATGGAAATGAATTTCTGCAGCTGGAGCCCTAAACCCCAAACAACGCTGAACTTGAAGCCACTAATGGCTCTGATGATGTTGCCTCATGGTTTGATGTCAAACTGTCAAGTGTCTTGTAAAATGGACTGCGTATTACACCCAAAGATCTACCAATTTCATTAGCTTCTGATGAAAAACAAAACAAATTTCCACAGTTTTGCACAATCTATTGTACCGCGTTGTTACTTATTAATTACATTTCTGTGACAATCCCTAAATCTCACTGGAACAAATGGAAGCTCATTAATGTACCGGAATAGTGACGGCTCACATACTTGGAGGAAATGTATTCTGTAAATCCTAAAATATTAATGTTTGCATAATCTTTTAAGACATTTTCCGTCAGATTTGACTCCAGCACACATGCTGGGCTGATCACAGCCGTGGTAATGTACAAGGGCTCTCACATGAAACTCATTTCTCCTGGTGCCAGTTTACTTAAATATTGTAGTGTAGTGAGCAAAGTTAAATACAGATCTTTGTGATGTGTACTGTCTGTAACTCAATGTTAAGTCTCAGTCCTGATCCTGATCCTGATCCTGATCCTGATCCTGATCCTGATCCTGTTCAGTCAGTCAGCTGGGATCTTCAGCTTCACTAGTTGACGTGTCTTGAAATAGGTGTCTTATTGGGATCGATGGTCAATCAATGATGGATAATTCAGTAATTTCATAAGCACCTAAGCTAATGTATATGTAATGCTATTTCGGAAATGCTGCACATATTGTCCATATGCACTGAGGTTAAAGTACACTTGAAGAGATTCATTCTAAAACACTATCTGTATATCTATTTTGGAAGAAATTGCAGGTTGCATGATCATGTACAATATTAAAAAAAAAAAAAGTTCTATGTAAGTAAAAAGCTAAAGATACTTTTCAATACTATTCAATAGTGAGTTTTACTCAGTCAAAAAGTGGATATCACTTTCACAAAAGTGGATATAATTTTCCTCCAAGATGTAATGTAATGTAACATACAGTACACATACAGTATTTACCTACTATATAGCTCAGAATCACATCTGTTGTAATACTCATTTAACCATGTTCACATTGCCAAAGCGTATATAAATTATCTAATCCCTCTTCATCCAGACCTCATTGCACACATATTGCAAATGCTTTTATTTATTTATTTTATTTTTTTTCTTGAATTTTTTTCAGGCATCTTTTCAATCAGCCTGCTGTCTGCCAAACGAGAGCCCCAGTAAAAGAGCCTCCAGTGAGCATCATGTGGCTCTGTGATGAGTCTGGCTCCGGCGTTGAAAGGGAGAACTGAATCTATAACCTGTGCAGGAGAGCAGGGGACAGAGACAGTTGACAGAGTGAAATCCTTCACATCGCTGTAATGGACATAATTACACAAAGAAAAGGGCTGTTAGGTTAAATTACCCGTGATATTCACCATGGGTAATGACAAAAATTCAGAAGGTTAAATGACACCAGGAGCTGAATGACTTTAGACGTTAAGGTGCTATTGAAAAAGGAATTACAACGGAGCCTTCGTGGGCAAATCCAATGTCCCACATGTTGGACTGTAGAGATTGGTTTGAAAGGACTTTAAAAAGACATTTTTTGTGAACACCTGCTTCTATAGAAATCATTGTGAGACTATGATTTAGTCTAAAAACCATCGGTCTGATAGATTGTTTCCAACAGTGCTCCATGTGGAAGCTATTCAAGCTCACATTGAGAAGCAGCGGTGGCTTGAAATTGTCTTGCGAAGCGGTTCACACTCATACAAGTAGCGTATAGCAGTAAAAGGAAGAACTGCAAAGATCTTAGCAATTATTTATTCCCCATACATTCTCTCTCTTACCATGTGCATCTCAACCGCTTCCAAGGAAGAGGAAGGAAGAGACTTTTGCATATGTAATTCAGTTACAATATATCTTCTGTGAGAACTATATTCTCTATGGTCCAAATGTTGACCTTTTCAGACAGCAAACAGCCCAATTAGCTGATGAGAAGGGGAGGGGGCTGGACCTTATCACTATGCAGTTACCTCTAGTCACCCCTCAAGCAGCCACCCACACAACTAACCACAAGCATAAATTTGCCAATAACACTGTATCTGACCACAAAAAAGTAGAGAGCCGGGCTTTGTATATAATGTACCGTGTTTTCCACTGCACTCAAACTGTTCTGTTTCTCAAGAGTCTCATTTCCTTTATACATTTCAAATCAGTCCATTGCTCATTTTTCTCCTCTCAGCCTTATTTTGGCGGAGTCTCGCTGCTAGTCACCCATGTGCTCTCTGCTGATGATTGGCTGACATGACCAGTGTGCCTCATCAGGAAGCAGAAAACCATGCTAAGCAGCATAATAAATGTTTAACACCGATGTTTAATGGATGCTCTCTGCATATCAACTTTCACGTCTGCAAGAATAGGGCAAATAAGAATACAATATATTTGGAAAAATAAGTTGCCATAGACATAGACACACATCCATGGGAAGTATACTTTAATATGAATTCATAATGTACAATTTGAATACACGTACCAACCATATTATGAACCAAAATGCCAAGCGAGAAGTGAATGATATTCTGTTGTAAATAGTATCACATGTCATCAGAAATGTAAAATTCACAGGTCAGTAAAAGGTATTATACAGTGAGTGTAATAATGTGACACTGTAATAGCTGTAATCATTAAAGCATAAGTCACATTGTTCACATGCACTCTTTAAGGAAAGATCCACCCTCGCAAACTCTTACACTGTTCCAGTATGTATCATCAGTCTGTGATGTTCAATGCATCCCAGGAGCTGTTTTGTGATGGTGTAATCACATTTTTCAGCGTATTCACTTTCCCCCGACCTGCCTCGTCTACTTCTACTTCAGTTAGTAATTTCCAGAGTAGAATAGAATGGGCGTGAACTCTCAGTTGTTGGTTTTACATGTAGGTGGAGAGAGAGAGCACTGGTAATAACATAGTAAGAGCAAGAGTGGAAGAGTTTTTCCAGTCGAGAAAAAGTGAGAGTTGCGACCTTTACAACATTTCTTGTGGCTGCATTGCATTATGGTCCACTGAGGCTACTGTAGGTGGAGAAATTGCTCTCTCTGCCTCTTCTACGATGGATTTCTCCCTGTATGATTGTTGACCGTCGGTGAAAAATTGTGAGTCTGTGAAGAAGCCCTCGCTCTTTGATTCTGAGGGACTGACACCAAAACCTGACGTTTACCATTGAGGTTTTAGAAAAAAATATTTTTCTATCAAACTGTAGCTGAGCTGGAAATATCCTGACATCATGAGGCACATCGGCTTCATTTGACCAGTTATCCATGGGAACAACAAAAATACACCACCGAGCAACAAAATGGGCCCACAAATGCAAGGTACATCGCCAACAGCTGTTTTTTTTAACAATTTTAAAGTGTTTAAGGGTGGATTTTTCCAATAAGTGCTACTGTTTTCACAAAGCCATGTATTTGTTTTGCATCTTTCTGTCATTATTGATGAGTGTTGACCAGAAATGTACAGAATTGGTCTACTATGCAAAGACCCCAGCCATTCATGAGATTAGGAGTGTCCCGATCAGAAGGTGGTCTCGTCCTCCACTCCGCCGTACCAAGGTGTAAGTCGGACCAAGTTGGGTCTGGGGCCGCAAACAGGTTGCTCAGTGCCAGGCTCAAAAGTACACGACTCCAGTGAGCTCAGGGACCCTGTGGCGGACCCCGCCCCTTCATAAGCATAGGTTCTGAGGCAGTCAAATGGGGGTACATAAGGATCCTGGTCAGCTTCGGCCAGCCTGTCCATAATAAACTGTCTGAAGACCTCGTCCTCAGGGCCGATGAGGTGGGACTCTCGGAGGGACATCCGTATGCTGGCCGCCACGTCTTCCCTCCGGAGCCTCCTCTCCCTCCTCCTCGGGTGGGGCCGCAGGGGGACAGGCTGGCAGAAGTCCAGGTCTGCCCCTCCGCCGCCTGGCTCTCCATAACACAGCACCTTCTGTGACACCCTGTCCGGCAGCTCCAGCTCCTTCACCTCCGTCTCCAGCCCCTCCTGCTGCTTCCGCCTGTGTCTCCGCACCATCAGCATTAGAATGGACAGCACTGGAGACGCAACACAGCAGGAGATCATTACAGTTAAACACCGGGGCATGAGCTTAGCGAGAATAGATCATCTAGGGCGCCTGATGGAGCATGCACTTGTACTGTACAAGTGCACGGAAAATAATTCCGGCCTGTTTTGATTTTTCTGTTATTTGGGGTTGATGCAAAGATCAACACAAGGGCAAATTAGTCTGTAAGTGATCATTTTAGTTTCAGCTCACGCAAAAAGGAAGAATTCTTTTCCTTGCTTCTCATTGCAGAGAATGCTAAATAGTGGTGTAACAGAGTATTTATTTGCTGGTGTTGTTTTCACTGGGTATTGTACTGATCTGATAGAATGTTAGCATAGTAGGTATTGTCATTAATCTTTCATGTGATGGGCACAGGGACAACACAAAGCAGCCGAGGTCATAATAAAGCTCTTCACTATGCAAACCCATCAATGTCCCAAGATGGCATTGCTACTGATGTATTGCAACCAATATGCTCATTACCAGACATCATTGTTCTGCAAGCATTCAGCGTTTTAAAATTGTGTGTTAAAGGCACGCTGGTGAGTTTTAAAGGGGGAATTCAAATGGAAGGGGAATTTGTTATTGAAATCCTGCTGTTTACCACATATTTATATACTTGCCAAGATGATGTGAGGTGGAACTGCTCTAGCTCACACTAACAGAACAGATCCGCTGAAAAAGAATAACTCTTTTACAACAAAATACCATTAAGAGTGTCACTTATTTTAAATTGCACCATCATAATATTCGTTAATGCTTCTTAAAGGACTAAAGGACTACATCGACTTTTTGGGAGTTTGGTCCATTAGTCACCTTACCCAATATCTGACGAGAAGATTGGTACCAAAATCATCTCTGTGTCTCTGGTCGATAGCTCTGTCTGGTCCGCATGCTTTTAGCATACAGAATGATAAGTAATCGTAGGTGCCTAGCATTATCCAAAGTTGGTATTGTTTTTTATTCTATAGCCTGTAGATAACAAACTTCTGAAAACAAAGTCTCAGTCTTCATTATTGGTGAAGTCCATTACAAATTAAAGTCCCCATGAAATTAACTCACTAACTAAAGTTATGCTTGAAGTCTTGCGAGAAGAGAGAGACTTTCTGCCATTGAAAGTGGATTTTTGTCATATTTGATGTCTTTTTTTTTTACCAGTCCCTTAAACAAGGGACTAACCATCCAGCCTTAGAGCTGCTACAAGTTCTTATTTTCTCACTTTTAGGCTAATGCTAGTCTCCTACAATTAGCAAGCGCAGCGGACAGAACTATCTACCAAAGGGTTAGGGTTATCTACCTAACCCTAACCTTAACCCTGACACAGAGATGATGTTAGTGCCAATTCTCGCTGTGCTAAACTCCAAAAAAGTCAGTGTAATCCTTTAATATATACACAATAACTCAGAGTTTAATATTCAGGACTGAGATGGAACGTCAATAATTATTCTTTGGAAAGCCCCTGGATTCTCACCTGTGAGTGTGGCCAGGCAGACCAGCAGACCCAGCAGGGTTTGGAGACTGACCCCCATGGAGAGGGCGAGGGCCTCCACCCCACCTGTGGGGCAATGGCCGGCAGGCTGGCAGCTGCATACGCTGATGGTCAATGTACTGGTGCTAGAGAGGGCAGGCGAGCCGCTGTCGATCACCACCACAGGCAGGAGGTACTGGGTGCGATCCTTGCGGGTAAAAGTACTCCTGCGTGCCACAATGCTGCCTGTGTTGTCTGTTGTGGAAAAGATGGAGTTAAGATTGAGAGGTGCAGTTTCCAGCATTCTTAAAAAACAAGAGTAGCGCCCCCACAGTGAGAGCGGGTGTTTCAGGTGAGAGCGGGGGGGGGTTCAAAGGTAAGCTGAATAACAAGTGAAGTGGCACACAAAATGTGATTCAAAACACAATTCAAGCTCTCTGAAAGAGCCAGGCAGCTTGTCAAATCTGATTTTCAGTGTTTATAAAAGTGGATTTGGGTGCTCCTGTTAGACTGCATCAAGACACTAGACAATAACTTTTTTGTTGTCAACTATACCTTATGGCATTTCATTAGTGTTCATTCCCGATTCATTATTCATATTCCCTGGTTGCTGACTGGACTAGTATACTTGCCTGGCTAACTGCACCTCCATACATTAGATTCTAACCTTTTCTACACAGTCAAACACCTCTCTCCTGCCCAGTTTAACAACACTTTTTTACTGCATGTTTTCACTGAACAATTTGAAGAAAGGTTGACTGCCCACTCTACAACAATGCACTCTTTCACTTTACTCGCCTGAGAGAAGTACAAAAATTACAACTGAAGGACTTAATTCCAAAAGGTTATATATCGCTGATGGGAAGCTAAAATTCAACACCCACTATTTCAAAAAATCGACCACATTTTTGGCGAAAGTGTTAGTCTTAGTTAGATAATATGTTTCCATAATGAGTTTTGTTTTCTTGCCAGCAATAACTTTATCAGAGTAGGTGTCACTTCTTCAAATAGTGGATATCTTGTTTTGTAACTCTTCAATTGTCCGCTAATATCTCGATGTAGAAATCATCTCTCTAGTGGCTCTAGTATGGTTAGAGTGCCGGCACGCAACAGGTTGGAGGTTCAATGTGGAGTCATACCAAGCCTCTTTGGTATGATTGTAAAGGTCCCTCCATTCTGCCTCTGTCATGCATTTATATAGCAGGGTTGCCCATAGAATCTCTCTAGGGGGTGTAACAACAGTCCAGCCACCAAGTGGGACTTTTATGATGCTTTCATCTGATTTCATCTATTCATTTTAGGATTGAAACTTGGATCCTGTAACGTAAAGTTGATAATACGAAGTACGCATGTTGATGATAATAATACTCTGTTTCAAAACATGTGCTGAGTGTCACGGTGCGATGATATTGAATTTCAAAACCAGTCCAAGAGTGTTTCAGGAGTTTTGTGTTAAAGGTTATGAAAAAAAACATTCATTTTGCAACTTCAACTCAGCTTGGTTGGTAGAGCTTTTTTAACATACTGTACTTTCTTTGCAGTGCACAATGCAAGGAGGGTATGGATTGATATATGATATACAATGATATCATAATCATTGCCTTATAATATATAATGGAGTATACACTCTCCCATTTCCATCACATCACAATTTGCCTTATAATATATAAACTGAATGTAACCTTGATTATCTCTGATGGTGAAGTTTGGATTGATTTGCTTCTCATAGACCATAGAGAAGTAAAAGTGGTGTCCCTCCGCAGGCTCATCTGGATCCACAGCACTGAGCAGCTGAATAAGCTGAGAGACACAAAGGCACACTATTGAGGAAATATTAATAACAAAAGCAGTCACATATGGACAACAAATTTCCCCAAATTTAGTGGCAAAGACAAATATTCAAGGTTGTACCATAGAACACAGCTTAGTTATGAGTTATGATGAGTTGTGATGGTATGCAGCTGTACAATAGTCAAACATTTTCACATGAGTTAGGTTTAGGTTTAGAAAGATATACTGAATCATTTGATATGATATGATATGATACAATATAAGAATTTTTACTGTCCGCAATCATGGAAATTCTCATTGCAAGGCTGCTACGTAAATCATAAACATCAATGCATCATCATATACATACTTCTCCCGCCTGTGTCCCCTCACAGATATATGGCTGGTAATCTCTTGCAAGCCTTGGCACATTGTCGTTTATGTCCAGCACTTTGATGAACACCGCCACAGAGGAGGATAAATGGTTCTGTGCTGCAGTTGTGAAGATAGACATTTGCTGGAGTCCACTGGGTGCATGTATCATAAATGCTTTGTAAAAGCTCTGTCAAAATAATACTTAAGACTGATAAATGTTTCTCTGTTCATATCTTCTTGAATCACAACTGAAGGCAAAAAAAATGGGCATTGGTGTTTTCTCTGCTCTCTCTCAAAACAAAACAGGAAAGTGAACAGAATGGGAGCTATAAAGTAAATCCTTTCATGGTAGTTCAAGGTTTTGATTCATTCTAGACAAAGACTTACATTTGTTATCAACACATTGCTGCGAGACATGCGAGACAGGTTCCTCAGCTGAGTGAATGTAGACGTGCCATAAGTTGGCCATAACACCAGTATAGGATAGGAAATGCGCCTTACTTGTTTCCTTGGCTGCAACAGTCACATTGTGCCAGTTTGTCGTCTCTCGATCCAAGGGTTTTGCAACAGTTATGGTTCCATTGTTTGGGTCTATTTTGAGAGCTTTTGTGATATCACTGCTTTTGTCAATTGAATATCTAGAAGAAAAATCACCAGGACACACATTTAGCAAGCAAGGTTGTTTTCTAGGCAAACAAAACATTGTGAGACCATGGGGAGATAAATTAGGCAAACTGCTCAATTTTTTCATCGGCTGACAGATATCCAACAAAGAGAACACACACACGCCAGAATGATAAGGCGACAACAACACCATCGAAACAAAGCATCTTACAAACTTGGAGAAACAGACACACTTCTATGATTTTTTTTTTCTTTCCCTCTTTTGGAATTGAATAGTATTCTTAGTCTGACTACAGACTTTTTCATGCGGCGACGAGTGAGCGTCTATGATAATTTATAGATGGTGAAGCAAACCACCTTGTAAACACAGAGAAATAGACAGACTTTTATTAGTGTTTTTGGAACTGAACAATATCCTCAGTCTGTCTACAGACTGTTCATAAGTAGAAAAGTGAGGGTCTATGAGTTTAGTTAGTTCTTTGCCCTTTAATTAAAAAAATCCATTTAGGCCACAGACCAAGCAGAAATGTTTAAGCAGGAAATTTTTGCCTCATTGCACAAGTTGTTCACCCCACCATCCTTTTTCACCCATTAAAATAAGTGATTATTCCACCATGGTGAATTAGGATAAACAAGAATGAAAACAGACTGCGTAATGAATCGTGTCTTTGAGCCACTTTGTTGATAACGACATGGAAAATAAGCCAATTTGACCTAAGTAAACTTAATCATATTTACTAGAACAGTGGAAACACCTAAAATGTCAGATTGAATTTATTTTCACAATGTGACAATGTCACCAAAGGGCCACTAATAGAGGCTAGATTGTGGATGATATGGAGCACCTGCCACTCTTAAGCTCTGCTGGGGTGGACTACAGGCACCAGTAGTGCTGCTGTCTCCTCTGCAACGTGCCCCACTTGCAAATGACTGCAAATCTCAATTCCATATGCCACCTCGTATGGTGCTTTATTACATTCCTACGTCCTAGCCGCGTCGCTTTGTGATAATACCACGGCAATAGATAGAAAAGCCTGTGAGGTATAAAAAATCGTCATGATTTATTCAGCAGGGCTCATTTCCTACTAAAGTAATATGAGATAAATATGACCATGTACAGGGTATCCACAGAGATCAAGGGTAAAAATGGATGCACCGAGCCAGTAACACTATTTGAAATGGAATGATTTTTCACCCTGTGGAGGAAGCTGTCTAGGGCAGGCTGTCTAGGGATGTTCCACCCCCCCTCTCCACCCTCCAGCCTGGATATCTACCTAGTCATTACCATACTGGCAGTTGGGTGGCATATGCCATTCTTCCGGGTGACTGTTTGGAGGGGTCATATTACCTGATGGGATTGTTGACTGTGTCAGTGTCTCTGGCGCTCACGGTGCCAACCACGGTTCCCACCACCGCATTTTCGGGAACTTTCCATTCGTAGACCGCAGCGAGGAAGATGGGTGCCTCATCCACGTCCTCGACAACAATCTTGAGTGTGGTCCTGTCCCTGAACTCGTCAAAACTCAGAAAACGAGTGTCCACGTGGTCGTTGACTGCCTCTGCTGCCATAACAAAGCGTCTCTTACTTTCGTAGTCCAGAGGCTGTGAAAAAGTAAGCGAAAGAAACGAATTACTGTTTTGACGCTGGTCTTATATCACTGTATACCACTGTGGCTATGATAAACAGAAAACACTTTGTTTACCATTATCAAGCGGTGTAATATGTCACTTAAAATAAACTGGTACAAAGGCTTACAAGAATAGCAGCTTTGCGGATATGCTATGCCAACTTGTGCATAAGTTAGATGATTATTGTGTCGAGTGCTGGACACGACTCTGGATGTTGAAAATGGTTTAGCCAATGTCAATGAGCTGCCAGCTGTGAGCACGCACTTAAATAATGCTGTATTTTCGATTAACATCATGATGCTAGTAATAAGAAAACAGCATGCAAACCATTAGTGTATTCCCCAAATGATTCAGACTCAGAGTCAATAATGTATTTTTTTTTTTTTTCATTATCACATGACCATCTAAATTGAAATCCCCTGTATGAAGCACAATGTCAAATCCAAGATGAAAACAGATCACCAGAAGCTCACATTTAGCTGAAGGTCTCCAACAAAAGTATGTTCTACAGTATTTTTTTCTTTACTTTTTGAAAGTATTGGAAGCTATCATTGGATCAGGAAATAGGAATGAGGAATGCAGCCTTGTGACTACAGAAAAATATCAACACAACAACTACACAGAGCTAATATACAGATGAATTCACCTTGGCCAGCAGAATCACCCCCTCCTGAGTCACTGGGTCTGTTTGGATTCTGAAGGTGGCGCTCTCCTCCAGGTCCTCCTCCAGACTGTAGGTCATTCTGGCATTGATGCCAACGTCTCCGTCCTCTGCCATGATCCTGCCCACTGTGGTGCCCACTGCTGCATTTTCAGGGACGGCAAAGCTGTACAGGTCTGGAGAAAGAAGAGCGCTTTACAAATCATTCATGTTAATACTGTTAGACTCCAAGTAATCAATCTGTGGAATGGGACACAAGTGATCGAGTGAAATAGAGAAACGGTGGCTACTTCTGCAATGCACAAGGAAAACAAGTTGGCAATGTTTGTTAAAAAAAAGTTTGCTTCATCGCAAGTTTGCCTACTGAACTGGACAGTAAGTTGTTAATAGCTAGTGCTATAGTGTGTAAAACGATAAGAACGGAGAACATTGTGGTGGAGGGTCAATTTGTGTGACTCAAAGATAAGTTGTGGCAAGTCCACATAATCCTAGCCTAACTCTAATAAGAAGATGAGAAAATGTGATTGTGTCTTGGAGCAACTCTGTTTGGATGACTGCCACAACTGGGTGGATCTTAACAGGCAACCAGCTGCTTCCGAAAACAATCTCCCGCTGATAATAATTTAGAGGTGCAATTATGTGACATAACAGAGGGTGCAGTTCAAAGTGAAGTCTGGCCATACAAGAACCCGTAGAATATAGCAGCGCAAGCAATGAATGTGAGGGCGACATTCATAGTTAAAAGCATCATCCTTGTTTTCTCATTTCTGCAGAATTGATTTCTTCCCAGGGCATTCATTTAGTGAGGTTTATCGCTGAGAAGGCCAGGTTTGTTTCCAAAGGTCATGACAAATGTCCTTTCATGTGTGAATGATTAAATTCATCCAGTGAGCTTAAGCAACACACGCACACATACACACAGACAAACGGGACGAGCACATCCTCATCTCTTCCCCCGTCTCTCTCTATCTCCCTCTCATTCTCTGACTCTGGCTTGTTTTTGTTTTTTTTTAATTTTGGCTGCTGGCTGAATAGCAAGATGTGTAAAGCAGAATGCAGTGCTGGCAGCACAAACCACCCACCCAAACCAGAGAAGTGTGATCATATAAATACCTCTCAGGTGTACTATTAACCATGTCCTTGCAGCGCACCACGCTTTGTATTTCTCCATTGATTCTATGAGTGTGAATGGCCCGGCAGTGTCAGTGAGTGATGAGAGTGACTCACGGTGCTGGAATGTGGGCCCATTGTCGTTGACATCAGTCAGGCTGACGGTGACGGTGGTGGAGGAGGAGTAGCCGCCGCTGAGGCCCAGCATATCCTTCACCTGCACCACCACCAGGTACTGCTCTCTGGCCTCACGGTCCATGTTGGGCCAAGATGTGACAATAATGCCTAAGGATGGAGAAGGGAAAGAGAGAATGAGAGAGAGAGAGAGAGGAAGAGGCAAGTTGGGTTCATTAAAACTGCATCAAGTGTATCTGTGGGTGTTTTTCTATGCTTCTCTTTTCCAAACATGAGCAAACAAACTTTGCCTTGAGTAGTGTACGAGAGTGCGATACACTGTGTACGGTAAAACTACACCACAGTAAACTTCAGTCAGTACGCAAAGAAAGAGAGGGCTTTCAGGTGCCGTTTTTTTTCAGGTCCAAGGTTACATCTAATTTGCACACTAGCTAACGTAGGTGGAAGAAGCTAGCGTTAGTGGTGGCGAGTAAATTAGCCTGTTGGCTAGTTAGCTAGGTAACAATGCCAAAAACCAGCTCTTTGTTCAGGTCAACTGAGCTGATTCTCTCAAGCTACAACTTGTAGTGCTTTGGCGTAGAGACCACTCTTCCAAGGAAAGCAGCAATTGGCTGCTCAAAAAGTTAATATAAGTTGCCAGATCATATGAATATGTCTGTGTAAATTCATTGCAGTCATCCAGGTAGTAAGATGTTCAAAAGAAATTAGAAACAAAATCCACTGGAATTAAAATGGCAGGGAACTCCCGAGCACTAATTAGAACCGAAGAAGCTTCTTGGATGAGTGGTGAAACACCTTCAACTATTCATTTTAAGACCAGTGAATTTTGTTTCTATTTACTTTTATTTTTGGACTTGCATATGAATACTACACCTATCTTGCTCTTCACCAACTCTTCACTGGGCAAAGATCTACACTACACTGCTATGTATGTGAAGTGCTGCCAATCAGACCTCTTTGGCTAAGACAAGCAAGTAGTGCAAATGTACATGACATCTTCTGTACCGATTTGTTGTCAAATACTCAGTGAGTAAACACGCTAACATTGTTCCCAATGGCCTGAAAAAGTAGAAATAAAGTCGCCAAGGGGGTCTAAAAAAAAGTCTAAATCTAGCAACAAAATCGTCAAGTTGGTGGCAGTGATAGAGCCAGAGGGACAAGGGCTAAAGACAAGATCATCTCCTGTACATGCCACAGCAACCTAAATTTATCAGACTGTTTACATTTATTTATAAGATTACTAAACTGACCTGCAGCCACACAACAACCATCTATATCTGGTTATCTGATATACAGTATATAGACATTATTTGTACGGAGCCAATTCTCCAGTGGACCTCCATGACGGCTCGAGCCGCGGTTGTTAGGAGATTTGTGGCAAAGTCTCAATTCATCGTGGCCAAAGGACAGTTTGGGCTAAAAGCGTCGGCGGTACCCGTCTTCGGCTCCACGGAGAAGTAGGGCTCCCCCTGCAGGATGGAGTAGATGAGCTTGGCGCTGTTTCCGAACATGGGATCGTCAGCATCTGTGGCTGTCACCTGGGCCACTGTGGTCCCTGTGGGGGGAGCGGATCACACAGGCAGTCAGCTCAGGCAGCAGTTCCAGTCGACGGGGAAATAAAGTGATTATGCCACAGTCCCGCAGGGTCTGTCTGTCTGGCTCAGGGGGGGAGCGGTGGAAATGGAAGGCGGGGGAAGCGCGGGGGGGGGTTGGGGGGGGGGGGTGTTGAGGTTGAGGTAGGGTTACAGGGGAGTTGTTGATGATGGGGCGGGGGGTGTGATGCGGGGCGGAGGGTAGCACTGGCCTTTCACAATGTGCCGAGGCTGTGCAGGTGTGCGTGACAACCTCTCCAGCCCTACAGTGACATCTCTCTCACTATCCACCTGCCCCCTGATTTCTCTCCTTCTCACTCTGATTCAGTTTCACCCCTGTCTCTCTCTCTCTCTCTCTCTCTCTCTCTCTCTCTCTCACTGTCCCTGATACTCCCTACCTTTTTCTCCACTGACCATATCCTTCTCCTCACCTTTCTCTCTATCTTTCTCTCTCTCAGTCGTCTTCTTGTCTATCTCATTTTTTTCCCCCTGTCTTTCTCCCAGGCAGAGATTTACCTCTGCGTTTCTTATTCTTTATTCTCAGTCCCCCACACTCCATCCTTCCCCTCTCACTTTCTCTTTTCGAGTCAAATGCATTATGATTTATTACGAGAGAGATATTATACTGCAAAAGCAGATTACATATAAATTGAAATGGTAATGTTTGTGGTATGAAAGGGCAGTGGATATAATAACATTATTTAGGAAAAGAAATTCATCCATAAAGGCATCCGAGCTATGATACCAAATCCAATACTTTTAACTTCCTGAAGGGGGGACATACAGCAGCCATTCAAATAGCCTTTGTTCATTTTCTTCATTCAATATTTAAGATAACATGGCACTTTATTTGAAATGTGCGTCCTTAAAATACAAGCAACATTTCAAGTCAATAACAGCTTTCAATCTGAACAATCTGGAAAATATATATTTTTTTACTTTTATTCAGAAACAACAATTTGCTTTTAGGGCTCAATAACTTGAGCTAAACCAACATTTGAAAGGCACAATTCTTTGGCAGACATACTGTACCAATCAAGCCTCAGACTTGAATCTTTATTAGCACTAACAGGCTAAATCTTGATGATGATGATGAAGGCAGCCTGTCTGGTTTGTATAAAGATTCATTCTGTGTGGCTATATTTTCGATTCTTGTGTCGTACAAGCTGCTAGCAGGCACTTTTATTTGCTTTTCTCAGACATACCAATCGGACACATCTCAGGTATGCTGGACACATAGGGTTCGTTCTGGAACTGTGGGACATTGTCGTTGATGTCCTGCACCTTGATGATGAACTCTGACTGGGGCTCCACCGGTTCGTTGGACCTCCTGTTGATAGCCTGGGCCTGCAGAACATAGAAGGCTTTCACTTCGCGGTCAAGCTTCTGCAGCATCCGGATCTCACCAGAATACTCATCTATCTCAAACACATCTCCAGCACCCTCTCCCGATAAGATGTACTTGATGGAAAATTCACCTCGGTCATAGTCAGACTTGAGCTGCAAAAGGAGAGAAAGAAGTACTGTGGGAAACTTTGTTTTTTTTTAACTGTATCACTGCAAAACATCTCCATCCTAACAAGTCATTTTGTCTATTATTGAGTCCTAAAATCGTCATTTTCTTAAAATAAGTCAAAAAATCTGTCAATGCCGATAATTTCACTTGTTTCCAATGCAAATCAACTTGTTTCAGGAATTTTGTAGAATCAAGTGTCATTTTCTTGACAGTAGTGCAGTGATCTGCCTTATTCTGACACTCATTTGTAGAAAATTCCTGAAACGAGTGAAGCTGCATTGGAAACAACTGGAGTTATTTCACCTCTTTGGCAGAATCTTTCTCTTGGTTTGCAAAAAATAAGATTTGAAGGCTGAACATGAGACTAATTTTAGCCTTCATAGGTAAGTGGAAAACAGGCATTGTGAAAAGGCATTGTGATCAGTATCAAGGACATGGAGGGCATTCAGATCTGAAGGGGGGGGGGGGGGGGGGTACCTGGCCAATAACGCGAGGAGTGGGATCTTCCTCAGGGACAAACAGTTGTTTCCAGATCCAGCCTCTCTTCAGGCGGCGGTGCAGATGAGTGGACCCCTGGGCCAGCTGTTGGGCGTCCAGACCCTGGGTGCCTCTCATATCGCTCAGCACCCAGCCAGGGATCATAGAAAAGGCAGTCACCATGGCCAAAACACTCGATGTACTCATTCTTACTGTCCATCCTTGCATTCTCTCTCCACTTCCCATGGTTAGTGAGCAGAAGATCAAGGTGTCGCTCCTTCATGCAACGGCACAGTAATTCATGACCTCGGCAAGGTCAAGGCCATATCCCATCTTGTCATTATGTGGTTTCTGTGCGTGTTCATATCTCTGGGGAATAAGAGTAAACAATTTCATTAACGACTAAAGTGAGAACTTTAACACTTACACTTATATGGGGGAAACTGAAATTCGTCCAAGTGTAAAATCTACAATTACACATTAAGTGTTTCATTCCATAAAGCTATTTATAAATGTTGTTATCCAACAATGAATATTTTGAATGTACATATGATCCTACGCACCATGATTTTGCAAGCAAATGTCATATGATAACCAATTTATAACTATACATTCACTATTTGTTTTTGTTTAACATGTTTTAATCACAGCAATCATTTCATAAGAAAAGCTGACACTTTTTAAAATGCTGGATATCTCAATTTAAAATGAAAAATCCTTATCATATTCAGGAATTTTGTGCAGTGCATGAAAGGCAATTCCAACTTCCTCATTTTACATACTGCAGATGAAAAAAATGAGAGATGTATTCACCTTCATTTTGCAGTCTATGACAACACAATCCTCTTTCAGTCTCAAGAACCACTGTATCTGAAATTTTAAGTAAAATCCATTGCACTGAAATGATGCACAACTTGTGACAAATTCAGGCAAGAAAGCTCGACCAGAAGTGCATTTTACAAGAAAAGACGAAGCCTTTGTCCACATCCTTTGGAGGGTACAGATCTCTCATTTTTTGCATCCTGCAGTCCTGCATGGGCAGATGAAAACAACCCTCTGTTTTGAATTCAGACAAGGCTCTGTATTGTGTTTCATGGGTGAGCAGGGCCTGAACATCATTCCTTAAGCATGACACTGCACTCTGCGGCTGACTAATGAAGACTACTAATTAGATCAATGTCTAACCAGACATGGAAAACAGAGACACATGCCTCTGACAAACTATGATTAGAATCGATGCGGCAATTATATTGTGCACCAAGACCAGGGTCAAGAGTGTAAGGACGAAGAAAAGTCAGACACCAAATTAGCCTTTAGTCAATAGTACAAACTACAACATCTTGAGTGGGCATACCAGTTTATGCAGACTTAAACTTCAGCAAATTCAATACATTTAACTGTATGTCAATGGAAAAAAAGTCTTCTCGCGTTTTGTTTTCTTTCCCACCATGGCAACCATAACTATCCAGAGGTTAGCTTTGTGCAAACACTAGAGTCATTGGCATAGAGACCAATATCACATCACGGCCTTGCTATGCTAAGGTTACCAAGGGTGATCACTGGTGTTTAGGATCCTCCAATAACCTTTCTTTTTCATTTAGTAAATCTCTTGATTTCTCCCTACAGTATTCTCACTCTTGGCAGCATAGGTGTGTGATTGGTCTGTAACTGTGGATGCTTTTTTTCAGTGCTCTCATGGTAGACTTTCATCCTACAAATCTTTTTCTCGTTGTGTCTGAAAGACACACAAATTATTTATGTAGACCTGACCCCGAGCCAACCTGAACCCAGCTTTACTGCTCTCCAGTCCAAGCAGTAGACTATACTTCCACACTCAGAGGAATGCCATGGGATCAGATGTTATTTGGACTAGGGCTAGTAATCACAAGAGCCATAACTTCAAACCAGTTTAATAGAGTTTTTTGACACTATAATACCAGTATAACACAGCATATACAGTACTGCTTGGTGGACACTTTTATCCAAAGTGCATTTTTATCATGGATGGTCCCAGTGGGAATTTAAGATAAAGAGTGTAAGATAAAGCGGGGAAACAAGTTATTTCATCAGCTATAGTACTGTAGTTGCAGTATTAATGCTTTAACAGCTCATAATGGTCATGTTTAATCTTGTAAAAGTAAATTAGCTGTCAAGGCCCATTTGTAATGAAGTGGTAAAATCAATTACTAATGCCGGGTTACGTTTTTGAAATTCAATTTCGATGCATAATGTGAATGAGACTATGTGTTTGTGCTTATGTATGTCTTTACAGACCGTATTCATATCTTCGAGCGTTGTGGAGTGACATTCCAATTAGTGGCCAGTGAATCGTGAGCTGTTATGGTCTTTCATAGGGCTGCCAAGCATGCGCCCAAACCGAACGCCTTGAGCCAAAACCAGACAACAGCGCCCGACCATGTTTCTCTCAGCAACTACTCAACTGCCAACATCTCACAAGTAGTCAGCTTAAAGATCTGCCATGGGTAAGTCTTTCGCTGCTGTGGCTGGAATAGTGTCCAGGTCAACAGATGCTCAGGTGCCAATTTAACAAGATGGGCCTTTCTAGAAATAAGTGATGAAATTCTGGTGAAATAATGGGTATACCACACATTGGGCCCAAGTCTGTAAATAGTAAAAGTGTCAAGAAGGAAGTTAAACACACATGTCCATGCGTGACAGCTGTGTTGATAGTCATTCCCGTAAGAAAATAATTGCTTACTATATTTGAATAGTATTCAAAATAGAGGTGGCCCAGCTAAACAGGTTTTTCAGACAAGAGGTCCTTGTGTTATCACTTACAGGTGCATCATTTTCAAACAACATCAAGGCAGACCACAAATAACAAAGGAAAACACTGTTGAACTCTGTCAACTTTCTATCAGAAATTCTCTTTTTTCACGACTGGGTTCAGTACATGCAGAGCGCCCTGTGGTTGACAGCCATTCATTACCTCTAATAGGCCTTCCTCCTATTTCCAGCAGACCTCCTGTAGCCTGTATATACACTACTCTACCACATGACAGAGTGAGAATGAGCTGCGGTCTCACAATGTTAAGCACTAGATGCGCTGAGACCGTCACATTATTTTCGTATATGGTGATGTGTTCTGCCTAATACAATGTAGCTCTGTTACAGAAATGATTGCAGGATACTATGAAAATGAGTCTATTGTGCCAACACAATGCAGTGAATGTACTGTAGATAACGCATTGACATTGCGGATTACACGCCAATGTATATGCAAATCTTATATGTACGTTAATTACATTGTCTTTCATGCACCAGTCTACTGACTTCTAATACATGTGTAATTATTTCAAAAAGTGATACAAAGTAAATAAAAATACTCAGGAAATATGAAAATGCATACAGCTGAAATTGTGACTGTGAACATAAATACAGTATCAGATCTTTAATTTTACTATAACAATTTGCAATCCTGAGAAGAATCCATTCATGAAACATCACTCATTTCTTTAAGCTCACCCCTCCATGACAAAATGTCTTGTAATTGGTCATTGGGGAGCCTATGTTGGGACTTGTTGTTTATTGTTCAGCTCCATAAAACAATAACACTGACATCTACTGTACGTCTCCTAAACCAGGACCCCCAAACGAGCCCCGAGACTGAGCTGAAACAACAGGGGAACGTCACGCTATCATGTACTTGTTAGAAGTAATTTGTTTGTGATTTTATTATGTGCAGTAGTGGAAATCATTACTGTTTAGGAATGCGTCATGAATTTCTGCTGACATTTATCAGTGATGCCACAACACCCTGTTATTTGCCTCCTTTCTTTTTCATCTAAACAATAAATTGATACTGCCCAAGTTATTACTCGAGAATAAAAAGGATTCCAGTGGATCAAACTACAGGCAATTATCTAGTCAGACATATAAAGACTTAATTAGTGTGATGAATGGTAGTTTGTGACACAACAAGTTTCTTGTCAAGTTTCGGGCTTCTTGTCTATTTTGCCTATGCTCTTTCAAGGTCTCCCCCGGCCTCAAGGCATATCAAAGACCAACATTTCTAGAATATATACTAAACATGATATTGATTTAAGAGGGCATTTCAAATGAGAACATAAACTCAAGTTACATAGTCCTAATTGGTCACTGGGGTTTTTATAACTGAAAAAAATAAATAAATAAATACAAATCAACGTGTCTTGAAGATTTTTAGGGTGATCAGACTTTTTCAGATGTAGTTTAGCTTTTTCACCTGTTTATGCCTTTTTGGTAGTGAATAAAAACACAGAAACAATTCTTCTACTTTATTATTGTTTCTTAATCATCCTAAAACAGTGCTTTTTTAAAGCAGAGTGAATAAAAATGGTATTAAAAGGCTACAATGTTCACTCCCTCAGTCTTTTCAGTCATGGCCCCTTGGCTGGTAACATAATGCCACATCATGTTAGCTGCTTTACCAGACATTTTAAAATAGGTTCATATATTTTATTGGTTTACAAAGGGTTTCTAACTTTTATAGATGTTCTACAGTCCAAGAATTGATTTTGCACATCACTGTTCACTGCCCTCAAACAAGTGGACCAAAATGATGGAAGATGACTGAAATTGCCAAACTGAAGAAAGGTTACAGAAACAACCACCACTGCATAACGCTGAATGGTGAATAAATTCTCTAAACCGCATTTCTTCACTAAATTTCCCAAGGACTCTGAGAATGCATTGGAAATGTTTTGTTGTTACACGGGCCTACTGCCAGTACTAAGAGGTCAGTCAGTCAATGTGAGAGTCAAAAAAAAAAAGTGTATTCAATTCAGTAAAGTAAACTTACAGAATATCAGTGGTGGGGCCTCAAGTGGTGCTTAACCCACCGTTCTGTATTCTGGGGTCTATAAAAAAAACATTCTACGCTGTTGGAGAACTACCTTAGTGTGTTTCAAACCTGATTAAATCCCCTTCAGCTGTTTTTCAGCAGTAGTGATTTAAAACGTCAGTCTATTATTTCAGCAGGAGTGTGGCGGCCAAAACACCAGCAGCCAGCCTAAATTTCAAAAACTCTAAATTTATTTGGCATCGCAATTTCTCACTAGACGTTACAGTAATAAATGAATACAACAGTCCTGTCATGGCAGAAAATTTGCATGACAAATACAAAGAACCTCTGGACTAATTTAGAAATTATTGTACTCAACTTGATAACTATTATGCATTCCAACTTCTCTTCTGGTCTATCTATTCCACTTTCATCTTCCAAACCCATTTACTCTTTGTATAAAATTACACTGAACCATCTCTGTTAAAAAGATAATCTGTTATGGGACGCACAGCATCCACCGCCGCACCCACCTGTTTGTGTGATTCTGCTGTCCCCCAAGCCTCTTGTCACCAACCGCTGTCAAGAGAGATCATCACGCGGTATAAGAAAACACAATCTGCTTAACTAAATAGCCTGGTACTGGAGAGCAATTCAGCCACCACAATAGTAGGAGCAAATGTGCGTGGTTCTCACAATGCGTAATCCCCTCCACTGACGACCTCCCCTTTTCTTCTTCTTCTCTCCCCCTTTTCTCTCCTTCTCAAACTTCCCGGGGAAGAATAAACACTAGCACTATTGTCTGGTCTCACATCTGAACACTGCTGAACACTCAGGGCCTTCATTGCCATGCAAATAGTCAGAGCCCGGACTTACAAATGGATTTCTATCTTTTTGCCCTCTCTTGCTTTCTCGCTCCCCCTTTGTGAACAATCCAGCACTTATTGGAGTCTCGCTGGCATAGAAGGATGGCAATTCATCCACTGTAAGGCCACTATTTCTGCTAGTGATAAGAAGGCAACAGTCTGTTTTTTGACATTCAACCCAAGGCAGCGTGTTCTTCCTGTATGCCTTGTCTTGATATGGCCACATTTAAAAATGGACCTCTCATGACCTCGAGTTGCAAAATCACTTGCTGGGACTTGAATGCTCTGGAGATGCTGTTTGTCTATTGTGGAGGTCCCACGTTGCCTCAAATCTTTACCCCCGATGATCACTGCGGTCACTGCAATTACAATGCGTTAAACATTTCCGGTGACACTCATTTTTGCTTTGACAACCAAATAACCTTTTAGATAAAAATGCCCAACGTGAATTGGAAGATTTATTACAGTTCTTCTCATACACACTGTTCTAACATGCTAACCTCCAAGGGCTAATTACATTCCTAAACAATGCTAATGGATTCAATCATTAGAAAGGAGCGAGCTAGCATTGTTTGGAGTAAATGTCTCCAAAGTGGCAGCACTAGCCTTCCCTCAGAGCCAGTGACAGGCTGGAATTTGTTATTTTGTAAGTTCAGATTAGTTCTCCCTGTGAACTCCATGACTCCCATTCTGATTCCATATCAAATAGAGAAATGTCAGGACCTGCACTGTGACATTTAAAACCCCCATTGTAGACCTTGTCTAATTGAGCTTCCCTCATTATAATGATGGAGTGTAGACCAACAACTGCAAGAGAACATCACAGATGAAAGCTACGGTATAGTGCCGGCGAAATTATTTCCATCCCCGCTCTCCTCCTCTCTCCGAATGCAACCGACTATCTTTCAGTCTCCATTGACATTTCAGGCGTGTCAAATAATGGGCACAGAGTGATGGGAAACATATTTGCAACAAGATAGAGGTGAGTCTGGTCAAATCAGTATGTACCATGATATCATGTTGTATAATATGATGTAAGCTGTAATGATGTTTGCTCATATCCTGCGTCTCACTGTCAGTGAAGACATCATGTTGTTTTACTCTTCACAGGAGGCACACAGAGAAAAGACCATGTCTCTGACATTAAACAAATGATTTTATTCTGCTTTTGTTATTTTTGATACAGTTTTTGCCCACCCTTGTGCTCCTCTGATTAAACTTTGTGAAAATCTTCTTGAAAAACAACTTTGTTATGTGGGAGGAAGATGTGTCCTTCACAGCTTCCATTCATATTGTGGTATTTTCTCCCTGTTATTGCGAGAAGAATAAGACATCATTGGCATTCCGTTCAGTCCGCTGTGGTGAATTTGATGAGGACGTCACATTAAAAATGCATGTTCCTCATACGTTCTTTGGCCTTTGTCTTTAGCCATGGGAAACAGCGGACACTTATGACAAATAAGGACAGAGCTGACGCTGCCCGAGGTGGATCTCTCTCTCTCTCTCTCTCTCTCTCCTCTCTCTCTCTCTCTCTCTCTCTCTCTCTCTCTCTCTCTCTCTCTTCGACAGGAAACATCAGTGTCTTCTCCCAGTGTCTGCCTCCTCCACGGGAGACCCTGCATTTGTCAACCGTCTGCAGTCATGTCTGGGTTGATGGAGAGCGAAAGAAATTGGGTCAGAATAGAAAGTTGCATGGACCTGCATTTTGTATGAAAACATTCTTTAAAAAGTAACTGCAAACTAAAACAAAAATGTTTCAGCTGATAAATGATGGTTGTAAAACAGTGAATGACATCAATCCTGGTCAATGTCTCAACTACAGAGAGCGTATTTCATGAAATATTACTTTTTGTAGCAATCACAGGTCAAAGTTCCTTCTAGTGCTTCATATCACCCTTTTAAATTCTGACAAATTTGCATAACTGTATTTTCAAAATCAATATCAAACATGTTATTAACTAGCTCAGACAAAACTGCAACCCCAGTCAAAGCACCAGTCTTTGTGTCTTTCTGAGAAAATCTAATCAATATCTAATTTTTTATGACTCTTCATTCTTCGAGTTTTATTTGTGTTTTTTGTTGTTGACAGTAATAATCCATTGGAGCAAAAACAGAGCCCAGACTCATGTTTTTTCCATTTTTCACAGCTGAGAGAGTGGTGAATGGAAGGCAACGGTTGTAATGACCTAGAATCTGGAATATTTCATTAACTGAGAGTTTCAAATGTTATCGATACAGAACAAAAACATGCTGATGTAATCATGTCCTCACTGTGAGAGTAAAAGAAAGACAAAATCCCGAACAATTCATACTAAGAAAAAAGTACTTGAGGGACTATGATCAATCAGTTCATTAATTAATAGGTAAATACATGGTAAAAAATAGTAAATTACCAAGTCATTACAACTGTAACTAAGTAGTACAATAGGTAAAAACTGCTGAATTACTGAAAAACATAGTATAGCATATAATAGCCTGAGTTTAACCACGTTTCCCAGGGAATTAGGCTATATTTTCTTAAAAACGCCTTCTCTATTACTCATCAATTCAAGGAGCAATCTTGTATGTACACTGTATGTTTATATTAACAATATCCCACGTTTAAATGTTTACTTTTAGGAATTAGGGCAATACATTCCTATAAATTAGGTTTTCTTAGATACTACACTACAGCGCTATCTATTTAAAAAAAATTGACATCAAGTTATAATTTTCAAAATAAAACCTTTAGTGACGAACAAATGTAGCAATGTTTTTACAAAGGACTTAAGTAAACATAAAGACTATAGATATATAAAAACTCTTTTTGGACATTTTTGCCCTTTGCCTGATAGCTAACAGTGGTGATAGACAGGAAAGATTGGGGGGCAAAGAGAGGGGGACGAGACGCGTCAAAGGTCCCAGGACGGATTTGAACCCAGGTAGAGGTATGAGCCTCAGACAACTGACAAGAATGCAGTAGCAAATAATATGCTTTCCCTGGCTAATATTTTCCATTTCTCACTGGTTCTTTCTGTTACTCAAAAAGCATCGTGACATATGTTCTTTAAGGCATTTTTTTTGTATTATAGCCAGAAGTCTAGCTTTTTATATTTTTGCTGGCTTGACTCTGGTAAGATCGTGGTGAATCTCAGCTCTTCTCCCATATGGAGGATTTGAGAGTGATGGATAGGTTTCAGCTCCACTCCATTTATGGATAAAAAAAAGTTCTCAAAGCTACTTCAAAGTACAACAAAGGGATTAAAGTTTTTGTCAATATGTATGCAATGTTTTGTGACAGCTTTCTTTCTCAAAATGTTAATTAAATTTAAATGTTGCATTGAATTTAACACACTGATGAGCAGGAGCTAGCTAAGACGTTAGCTCTAGCTGTGGAAGGTGTGGAATATTCACCAGCTAGATATAAAAAAAAAAAAACTTAAATGGATTGAGGTGTTTCTAGCAGTTAATGTTGAAAGGTCATTTTTGTTTTAGATTGACAGGTGCAGAACAGGGCTATACAGGGAATGCAGCAACAATGCAGACAAAAAGATTTTGGCTAGTTTGGTAAGACGTAGCCTCCTGGCTACTGCCTGAAAGACAATGGGACACCTGATTAACTATGCATACTGTTGACCAATCAGAGCATTCATTAACACCCGGGTGTAGGTGAGGAAGTAGATTGGAATTCTAAATCTGTTTGATTCTGTAGACAACCAGAGGGACAGTTTTGTTTTTTGTTTTTTTGTTTTTTTCAAATTTCCACAGTGCTGACAGTTGTAATAATTTGAGTAACTTTACATAAACAGTCTTTAAATTAAACCATGAAATGGAGAAATACAATTCTCATTGCACTGGACCTTTAATAATACACTGATGCATACATGGTAGCCATTCAGCAGAGATGAATCTCAGAGTAATGCAGACTTGTATGAATGTACCCAGTATTTCATAAAATGTACAGTGAAACTAGAGGAAAAGTACGTAGTCTGTCAGAGGTTGTTGGAGATCTTTATTGTCACATTCCCACAACTCAATAAAGCCTTTTCAATTGGATAGAGCGATGAACAATTACGATGCTAGAAATTTATAGGAGATAATTTATAGGAGAGTATTGCCTTAATGGCTACAAAGTATACAATGAAACATGGGCTATTGCTAATAGAAACTTTCAGTACCTACAAGATGGCTCATTGAACTGATGGGTAATAGAGAAGGTGTTTCAAATGAAGTGCAGCCTTATTCCCAAAGACCTTGTTACCCTGTTCAGTGTTTTTAAGTAATTCAGCTGTGATTTTGAAGTATATACTGACTTAGTTACAGCTGTAATTTACTATTCTTACCATGTATTTACCTGGTAATTACCTAGTTAAGGGACTGTGAAAGGAAGGTTTTTCCATTCTAGAGTTTGAGCCATCTGCAGTGGAGAAAATCTAATGTCAGTTAAGTTTCATCTTCTGAAAGTGAGAATTGACAGTATTTCTCAAAGGTTTCAAGGAACGAGCGAGCTTCCCTCTGTTCTCAGGGGAAATATGGCTTTGAGTTGAATGTGTGGTATCCATCATACTGATGAAATGCATAATTAATTCTCATCATTCCTATAATCCTTCTCCAGTCTTGACCACATGGATGAAAATTACAAGCCGGGCCCACATCAGCGGCCTGGTAGTATGTATTGTAGTTTTCTCACTCAGTGGCAAAGAATCGCAGATGATAAATCGGCAAGGTTACAAAGTATTTACACAAATAAGTTGAAAACAATCGATCGAGTGCACCACACTGTCATACCCTTAGGGATGTGGTTCCCCTGGAAGAATGCACAATCCCCCTGGCCTGGGTTCATTTGAGACGCAGATTGTGTCTGATTGATCAATGAGAACCACTGCTGAGCCATCAATCTAACAGGAGTGGAATAGGAAAAAGGGAACATTAACATGTATAAGCTGCCGTGTCCCGACAATGTCCTCTACCTTGAGTTGGTGGGGAAGCAGCCACCTCTGGGGACATGAACAAAAGTGGTAAGTCTAAGACCTGCGACAGCAACGCGTTATATAAGGACAACAGGGACGATGTCAACATCTCAGCTCCTTTGTGATCTCATCTCTGTCACAGCAGCAGCTCTGTATCTATCTATCTTACCTAAAAAATATGTATCATAAAGCTGCTGCTGCTGCTGCTGCTACATAGCTCTGTTGCATGGATAGGAGAGTTAATAATCTTTGGCTTTTAAAAAACTTGATTATCACCTTCAAATGCCCTGCAGGTAGTCGTCAATGTGAGCCGCTAATGAAAGCATAAAATTGCTGGCACCTTTTCGGCCACCTCTGTGCTGCAGTATTTAAAACAAACAAGTGATTAATGAGTGATTTGGGCTGGTATTGCTGGTAGACAGCTGTTCCATATTACAGCAATGTTGTGGTCGGAGTAGTTAAGGTCTGTTCTTCAAGGTCCTTCTATATGAGCATAGCGTCATTCCATTGCTTCTATGCAAAAAAGACAGGGACATAGTTCATTAAACAGTAACTCCACACTAAAAGAAACTTTTTTTGAGCTGTAAACTGGTATTTAGTACTATGACCAAGGTCATACTGTCAACATTTGATCCCAAATGTGCCATGTGTCATATTTATCTCACTAAATCTGGCTCAGTTCGCCTTCCAGTGGTTAAAATTAGCAGCAGTGTTCAGTTGAAGATGCAGCTGTGTTCAAGGACAGTTGTCCTACGATATGTCATTTGGTAAAAACAAAAAATGTTCCCACCCCAGCCTATCAGCCCGTGCACATGTCCACAAACACTCCACCCCCTTCCTCTTCTCACCAACCCGGACCCTCCTCCTCTCCCCCGCTCTTCATGCCCACTGTCTTTCTTTTTCTTTTTTTTTTAAATCGTGCAGTAGGCGGAGAGAACTAGCTGACACTAGGTGCAGAATTACTCTTTAAGTACGTTTTAAAAAACAATTATATTTGTTTTATTTTCTGTTCTGTTCTGTTCTGCATGGGTAAGACAGCAGCAATGTTCCAGACAGAGCACCAGTAAAAAAACATATCATAACAAGCTAGGAATTCAGTCAAGTTGCTGTTGTTGGTGCTGAGCTACTATAATTGCCATTGGCACAACTAACGATGAAGGGAACACAGTTACTACTGATAAACACATTACACGGACATATTGGAACTTATTTTATTATTTAACGACACAAGATGTCAGAGAACAAGAAGCCTGCAAAAGCAGGAGCAGAGGGAGGGAGCGTTCCATACATACATGTATGCATGAACTGGAAACTGCCTATTATAGCCACAAGCAGCTGCACTGAAGATGTTGGGGGTTAAATTATTTGCCAAAGGGCACCTTGACAACAGTTGACAAGCGGAGAGAAGAGTGTGCCCTGATTTTTCGCAGCTAATCATGGGTGTTGAGTAGGCGGCTTTCCAGTTACATTTGCTTCTCTGACCATTTCAGCACCTTATATAAACCAAGAAAAAATACTTGATTATGCACTATAGATACAGTATATGCATTCAATTTCAATGATAGTCTAGAATGTTATAGCAGTTATAGAGGTTGTTTCTGTGAGTATCCAAGTAGTTCAGTAGTTTAGTGTATCATTGTGGCTAGTGTATGATAAATAATAGATGAGTTTACAAAATATTACAGATTCTGACATTATTTCCAAAGCTGTAAAATCACTGCAGGGTATACAAATGTCAGCGTGGGGGATAAATAAGCTTAAATATTGACATTCAGATTGCAGCAGAATCAGTGCTTATAGAGGCCGGCCACAGCAACACTCAGCTCGTGGCATTATTCATTCAGTCCTGCAGTCATGCACTGGCGCAGTAGCTAATCTCTGCCCCCAAGGCACTTCAGCAGTAATGCACCTGTTAAAAAAATCCCATCCATGTCATTCTGAATTGTAAAAAGATTAGCTAATATTTTATAATAGTTTGGGGGATTTATTAGACACTTCTTCTGTTTCCTTCTGGCTGGAAGGCAGCACTGCTGCTCCTTGGCTCCAGCCCAGTCTAGAGAGTCTTAGCTGCCTACATGAGGGAGAGGAAAATGATAAATGTCCCCAAAACTAGTGCTGAAATGATTTCCTATGTTTTATGTTCTGCATATGGCAAAACAAATTTACACAATCCATCTGACAGTTTTGCAAAAAAAAAACTCCATATTGTAATTTACACATTGTGCAATTTTTTACAAACACACACAGTGGTGCAGGGTGGTGACAGGAGAGCCATAGTGTGACCACAGGGCTGCATCTTGTGTTCTTATTTAGTTTTGTACCTATATTTAGGCATGTAACTGTTTGGTGTGCAGTGATATTAACATGGGCTTATGTTTTTATTGCTTCTTTTCTGCTAGAACAATGGGATTGGTCCCGGGAATTGTTGCTTCCTGGTTTGCATAAATGGCGGAAGAGCATAGAGAGCTGCCCTTGTTGTCACTAAGCCAAGCTAAGTCCAGAGCAACAAAGAACCATAACTGCAATCACTTTTTTTTTACCCACCAAAGCCACTGGTGCACACTCTGGCATGCTAAGCTTGAGCCATGAATTTACCATATTGTGACTGTAAAGAGTGCAGGCTGATGTATCCTAACCAGGGTTCCTGATGGGGGTCAGATGCTTGGTACCAAAGGGGGCAATTCATAAATGTATGTAGCCTGTAAATTTGCACCTGCAAAATTATATCATTTGTATAGTGAAAGGCTTTTCATCTATTTCCATGCTTGAAGCCCCATTAACCAATTTCCAACACAAACCTGTGTTCCCTCGAGCATTTGTTGCTTGTTAGGGAAACCGCAGGCCAGAGTTTTCTTGCTTCTAGTCTACTGGGAGGAGCTATGCCTTACACAGAGGAAATCACAAAGACAGGCTGCACTACGCCATAATGTGAGAGTATACCATAGGCTGGAGAGGGCCATCAACGGCTAAAAGAGGAGTTTAATTGCACTGTTTTTGACTTACTTTTACACTGTAATAAAAGTGATTGTTTTTCTTCGAGACTCTCAGAGATCTTGCTATCCTACACTGCTCTCCCTCCTTTAAAGAACCTGATTTCATTGACCTTATTAAATGGGTTATTAAGAGCGAGGTACTGAGTTCCTACAGTCCCTACTGTCAGAATAACTACTGCTTTTATTCTGACAAATCCAATTCAACCTTGGCTATTAGTCATTTTATCAGTGAAGCAGCTTCAGTAAATACCTCAATGGATTTTACTCATTGTTGGTGAATAACTTCAGTTAAAGTGGTAGCATCAGACAAAGACAGCATCACCATGTAATAGCCAAACTAGTAATAGAAAACTAGCTTAGTTGTTGTTATCAGTCCCACAGAATCAAACTTCTTTCCGGATCCACCATTTTGCACCGACAATCATCAGGGAGAAAACCATCATAGAAAAGGAAGAGAGACCAATTTCTCCACTGACAGTAGCCTGTCAGCACCTTCACGTAAAACCAACAGCTGGATGCAACAAGTTCACGCCCGTTCTCTGGGGGTGGTTGAAAGGCATTCTGGGAAATGTAGGAAATCACAAACTGAAGTAGAAGCAGACGAAGCAAGTTGAGAGAGTGTGGATGCAACAAAAAAGTAAATTACAACACTTCATCACAATAACTCCTGGGATGCACTGAACACCGATTGATGATACATAACAGCAAGTATCCAAGGATGGAATTTTCCTTTAAGCAAACAACAGGAACTTTATCCATCATTCATTGGTTGGAAATAAGTCCTTGGTAACCCATAATTAAGTTTAGGATGTCCCAAAATAAATATAAGATATGATAATATAGGATTTTGTCATGGCAAAAAGGCATCTTTCCTATTTTTGACTTATGAGTTAAGATGGACAGATTACACCTCCTGGTTCAGAACTATTAGCACTGACAAAAGCTCATTTGGGTGTAATCACTCAAAGAAATATTCAGTACAAAGTCAGTCTCCAGTGAATTACAATTAATTGCTAAGAAAGCAGCTCCAGGATTTGTCTCTGCATGACATTTAAATCTTTATTCCCTGGTGTATATTTTTCATGTTCGCAAACGGTGTCTTTAAGCAAACTCTATATAAGTGTTAATACATATATATATATATTTCTTTTTCACATCCCTACTGTTCAGGAGCCCATGTTAGTCTCTCTCACACTTGTGTAATGTTAAATTATGTGGGCATAGTGCACTGACATATTGTATTAAACACTGCATGTCTCATCAACATTCAACAATGTGACATTGCATCTCCATGAAAGAGGTTTCTACTAGTTTGTTTGGAGTGAATTTTTCCTTGGCCATGACAACGCTGCCAGGCCTAACATTGAATGTCAGCCTGGACAATTGATACGATAAACCCAATTGAAACTTTCAATCTCCCTCCTGCTGATAAGGACAGAGGGAGTCAGCGAAGGGGAAGGGGGAGGGGGACTTTCTTTTCTTGACGCTCTAGTGTCAGTAACAGCAGAATCTGTATTAGATTGGCAAGGAAAACAACATTTGTGAGCACATCTACCACAGCTGAATGCGATATATTTTCCACAGCAATATGGTTTTCCTTTTTAGAGACGGATAAAAAAGGAGACTTTTGTGATTTATTGTCTATCCGTAAGGATTACTGGAGGTTATATTTGCAGTTTAGAAGTAGGCTAATAAAATAAACATCTTCTTATCATCAGTGGATTGATTAAATCTTCATAAAACCCTGTCAAGTGGATCAGAATAATGGATAGGTTGGTGTTCCTTCAGCTGTTGAGAATCTGTTAAATCTTGTTTTTGATTAGCAAAACGATACACAAAATACTGCATTTTATTGGTTGCTATGGGGGTGCCAAGAAACACTCACAACACACATTGGATCAGTCAAGGTCTGTCCTGATGAGCCGATCCCCCAACAACTAAAGAAGGATCCAGGTTTGGAGTGCATAACCGGCCTGCTTCTGTCACAGTGTCCATCAGCGTATTGATCCAAAGACCTTATCAAGCAGTGTATCTGAAGCTAACAGGGTGGCGGGATTGACTTTGCAAATCTCTACCCCTTCTAACTTTCCTTTTGATCTGAGTGCGGCCTCTTTGGTCTGTGTTTTATAATCAGTTGAGTCTCTCTACAAGTGAAGACTGGAGCAAAGTGAATCTCTGTGGGGTTTGCCATGTGCCACCTTGAATTTATTTTACCTAATTCTGTCAGTCTATGTTGTATCTGGTTGGGGGACGTGGGTATCTTTAGCAAAGTTACAAATCATTTAAAAAATTAAAGTCGACTGATCAGCATATTCATATGTCACACAGGCTGTTGGCATTCACATTTGTGTAATGTTTTATTGATGCACCTTGTGTAACTATTGCATCATAGATTACAAAGAATAAAAGTGTGAAAACATCAGTATCATCAGAATAAATTTAATAATTGCAATAGTTGCGTTGTCTCCATTCATTTCATTGTCACAGACAGACAGAAGCATACTGCATGTATCACTTCCTCATGCCAATTCAAAGATGACACAGAGTGATAACAAATACAGGCAGTCCCTATTGACTACAGGCTAACATCCTTCGAGTGCAAGATTAATCGGAGGCAATAAGCCAGCACAGTGTCGACATGCTTTTTGCTGTCCAGTGTGATGTGTGCAATCCAAGAGCAATGCAGTTTCTCACAACTGTTAAGTCACATCAGTTGAAATGAGTGTCAGATTATGAGCAATTCATGTTTGGCAAATCATCTTTTACAAACTAGCCCATCAAATCACAATATGCTCTGCACTGGAATTTGAATTTGTTGGTAAATTGACAAGCTACTGAATTATACAACTGAACTGTACAATAATTTATTTTTAACTTGAATTGGAATTATGGCTAACATGCATAATATTGCCCATACTCCAGTCAAGGTCTTACATGAACCTTTGACACTCTGTGATTGAGCATCTCTGGTGCCATGAATAAACCAATTTATATCCAACTGTGGTTCCCACCCACAGATAGAACCAGCCAGCAAAAAAGTATGAAAAGGTGCGGACACCAACTTCCCCCTCCATCTTTGACTGAGCAATGCTAGGTTACTTCTAATGGATGGAAAAGTAAATAATGATCCCAATAGTTATGTGTGCAATCTTCCTCGCACTTCTGACAGACAACCAGCAAATAACATCCTGGCAATTGTACTTTTGTAAGTTGACAGCAAAACGCTACCCTAACCTTGTGCAAGAGTTTGTGCAGACGGTGAAAACCAAAAATGAAAGGAGTGAGGTGTTTCCATGTGTTTCCGCAGCAACCCGTTCATTATCGATGTATGGCAGGCATTTTACTAGCCTGGCGAATACGGGCTTACCCAGGTTATTCTAACCGAGCTGTGAAGCTTACATGCATCGTTCCAAAACCACTTGAGTAACTGGGTTAAGAGCTAATTCTATGTGCATGTAAATCGGGCCAGTGATTGTTATTTGGTCTGAGAGAGGGGGGGGGGGGGGGGGGGGGGGACAAAAAAGAGGAGGAGCAGACAGAGAGAAAAAGCAAGACAGAGATTTCCTCCTGAATTGAGATAATGAATGGGTAGAGCGTGTGATGGCTGGCCTTAGCAGATTTTGTGATGGTTTGTTTTTCTATATTTTGTTCCAAAAATAAAAGAATATACTTCAGCATTTTACCAAAGCCAAAGGGTTCTATGTTGTTCAATATTCTATTCTGGAATTCTATGAGTGTTTTCCCAGAGAAGCATGTATTATAGGCTTTGTATGCTACAGTATGCATGTTGTATTATAGGGGTATTAAGAGCTTTGTAGAACCAGAAAGAAATGTGGATTTAGATTAGACGTTCTCTGACTGACTACTATAGTCTCAGTTTGGGAATGTAAAAATATTCTATTCACGCAGGATCAGATTCTAGATCTAATAGAATATTTATATTTAATGAATGTGGATATTGCAGCCAAAACATGTCACTGTCAGCATTTGTGATTCTACTTTTGACCCCTGGTGATCCAAAATTGGTCACATGCAGGCTAGTATTCAATGTATTTTGGTAGCTCTCCGTTTCCTGGTTTGCCCTCCATTTCCAAGCTGTTTAATTATGCATCCGATTAATGGTTAGATAACATATTGCATTGCAGACACAGATTTAAGGCAGATTTTTCAAAATAATGCAAGCATAATGAGGAAGAAAGAGAAGGAATGCAAGCATGATACTTTGGCCCATGCATTTATGCACAGAATGATAATGAGTTGCATATTGTGTGTTTTTGTTCTAACACACATAATCAATTAGACTTGCTTACTCCACACCCCAGTAAGTATAAACTATAGCTTACTCAGATTAGTTTGGTATCATACTGTAGGTATGCAAGATCCAACTAATCAATGCATAGGAATTGACTAATCAATGCTTAGAAGTTTGAGGCCCATTACACACACAGGTATCTACAGGTGAAATCCCTTGAATTATGTGTAGTGCTGGGCAGAAAGTAAACCAAACATCGAAAAAATTAAAAAAATGTTTGTATTTTTTCAGAAAGGCAGGAAAAAAGTGGAGTCAACATCCAATAGAGGCTGAGACAGACAAGTTTGAGTCAAAATAGCCATAAGACTCTACTCCACAGACTAATCTTTGGCTTGCTGAGCAGTGCTGAGAATACAGATGAATTCAAAGCTAAGAGAAATGTTTCCTCATGTCTTCATGTTTAGCGTTTAGCATACAGCACATCGGCACTATAGCGTCCCAACTGTGTCACTATGCTTCTAGATTACTGAACATTTGCATAAAAATAAGCATCACCGCAAATGAAAAGTCTACTGTTTGCCTCCACACAAGGGATCATCCCAGAACCATGATGAATCTTGAGCTTTGTTCATTGACCCTATGGGGTCAATTACGTTTTGCTGTGAGGAGACAGTGAGACCGCCTCAGGTTCACAAGACCGCAGTGTTGGCACCATGATCGATGGCAAGGATGCTTATCAGCCACAGAGTGTGTTACAGACACCTAATTGCAATTGATCCCCTTTGCTGTACCATTAATTGTAAATCCTCTCTCAATCACCAACTCCGCACTACACAGGTTGTACTCTAAAACTAAAACTTAATTTATCAGAGGGCTCTACATCGGTTTTCAATACGAGCGCACCGTGGCAGACTCCACCAGATCTAATAGACAATCTCTTGCTCACAGGGTTTAGCTTCACTCTGTGTGCTGCTTGGATGGTTTAAAGGTCAAGGTTGATAGCTGAAGCTGATCCTCTCCATCAAGATATCAACATACTTGCTCTTGTTGTCAAAACATCAATAAGCAAACCAAATTGACTGGATAAAATAATTGATGTTTTGATTCTTTTGTTGCTTGTCAGTAAAGAAAAAGACAATGCTTTGCCATCAGGAATGTAATGACTCCATTAATCTTATGAACAGTTATATAATATTTAGATGGACACAGTGGGTAAATTAAGGAGAATAGCACAGAATTTGATTAAACCATTCATCATATATAATTAATTTCCTGTGTATTTGCTGTCTTAGACAATTTTTGCACAATGAGCGAATGCAGGCATCTTTCAGAAAACTCTCTCACTCTCGTTTCCCCCTGCTACTTGCACTGTATTCTCAACACCTTCACCCAGTGAAGCACTTTCCCAGGGCTTTATTGGCATAAACATAATCACAGGAGGGCGGCAGGCAATGTGCAACAATAAGGCTGAAAGCTATGAAGCAGTTTCTTTCCTCCGGCAACAGAGTGTACATAACTAAACAGCAGACTCTCAGCAGCTAAGAGCGGCTTGCCCAAAGGATAAACTCCTCCAGGAAGCCTTGAAAGAAATTGGTTATTAAATAAGGTAGGCCCGAGATAAAGATGTCAGCAGTAATAATGCTTTTCATTTTGACCGTGATCTTATTTGTTCAGAGGGGAGGGTGAGCCATGCAGCCTCACCAAGTTGACATAAGGGTTTCTCCCACTGCTGGGAGATTGATCCGTCAGCAGATACATGGCAATGCCGACTTTGTCACCCTGCCCCGGCGAGGACAAACTAATATAGTGGAACTGCAGAGGTGGCGCTTTCTGACTAAGACACTTAATTCTCTCCATACATACACACAGATGGGTCTACACACATAACACTCGCTACTGATGACATAGAGGCCTTGGTGGTTACACCGAGTGTTACACAGGTGTTGTACACTCCTGCATGCCCCAGTGTCCAGTAGAAATGATGGGACTGACACACACCATTTGGTCATCCTCCTTTGGAAATAACCCTCACCCCTGCCTGCACCCTCTATATTCCTCTCTGTTGGTGTCATCATCACATTATTGTCAGCAAGTTATTTCCATTACCTCAGTGTATGTGTGTGTGTGCATGCATGCATGTGTGTGTGTGTGTTTTTTTTTTTTTTTTTTTGGGAGGGGGGGGGGGGGGGGGGGTGTTGAACCAGTAAATTTGTGCAAACTTGCGAAAATTCAAATAATCTAACCATACTAAATTGTCTGAATATTTTAAGAATAATCTTTCCATGAGTTGTTTATCATTTAACTTTAATTATTTGTCTGGTTCAATTTCTCGACATTAAGATACTGTCTGAATGTATTAACTATTTTTTACCAGGCAGGTCAATTATTTATTTATTCATTTATTTAGTTGTTATATTTTATTTACAAATTACAGCCTTGCAAAAGTCAAAATGTCCTTTAATAGGAAGCGGATGTGGAAAAATACTAAATTCTAAATTGAGATACAGTAAATAAAATAAAATACAAAAAAAAAAAATAATAATGTGTTGGATAAACACACAACATGAAAGGACATTGCTGCATAATGGAAACTAACTGGAGACTATCACAATTACCTGGAGGAAAAACAGATTAAAGAAATAATTAATAAAATCTAAATACTTGTTGTAGCAGTTCTTCGGGGATGAACACACTCAGGAACACAGACGATGAGAAGCGTTTAACCAGAGCGCCTTTTATTGCTAAACGCAGTTCAACTAATTTAAATAAACACACTCCTTCTGCCTTTTCAAGAACATCCATAGCCACCACAGCCAGCTGTCTTATTAGTCTATAGAGCCATGATACTAAAAGTCTGAACTCCATTCAAGACATTCTTGGTAGCTCCCCAAAAGTCACATATACACACTATGAAAGTAGCCTACATTTATTAAATTCATAGATGAAGATTAGTAGCCCAGTATTTTACTGTGTGCAAATAAATGCACAGTACTCATTTGCATTTCGCTGTCTGTTGATGTACCCTACATAATGATAACAGTTCAATGTGTGCTAATAATAGAGCTCCAATAAATATGTGGCAAAAAAAATGTTTATATTGCAACTGATAAGACAATACATGCGTAATTGCAAGTTATACAATAACTGTTGTTGGCAACATAATGAGTGTGAAAGAGTGCCTTTTCTTAACAAGTGAACTGGACTGACAGTGTCTGAATATGAAGTATACAAGAGAGTTGACTTTACTGACAGCTTATAGGGATTTGCATTTACAGAATATGCCATGGAGATTCACACAAGATTGACAGCAGTTATGACTATTGTGATGAAGGTGAAAATGAAAAATCTGTCACCGCTGACATCTTACAAGAGTGACATGTTTTAGTTAGTTAACAATGCATGAAATTATTATGTTGGTTGTTGGTGACAATACATTTTAAAACCAAAAGACAATGAAGTGTCATTAGTGCTACCAGGTTATTTAATCCACTCGCCCCTGGCCCCCTCTCATTCTCCAAAAGTGGCCCCCAGGCTGAGCTATTTGAATATCCCTGCTATAGAGGCTTTGCAGTTTAAATCTCCTAACAACCATGGCTGGCACCATCATGGAAGTCCTGGGGAATTGGCTGTGTGCAATTAATGGCTAAATATATACAACTGGGGAAGAAAAAGAGAAATATCTGAAAATTATATTTGTGGTATTCTAATGCGGTAGTCCAACCCCCGACAAGTTGTAGCTTGAGAGGATTCAGCTCAATTAACTTGACGAATGGTATTTGGCTTTGTTAACTAGCTAATTTCAGCCTGCATATTAATGTGAACATGCAACTAGCCACTACTAACGCTAGCTTCTACTACACACGGTAGCTAGTGTACAAATCAGATGTGTTTACAACAAGACAGATAGCTGACCAGATACTATGGTATAGCGTCATGTAATACAAAGTCGATCAGATTCATCAGCGTTGAACCAATCACTTCCCAGTCAAAAACAGCACAGACATTAATGATATCTATTCAATTCTGTCAAGATGGTCAAGTTGTACGTTTAGAAACACAAACCTGAACAGGTTGAAACAGACCTGAGGACCTCCATTATAGAAGCCAGAGGGTGTTACGTCACCTGAAAGCCCTCTATTGTTGTTGAGACCAAAAGTATGTTTAGAAACTATTCATGTTATTGTGGGTCTGGTCTTGTTCTCCAGGCTTGACCACCTGCTAGGCACCATGCTGGGAGCAGATTGGAATTTCAGTTATAGAAACACTTCTTGGAGGTAGAGCTGCTCCTGAGGCAGAAATAATCTTATTGGTCGAGTTAAACCTCAGAGAGGAGGAAGCTAATATCATGAAGACTAACGCTCTTCCTAGTCTTCATAGGCTACTAAGTGAAAAAAATGCATACTCAGTTATTTAGGTTAGCTAGTTAGCCTAGCTGGCCTTCTGAGAACGTGGATGTCATGGTCATGAAAAAAAAACCCATTGCCATAGCTTTGTTTATATTCTGACCAAAGTTCCTTCTTTGCCATTTGCAAGTTAGCTAACTTGCACTCCGAAAAATTGTTGGTTATTTGTCTCTGCCCATCGAGGTTGAACTAATCCAGTGAGATTATGTCTGCCTCCAGAGCAGCTCACCATTATTTAAAGTGCATTATCACAAGTTCACCCATTGTTCACCCATTCTATTTAAAACTGCAGATGAAGTCCCAGGTCCTGCATGCTGGCTGTAGAGCAGTGTTGCTACACCCCCAAGAGGAACTGTTTGGAAAATTCAGCAGTATTAATGAAGGATGCATGGACAGAGAGTGGACTAATGGCTATACTGTACTCATCTCATCTGACTGCGACCTACTCATTTACCTTCTTGCATGGCTACTGTTGAAAATACATAAATAGATTTACCAGTGTTGTCTATAGTGTGGTTGCTCACAGTGTATTAATACAATATCTCACACAGGGAGAGTGAGAGGTTTCCAGCAGCTAAGGCTGTCTTTGGATCAGTTATTATTTGCATAGATGGCATCAAATAAACTGATGAGATGGGCCTCATGTCAGACATTATGGGCATTACTTTTTGCCAGTGCTCTCATTTCAATTCTGGAATCATTTTCAAAGCAAGTATTCTTCATTAAACCAACAGCACAAAGACAAATAATTTCCAAATGAAAATGTAAGTCTCTGGTGCTTGCAGAACAGTACAAGGTCAATTTCAATTCAAAGGTTTCAGACTAGGCAAAGCTGAAAAATGTGGTTAATTTGTTTATATAAATGCTATCCTCCTAATTCAAGAGAAGCAGCCATCTATCATGCAGATATACAGAAGACTCAGGGTCTGAAACTGGGAAGGGACTCACCCTGAGAGGAAGCTACAGTATAGTCCTTACTAGCAAGAGGAACAGTAAGATAAACTTGTTGGGGGTAGATGTAAAGTAATTACTAGCCAGACTGGAAATTAGAAAAAAACCTGTCACATTAGATACACACTGTCCATTTGGGTACTTGCAGGCACAGCGTATTCAGGGTACGAATAAAATTATGCTGGTATTACACAGTAATTATTTTTTACTATTTTACAGCCTGTTGAACACAGAGACAGCAACATATGTTTAACTCACTCTGGCTAACGTCAGGAAATGCTAACAAGATTATTAATAGAAGTTTAAGTTTTATTCACCACAAATTAAAAATATGTAGGCTGGATGGATATCTACAGGCAGGGAATGAGTGTATACAGTACATGCTAGCATTTTGTTTCCTGCATATAGCCTCTGGAAAAAGAACATATGAGAGAGAATATATATGACGTGTCAGTCTGCGTCAGCACAGGCTTGGACAGTCAATATCAAACAATTCAAAAGGAAGTACTTAGTAAAAAGGATATTGGAAATGTACAGTATGTAGAGTATGTACATGTACAGTAATACTTGAGACCGTTTATCTTTCTCCCTCCCCCTCCAGTTCATGTGTTTGTTTTGTATGATATAAACTATGACATGAATTCAAGCTGTTTGACAAAGTATGACAGACTTCCTGCGTCTCTCTCCTGTTTTGTGTGATAGAAATGTCCTCGACAAAGGGCTTAGGACATCATAAGCAATTTGCGATGTTTTTCCATTGGCTACAGCTCTATTTACAGGTTGTCAGAGACAATGAAGCTTAATTAAAAAGAACACAGTTATCAACTTCATTAAGGCCGTGAATTTAGGCAAGTCAACTCAGGCATCTCATTTAATTAACTAGCTTTACAAAGCCGCTAAGCATTGACGAAAAGTGAATCTCTCTCACTCACACACACACACACACACACACACACACACACACACACACACACACACACACACACCTCTTCTTGTGTTTCGTTGCTCTGTCTCAAGGGCACATACACCCGTACTTTTTTCCCATTAGTCTATCATTGTGCTGTACTATGGATCATCACTCTTTCACTTTTAGCCAATTGGTTGAAAAACCATGAAGGTAAAGTGTGACAGAGCTTGATATTATTCTGATAAAATGAATAGACTACTCTCTCAACAGGTTTTGGTTTTAAGTCAGGTGGCTTGAATACTTGGATGGATCGCTCTGAAGACACATCGGGCTTGATAACCTTGACTTGGTCTACCAATAAAACCTTAAACACCTTCACCGCTGCTGCACAGGCTCTTTCAAAACTCCATACTACTAAACACCTCTGCTCTGAATGACATTTTTCAAGTACAGGCTCTGTTCACAACATGCTGGTATATCTACTCATTCAGTTTTGGTCCATACCCACGTCATATCCTGGCATGCATAATTCCTCTTTCCCATCAAGCACACTAGATAAAACGCTCTTATCGATTAAAGGGTGTTTGTGCACCTGGTCCCTCTCTGCACTTCCTTCTTGAATCAATAGATGTTCACACCTCAGTAGGACGCTGAGGTGACACTGGTAGCGCAGGCCAGTCAATGGCCTCCCACCCTCTGACCAAGACTCAGCTCATTGAACCTGCCACAAGCTCTTAGTCCAACAAAAACTGTTAAACATACAGTCAATACAAGATTGGACATACATTGCATCTAGACCTTTTCTTTTTAATTACATATCCCTAAACAACAACCTTAAAGATTCCAGAACTCATTGAGATTCGTTCTAAGCAAGCAATTTCATCTAAATGTGTCTAACCTTGAGTCACTGTAATTATACATTACATTCCTATGAAAGGGCCCAGCGGCATACAGTCTGGCTGCTGATATGTGGGTCGTGAGTGTTTTGTGTTCTTTCCTTAATCTAAACTATATTTAAGGGAGACATGGGCCAGACAGGACAGAGCTCTACATCACCCAGTGGGGTGCCTGTCTGCTGTAGCCACAGGGTCCAGTCGGGTGATTTATACCACAATACCAATGGCTGTGATGGTAATATACTACAGGTAATTGAAAAGAAAATTGAATTAGGTCAACAGAAGCAGTGACAGAGTCATTGGATGTCACACAAAGGCCTTACAACTACAACATCATTCTACTGCACTGGCCCCATTAAGTATCTTGCTGCCAATTCTAATATCAGGCGACTAGGTAATTGTCTCCATATTTCATTTAGACTTAACACACACTGGAATTGTAGCGCAACGTATTGTGATACACACAGCGCTGATAAGGTTTTATACAAGTTGTCTAGTTGTATAATAAGAGATAAGACCTTATCTCTCAAGTCCCTCTCTGTTGCTGTGTGGCGGTATCCTCAGGGGAAGTGGCATGGATATTCTGTGATGTTGTCATGATGTACTATATCAATAGTATACATTATAAATAATAAGCTAGGCATTCATCAGCTCTGCAGTTTCCATAAGAGTGCATACATACTGGAGTAGTAATAAAGGAGCTCTTCTTCCATGTCAAAGACTTTTAAATCTTAATCTAGTACTTTGCATGAGTAAAATGCCACCTTGAATGTTAGTGGGTAAATGGAGGACTAAGCTATTATTCATTCTAACCATTTCTAATGACACACAATGCAATTAACAGATAACAAAATTAATTAATTTGGATTTACTGCGACACCTTTGTGGCTTTGAAGTCGCTTGTTTACTCGAATTAAGCCATTTTGTTGATGCATAGCCACAGGACCTTTTAAGTGTAATGGAGAAGACCGTGAGCAGAGTATGAAATGAGAGGAAAATACTGTTCAGACTGTGTTCCACTTGGGGAAAACATAAGACCAGTGGCATGGCTCCAGGTTTTTCCTCAGCACAATGCTACTTACAGTGTTGTCACAGCATGTTTACAACATTCTACATACTATAATCATCTTGTATTGTCTATAACTTTCATGCATTTATACCCCTTGAGCTGCTGGAGTGCAGGTCTATATTTGTCACATTTCACAGCTTTGTAGTGATACTGCTAAGGCTCAGCGTACCACAAATGAAAAAGTTTATTTTCATGTACCGGAATATAGCCAGCACAATCTCAACTGATTAGATAATTTAGTCATCCCAGGATATTGTAACCATTGTGTTGTAGCCCTAACTAAAAGTTAATGCACTTGTCATGATTTCAATACTTTTTGGTGATATGGCTCTGAGCATTTCTGCTCTGTGTGAAATAGTAAAGTGAAATGTGATTTTCTGTAAGAACACACCTGCTACTCGGCTATTGTACAGTATAACTACTGTTGTGAGAGTACATTGACAGAGCTGAGCCAGGATGAGAACATTATCTTTATACAGCGCAATGTTGGATTATTACGATGATTTTAGCTCAGTCAAATAAAAGTCCGTAGGTCCACAGCTGCCAGTATAGAAAAGGAGGGGAAATGAAAATATAATATGCATTGCTTTCATTCACACAATTATTGCTTCGCATGTGGAAGATGGTAATGTGAAATGTTCCTATAACAGCTGGGTCGCAGTCTTTCGCCGCATGTTGAATATATTCATGATCTGGCCACAAGATGCTAATCTCTCTCTCTGATTCCTTATATCCTCTCTGTCTTGCTTTGAGCAGCAGTGAGGGTGATCAGAATAGACAGTTTTGTCTGAGGGGAAACAGGAGAGGAGACAAGAGTGACACAACCACGGCCTCCTGCTGAGAAAAGAGAGGGAGTAAAGGAAGAGGAGACAGGAGCTACTAGATAAATAGACTAATGTAATTTGTTACCTCAGCCAAATGTATTCCAAAAGCTCCTCTCTGCTCTGCTGTCCCAGCCTACGGTGGATGATGCTAAAATGTTTGGGCAGGAAGGGACACAACTGGGAGAGAGCTTGCCCAGAGGAAGTTCAGCGCTATCCCACGGTCCTCTCTGACACATTGCACAATTCTGTATTCTGCATTTAAAACCTTTGCCCATCTCCTAGTAGACATTACCGCTATAAAATGCATATACTTATGCAAATCAGATCCTACAGAATAACCGAAGAAATTATTCTAATAATATATTAATAGTAATATATTGGCAATGGAAATCCAAATTGAGAGATGGTGTCTCATTGGACCAGAAACCAAAAGTACAGATCAATTTAAAATGGCAAATGACTGTGCTCCCTGAGCCCATTTCTAAGAAGTGAGTAATAGATCTCTGATCATAGGCTATTACGCCCTGGCCAGGCGGGGGCTAGGCTGCCTGTGGAATACAGAGCGCACTCCTTGACTTTACATCAAAAAGATGCCTCAGAGAAAGTCCACTGAGCCTTGGGCACCAGGATCTCTGGGGCCGCACCGCATGAGGAGTACAGTCGAGGCTTCGGTTTCATCTCTCTCTCTGCTCTTTATTAATGGCAGCAGGATTCTAATTCAGAGAGTGCCGCATAGTTCACTGATGCTAATCACACGTGCCTGTTTCAGATAGAGTGAGCTGATGATGGGTGAAAATATTACAGTTCATGCCACGCGGTGTTATGAGAAGCTAATGCTGGGTCAGAAATTCTGATCTTAACAGAGAGAATTATTGATATCAAAAGACATCAAGGTATTTTTAACTGATCTGAGGTCTTTCAACATATATTGGAGTTTGACAGGTAAGTGAAGTGCTGGGATGTGTGAGCAAAGTGTTTCATAAACAAAGTCCTTTTCTGGTACTCTGGACTGTCATGAATGAATAGAAATGTTTGAATATGAATATTTTGAATATGTCCTAACACGCAAGCTTTTATAAACCTTTCAGGTACAGCACCAAGTAGGAGGATACTTTTCAGTGACACCAAATTCTGGCAATTATTGAACCATCATCATTTGTGCCAATAATAAAAAATCCATATGTGAAATGCAAATTTATATGAGGCAAAGCAAATGAAGAGCTTTCCGATCTGACAGTCAAAATTGGTAGGTTGGGCTTCCATCACTACACCAATATTAGCTGAATAATGAGAGATGAGAGAAAAGAAATTTGAATTTCAAATTTAATCTTAATACGTTTTCTGAGTTACCAAACAACTTTATGGCGGAGTGCTGAGGGTGGACATAGACAGACTGAATGTGGAGTATACTTTAGCTAAATTGATATTGTGAGAGCCTCACTGAAATATTTTTCATAGAGAACCTAACATCATTGTGCAATAATGACCTCTAAACCCCACTCCCTCTCCCAATATTACCTATCTTGGTAAAATTATTGTCGCCAGTGGTTGTGGAGCACAATAATCCCCAGGTCAACCTAACAGTATTTGTGGGCCTGAGGGCTGGAATATTTTGCATCCAAACTGCTTGTTTGCAATATTTTTGGGTTCAACAGCATGCATAAACATAAAAAGGACTGTGTTTATGTACCATCGCCTTTAGTGCGTTCTTATTGATCAAAGTTGACAGCTACACATGTTGGATAAAGAGAAACATCATGATGATGTATTTTTGTTGCATTATTTATCATGGCTGGCCTGGTAGGGCGACGGTCCCTGAGGTAATATGTCTCCTGATACATTATATCAGACAAATTTCTGGCTCACTCTGGAGAATTTTTGCCTGAGCCTTTTTTTTTTATAATACATTCATTTGCTGTTACGTAACATTTATGTTTAAGGTCGGGGAATCTGAGTGTATGTGTTTCCATTCGATACTGAGAAATGATTGTGGAATAATATTTACTACTATTCTCGGGTTTTGTTTGTTAGTGCATTGCAGTCCTCGTGGAAGTCTTAAAAATGTGTTTGCTTAATGTGAAACAGTTATCAGAATCCACTTTTGCTCAGCTAGTTTTGATGTATAATATATTACAAGGTCTACAGATGTACAGTTGAGGGCCATTATGTCAGTTGAGGAGGAAAGTTCATGATACCAATACTAACAGATTGAAACTGATTAAAAATGTACTGGATGAGTGTTCAACACAACAGACACACACAGAGAAATTGGGTAAAATACACAACTATATTTACATGAAATGCCAAAACTCAACATCACTACGACAACGAAAACCAGACTAAAACTGCCCCGGATTAAGATAATCAAAGTATTGTAAAGTATTTAAATGTATGTGACACCCAACATGCTGCTGGTCTGTTAAGTTGCTAACGTTACAGCTATTATCTTTGTTTACATTCAGCTTTCAGGCTTCTCATGTCTAAGCAAAGTGATTTGCAAGCAACAGAAACACCATGCAATCAATATGATTGCAGTTTGGGACGGGAGGGGAATGATTGGCATTACTTGTATCCTATAGCAGGGAGACAGGCTATTATTGTATTCAATCAATTGCAGTACACCAGATTGGATTAAGGTTGAAATATTAACACAACATTACTTTTCCACTATGCTCATAAACAGCTTAATGGATTTATTCTCATAATCAGAGTGAGGACAATAATGAGATTATTGCTTGTAAACGTAGCCATAGTACTAATGACATGCTCAGGCCCAGTTGTCTGACCTTGCTCTGATTAGCTGCTGCAGGCCCACGTGGAGATGAAGTATTGGATTTCTCTCAAGTGTCTGAAAGATTTGGATGTCTAGACTCTGTTGTGTGTGTGTGTGTGTGTGTGTGTATGTGTGTGTTTGATAGAGAGAGAGAGAGAGAGAGACAGAAGACAAAGAGAAATTTCAGAGCTCCGAGATGTTTGAGGCGTGTTAAACAGTTCCGAGTTGTGTTAGGAGTTGTTGTAAAACTGGGGGATTGCTGCCAAAGCACCTATTGTGCAGACAGCTCCCATAGGATACAGGGGGGGTGTTTGGGTGTCAAGCTCATTTTGTTCAGATTCACAGTACTGCATCAAAACATCAGTGGGAGCGTAACACCAGCTCTTTTTCCAGGCTTGAGAATTGTTGGTCTCATCGAACAAACTTAGCTCTGTTGCTGATTTGAGTAGATAATCAGCGTGTGTGTGGCTTTGCTTTGTGACGTCCACCTGTCATCCTGTCATGATCTGGTGTTTGGCATCTCCCATGGAGAACTGAAGTGCATGGTTACAGCTTCCATTTCATCCACATACAGTAGTCAGCACCTCCCTATCATCTCTTCAATTTCGAATTCTAGCTACAGGTAACAAATGACGCATTTTGCACTTTCCATATCAATTGAAAAATGATGGCTTAATTATGATAATTCAGTTTTTGCCTTGCAATTTTTCCATCTCCACGGAGAATTATAATTAATCCATTACAAACAACACCTGTTATTCAATATGTTGATGAAGACACCTCTGAGGTAAAACATTACAATGGTGGCAATAGCAGCACAGAGCATCAATGCGTGTGACTTGTACTCTTCAAAGGGGCGATTAAGCTTTCCTGATTGATTTCCCCCGATGAATCACAATAGCAGTGGTGGGTAAACTCCATCGCAGATTGGAGACCAAAGAACCGGATGCATGTTTTTCATTCCTGAAAAGGTTTCATTTCATTTCCTCACAGCCTGCTACACCCAGCTGTGAGCCTATGTATTATACTTATTCTCTTTATATCCATGTTAACTTTGGGAGATTTTTTTTTATGTCCTCTGCATCACCAGTCATATACTGCATTCACATAAATCAATTCTCTTAACACAACATTGAGAAATTCCAATCAATACGAGGATTATGAAAACACTTTACAGGGAATATCACTAATTTAAGAGTGGGAGTGCATGGGATTTTTCTCAAGATGTATTTTGTTGGAGATTGCTGATAGTTTCCAACTTGCAGTTATTGTCAGTGAATCTATGGATCACTCCAGTGATGCGGTGTGTTAAACCAATTAACACCTTGGTGCTGCTCCACAGATACTGACTTTGCACACTGTAAGTCAGTTTCAACAATGCTTGTCTCAACTTTTCCTTTTGATTGAGCTTTATATTACGGCAATACTGTGAATTCCAAACCAGAAAATGTATCCTGATCCCCAGGAAATCATCCTGGATTACTGTCACAGTCACATTTTCTATCACTTCCAATTCACTTTCAATGGAGCTACACAGTATGAAGTCAGAATGACATCCCAAATTATTGCACAGGACAAATTCTTCTTTCTTGTTTCTGGCTTGAGGAGACAGTAGTGAATGTTCACTCAGGATTTGAAGTTAAATATAATCTGAATAAGCCTACAGGACATTTCACAAGTTGGGACACCTTTCCAAAATAATGTTGTCATTGTGCTAAGTTGTCACTTTTTACAGGTGTTGGATTTGTTTCCTTCACACCTATGGTACTTCAGTACTATGTGAAATAGAATTAACACTGGGCTATTCCCTTTCACTACACAGTTTAATCAAATTATTCTCTTAATCCGGGTGCATAATATATGTGCATGTAAACATCATAGGGGGAACAGCATCATAGGCATATCTACAGTATGGGCAGCTTTTGGTCACAATTCCTCCACCATTGATGACTGACACAATACGTATATTAAGGCCTTCTACATAATCCCTCAGCATGACATGTTCCTATTTAACGTGCCTTTTCAAACAGCTGCTGCCTTATTGTCCTGACATTTTCAGGGTATTAGTTGTTGTTCAGGCATGTTTATTGAGACTTATTGTCTGATCTTGTCTTATTAAACTCTCTCTCTATCCACTAGGTATTGACGAGATATTTCACTTCACTAAAGTACTTTGGCTTTGACTTGGATTGAACTAAAATGCGAACGGAAAGCAATCAAACTTAATTCATGGGAAGAGGGTTGATGGCAAATTGTTTAAAAGTATTCTGCATCTATGTGATCTTTAACTCATTTACAAAATAATTAAAAATGTTGTGTATAAGCAGTGGGAAACAACACCACATTAAAGAGCTGTAAAAGTAGGTTTTAAAGAAGAAGATATGGAGGGAAAAAACACTAAGGGGAATGGACTGCCCACTCTAAGAAACAAACGAACAACAAAGCATTGTATTATTACAAGGTAAAGCACAGATGGTGCCAAGAAATGTTAAGTCACATACTGTTCCTGGCAAAGAGTTCGCTGCAAACAGCTTGTTCAACATCCTCTGAGTCTTCAGTCTAGGCTCACTGTAAAAGGCCAAAGAGACCCTTTCCCTTGTAAACTTAAAAATAGAGCTTTAAAAGCAAAAGAGGTGTAAACTGGGCTGATGTTAGGGGAGGTAGTGTCTTGTTAGCAAGGCCCACGATCTTTGGGGAGAAACTTTTTAGGTTGTATAACGGTTTAGTCTTGGTTGACTGAAACCAGAGGGAAGGTTTCCAATATATTGTACCCAGAGTGAGAGAGGTCAGCAATAATTTTCGATTAATTTTGGCTCTTATCTGTAGTTTGCTGAATTGCTGCTGCATTTTGTACAAGATGGACTTAGGAGAGGATAGGTAGAGGATGCTGGCTGGTTGCAGGGTATTGTGTGCGTTGATGTGCGTGTGCGTGTGCGTGTGCGTGTGTGTGTGTGTGTGTGTGTGTGTGTGTGTGTGTGTGTATGTGTGTGTGTGTGTGTGCGTGTGTGTGTGTGTGTGTACAGTTTGGTTAGAGGGAGAAGGGCAGTCTTAAGTCAGAAAATTAACCTTTTCTCCTTAAGAGTAATGACATATTGGGTTGTTGAAAACTCCAATATGTTTTGGTCTTGTCTGCAGTAATAGATCAAAGGTTTTGCCCATCATCACGATATTGATTGATATGGAGTTATACTTGAAAGAGATGAACTATAGAATGATAACACAACGTTAGGTTTCTGATATTTATGTTTCACCATATGAGCCCCTCACACCACCTCAGCCCCCAAAATACCAATTTATTTTTTTCATTGTACCAGCAAATCCATCCGTCCAAACATTTTCTTGCAGCTTATTTAGATCAGGGTCATAGTGCCAACAGGGCATGCAAAGCAGCCTTGTCCTCCTTTTCCCCAGCAACTAGCTGGGGGATCCAAATGTACTTCCAGGCCAGCTGGGATATCTAGTCCCTCCAGTGTATGCTGAGAGGGAGGCACCCAGGGGGGGCATCCTTACCTGAACCACCTCAACAGGCTCCTCAATATGAAGGGGCAGAATCCAGAAGATCATCTCAGCAAATCTCACAGTCCCTTTTAACCTCACCTGTGAATAAGATCCTGGGACTCCTGAACTCCTCCGCTTGAGGCAGCTGCTCGCTCCCCATCTGAATGGGACAGGCCACCTTTTTCCAGGTGAAAACCTCTCAGATGTAGAGGTGCTGACGGTCTTCCTGACCACCTCACATTCACCTGGACATTCACCTCGCATTCAACAGCAAATCACTTTGATGCATATTGGAGATGGGAGTCAGATGAGGCCAAAAAGATTACATCATCTGCAAACAGCATGCTCAACCATTGGCCATAGTCTCCTTTATAGCACCTTGGCATAGGCTTTCCCAAGGAGCAGCATGGTCCCTAATAGCTGGAATACATCCTCTGTACCCTTCTGTCTGCTAATCCAATGGCTGTTCCTGAAATCCACATGGTATTTAAGAGATGTGCAAACCACGACACCCCAACGATTTCCAGAGCCTTCAGCATTTCAGGACAGATCTTGTCCACCCCTGGCACCTTGCCACTGCAGAGATTTCTAACTACCTCAGAGACTTCTGCCAAAGAGATGGGCTTGGACCCTCCAGAAACTTCCAGTAATGCCTCCTGAGCAGAGGGCATGTCTACTGGGTTTAGGAGCTGCTCAAAGTCTTCCTTCCACCTTCTGACAATATCACCAGTCACTTTCAACCGAAGTGATGTCTCCGAAGTCTCCGAATCGTTTGCCAGAACCTCTTTGAAGCTGCCCAGAAGCTGTTCTCCATAGCCTCTCCGAACTACTCCCACAACCCAGGGTTTCACTTCTGCAGCTTTTTTGGCCTGCCAGTGATCCTCAGCTGAATCAGAAGTCCTCTGTGCCAACCTTGAGCCACCTCAGCTTGACAGCCCACCCTCAATGCTGGTGTCCACAAGCTAGTTATGGGTTGCCACCATGACAGGTACCGACAACCTTTAGGCCACAGCTCCTAGCAGCCGCTTTCACATGGAAAGTTTTGAACACTGTCCATTCTGACTCCCTTCCCCCTCCTCCAGGATGGAGGAGTAGCTTGTTCAGAGGTGAGAGTTCAGATCATTCATAACAGAGTTTTCCACCAGGCATTCACCAGCTTAAAAATCTTAAAACAGGTGGTTGTATCTTGTAAACACTTTCCTTGAAAAGTTGATTTCACTGTCAGAATAATAGTGCACATCATAGAAACATACAATCAATGTGGTGCATACAAGATTCTGAATCATGAGAAGTAATTGCATCCATGTGCCACGTCTCGCTTTTCCATTGCTCTTTCACCTTCCATGAGAGATGCTTTTCCTTTAATGCGGTGACTCAGTGACAAGCCGGTAGTGCACAGTGTGGCAAGGGATGTAAATGTCCAGAACAGGGTAATTGCTCTGGTATCGAGGGGACGGGACCAAATTGGAATGAGTCTTGGAGGTCGGAGCCACGTTGATTGAGAAGCAGCAGTGAAGGCGAGAGGGGGCAGACTGCCTCCATGGGAGCATAGATAAGGAGGACACAGACAAAAAGACTGGGGAGACCCGGGCATCTATTAGAGGTGTGTGTGGGCTGCAAGTAGGGACACACAAGTAAGCAAGCAAGCAAGTAAGAAAAAGGCTAGTTCCCTCTGTAATGAGTTGAGTGAGTGTTATGTTCCTTGGTGGTGGATCTAGTTTGGCCTCGGCGTGGGAGGCTTTTCCATCTCACCTCCAGCTCAGCCATTCATTCATCAACACTTAATGATTGCACATGCAGTATCACAAACCATAGGGGCATATCGGTGATAGTGCTACAGCACACTGTATCATTATAGTGAATATGCTGCATAGCGATATAAAGACATATACTGTATGTTATAAAGCAGACATACAGACATACTGATCTCAGCACACTCTCACAGACTATTTCCATGGGGTTGGTTGTGAAGCGGAAGAAGCTGATTGTAATAGAGCCGCGTAGTGTATATCAGATGTCAGAGGGAGTAGTAATAAATACAACACAGCCTCATACAATTCTGTGATATGAGCACAAACTCCACAAACTGGATTATGTGACAATACCATGAATTGGACAAGCCATTTTCACCTGTTTGTCACTTGAAACAGTTAGCCAATGGTTAAGTTTAGGCAAGTAAAACAACTTTGGTCATGTTGTATACATGATGTACAGTACACACCTATCCACCTTCCTGTTATTAGTACTGTCAAACTACCTGTTTCTAGTTGTGCCTCGTTCATGCAATCCTTTGGTGGTGCACAGAGCACGCATTTGCATTTTAAGACATCGTGCTCATTTCACAAAATTTCAGGAGACCAGGCTCAATAATTAATGTGCATTTTAAATACGGAGTAAAACAACCCTTTGCCCAATACCCACCACTCTCACTATGGCCAGCTGTGGGGTACAGGAATGCTAAGCTGGCTGTAACACTTATTGCAAAGTAATAGATTTAAGGCTATCATGTAGCTGGCACTATAGAGTGACAGATGTGTTACTATTAAGGTGATTTGGGAATTTTTTTTTTTCCTTCATTGTGGAGATAACGCTGAATAAGAAGCCCTTTCAATGCAGAAATGTGCACAGCCCCGCTCACCCGAAGACCTCAGGATAATTAAAGGAAAGAAGGAGCTTGGGGTGATCTTTGGATCCTGATGCACAGCCATGGAGCTAACCATTCAAGCACCACTTGTGATCTGCCCTGTCTCCATTGGGGGACAGGAGAGGTCATGGCATTGCCCAGCTTGATCGAGGATTCCTCTCTCTTTGTTCTCCCTAGGTTTCCTGTCTGATGTGCTCTCTAGACATCAGTGGCCTCTGCTATTTTTTCTACTTGCCTTTGCTGATTTAAGATGAAAACAATATCATGTCTATGAAGAGAAAATTATATTGATAATGAAAACTGGTTAAGTCGGAATTGTTATTAATTATATGTTCCCTATATTCGTTTTTTTATCGCACATCCTTTATATTGAATTGGACTAGAAAAAAAAAGGGAAGGGACACACAGCCGTCAGTGTCTCTATGATGCATGGTAGCCAGGCTGTTTTCTTTATCAGTGCAGTGTACTGTACTCTTCGGCTTGCTCCCAGCAACATACCTCCCCTGACTCTCAGATAAAACATGGGGTCTGTCACACAGACTTGTGCTGAGGCCCGGCAGGGGAGCCCTAATGATTGCAATAAAAAACAAATGCAAATGATTACCTTGGGGTTCCCTCTTGTGTGGAGTCTGTCGCTCAGCCTCTGGCTGTCAGGATGGATCACTGCCATCGTCTGTGGACATGGAGTGTTAGGAAAATAAACACCAACTGGGCCAACGCAGGCAGCAACAACGCAATAACAATAATATTATTATCTGTTACGCTGTAGAGTGGCAAGCTAAGACCATTTTTGGTAACGAATGATGGGTAACGTGCAGTTGTGGTATGACTTCAATCTTACTCTGTCAATCCTAACGATCATAGTTGCTCATGCTCATTTGTAACATTTCATATTTCACCATTTTACAGTCTTATCATCCGTCAGAAAATTATTTCCTTAATCTGTGTGTTATGTTCCAGTAATTCATCAAGTGTTTATAAAGCATCACTTAACTGATCAGCCATTCTGTACCTTTGATTATCTTTGATCTATGCACCTGAATAATTATGAGACTGTTACTGGAACTACAAGTTCAACCACAAAGTCAGAAGAATAGACTATTCATCACAGTATATATGTATGGAGGATCTTAGGGGCAATGCTTTTATGTTATATATCATATAAGGCTAATACATTTTCTAACACCGTCCAGGGAAGGATCGTGCATTCCCCTCTCACTGTGGACATCAAACAGTAAATTCATATCATTCGGTCAGAGATGAGACACTTCACTCCTATTCCTCCTACCAGTGCATTATCACACTCTCAAATTTACAGCATTACAAATCATGTCTGTCCTTTATTGAGCAATATATAATGAATAAAATAAAGTAAAAGCTGTGATATTGTTAAATTTTAGTGTGAAAACTTTAACTTTGAATCTTCATATCTTAGCTGTGAATTGTCATAAAACTGCCGCAATCCACGACATCACACAATGCAATAATTTACTTCTGGGTACTTGGTACTATATGCAGTGCGATGGCATTTCATAATAAAACTCAGTATTCTATAAACAGTGCTTCTATATATGAATATACAGTAATATGTTATAAGTTTTCACCTGGTAAACAGCAAGCCTAACATCACTGTATTCTCCATAGAAGAGAAGAAGACAGCTGATTAACTTGAGAGCCGGAGAGGTGAGATCCCACTCAAATATACTTGTAATGAATTAGGTCTGTATGTCATCACTATGAATGTGCTGTGGGACTGTTCAGAATCTGCACTTATTTAATCATCGCTGAACTTTAATTTGATCCCACCCCCTGTGCACCGTCCTGGTGAAGAGGACGCATGCCTTGCCATTCTGTTTCCTAACAGGTGTCTGGCTTGGGAATTTCAAAATATATTTCACCCTGTTCCGTTCATTTAGTCAGCTTAAGGACAATCAGCAGTTTTATTTTTTCACTGCAGGCAAAGAAGATGGAAATTACTCCTGTGCCTGCTGTTGAATGGCGAGTGTTCAATTTGAAGATGTTTTGGCTCTAGTAGGTCATAACTAAAGAGTTGAGTCAACACAAAATGAGAAGCTCATATAAAGGATTTTATGAATTTTTTTTTTTTTTTTTTTTTTTTTTTAAGTGTGTCAGCTTTTTGGAATTAGAGGACAAGATAGGTCAAACCAAACAGGAGCAGAGTTGTACAGTATATCACTCTGTAATAAAATGTCATGGCTTGCCAAAATTAGGCCTCGGGGGCTGCATGTTCCATGTGGAATCGCTTCCCTCGCTCCTCTGTGAATGAAGCAGAGACTGGAGGGGTAGAATCTGCCCCCAGTCTTCTGTCAACAGGTGAACTGAGACTTGTAGTAATGGCATTGTGAGATTAGTTCAGGGAAGGCCAAGGATGACCTCCTCTGCAGATAGATGGATGATTCATGCCCTTGGTAAGCATTTCCTAGTGCAAGTTGGGCTAATCCTTGTAGCAGGATGTATATGTTTGCTGTGTCCACCTTTGGAAACCAATAGAATATATAATAATTTGTTTTATTCAAGGTTTTAGTTGTATTTGTCTCAAAATAGACAGTTTTGCAGTGGAAAAACGCCTGTAATACTTAAATAACAAACAAGATAGTATACATTGATTCAAGGTCAGGGAAGCAGGAGCTGATGTCAGTATAAACCTATAAAATACAAAATAGCAAGATTACAAGCTTGAGATCACATTACAGCAATAAAATATAAACACACCTGCAGCCATATTGTTGAAGCTGGAAACGGCTGCATTTCTATTTTAGCTATTTTTATGGTTTGTTGTTGTTGTTTGGGTCCTTCAGGGCTCAAGGTGCCTATCGGTCAAAACAATCTAAACAACAATTTTATGATTGATTTGTCATGCAGTTATATAAGACGCTGATATAAAGTATAGTGCACTCTCTATCCTAGAAGACCTGAGAATGCTGAAGTAATAATGATTCATATGTTGGAAAATAACATCAGGGACACTAGTTTTACCTCATTTTGCTAATGATGTTTCTTCCCTTAAGGTTCTTCAAATAAGCAGGAAGGATACCTGAAGCACTCCTTCAAGTATTCAAATAATCGAAACCCCTTCCAGATATGTTTTTGCCTTGGTCCGTTTAGATGTGGACTATTTGCAGAGGTTTGCTAATGTACTTTTACAAATGTGGAGAAAAGATATTTAACTCCATTTGCCTCCCTCTATATTTTGGAAATGAATATGGCATTATGAATTAAATGAGTGCAATATTCCCACTGCAAGAGGAGAGAATTACGATGAAACATGATGTCGTTAGAGCCATTCTCCAAGTTTTAGGTGGACTTAACTGTCGGCTGAAATGACTTTTCTAATGATCTGAATTTAAATAATGTATTCGTGGACGGATTTGGAACGCTGATATGGTGATGATTAGGATATATGACTAAAGACCAGATGCACCAAACCACCTCTGTGTGACGCATGACACGTTCAGATGATTAATGATGACTTCTGACGTTTGCATTGCGAAACTCAAAGAGCAACTTGTCGTCTGGGAGACAGCCCATCTTACAGACAGAGATAAAACCACGGACTGAACTATTCTGTGAGAGCATCTGAAATGGGAATCTGTATCCAGTTCAGAGACTCTCTTCAGTACCAGTAGATGGCAAGGAGCGAGTTAAGACATGTGGTGTTCAAGATTCGTCCATGCTGATAAACAATTACGAGATTTCCAAGCACGCAGCTTCCTCATTCAAGAAACATCAGCATACATATGTGTGGAGTCATTTTGATACTGTACATTGAATTGAATCAACAAAAATGCAAGGCAGATTTGCTGTTGCCCATCGGAAATGCACAAATTATGGCTCCACACTCAACATGTTTTTGTTGTAAAAAAAAGTATGTTTGCTTGACACAAATTTCCCTTTTGCAACTTTCTCTGAACTGCAGCCATGAACTACCATCAAACCCTAAAACCTTCAACACTATTTACGCCAGAAGGCAGAGGACCTCACCTCAGTGGAAAAGGTTGCATCGCCACTCGATATATGAGACTCTCAAGCCACTTAATCAGTGGTGAGAGAATAGTAAGATATGGCTAGCGCACAAGTCAGAGTCCTTTCATTCCAGAAAATGTCCTTGAGGACTATGTGGTAGCTATAGACAGCTTGAGATGAACCCAGCAGACTAACAGCCTCTCTTAGACACCTGCAATGAGATGCTCCATACAAGCTTTTAGTTCCTGTAATCATGGGATGTGGATCACACTTCTCACAACCAATTAACAAAGGGTATTACACTTGAACCTAGTGTTAAGTTGTATTCTCAGCTTTCAAGAGTGTGTAAATACACAAGATAGAGATCAATATGATTTGGCTCTTATTGAACCACATGCCTAATAGAAGAGCATTTGTTTGTGTTACAGAGACACCTACTGGTGTGTGTATTGGTGTGAGTGTGAACAGTTTGTGCAGCAAGGCAGCCGAAAATCATGGACTTTTGGATACAGAATTTAGGGGTTTACATGTGGTGTAGAATTGCATCCTCAGTTATCCACACCTATGGGTGAAAGACGGAGAGAGAGTGTGTTTTGTGCGAGTGCAGCTCATTCGCGCATTTTACTCCGCAAACAAAGGCAGATGTGTGTAGATTGGGATTTAAGATTCTGATTTAATTAGCTTTGACTCTTGGGGCTGCCTCTAAGGTAGTTGCTCCTACATGCTGCAAAACTCATTATGGGTGAATTAATGAAGTGGGACGTACACTTGGCATCATCCATGTGGCATGCACTGATGCATTATGTATTATTATTATTTAGTGCATGAGCAAATCAAGTTTGTTTGCCGCTGTATATCAAGGACAGCTACGGAGAGGCATATATTGATTCCAGGATCAAAATCACCTCATAACACATTGCTTCCCTTCACACCCCACCTTCAGTAATTTGCTTCATATCTCAGGTAATCTTATGTGTAATCGTATGTGTCCAATTCTATTTATATTGTCTACTTTTGATTATATGTATCAGTCTGTTAATCCACACATTTCTAGTGTCTGTATAACGTAGTAGAATAGTCACTTCAGATCCTGCTTGACTGGCTGACAAGTGCGCTTTGTAGTAAAATAATTTCTTTTGCTTAGATGATGAAAAAAATATTGTCAGATATGCTTCAGAAATACTATGAGGTACACTATGTGTAAATCCTGTAAGAATACATTATTTCAGTTTGTGTTGGAACATGTTTTTGTTGTACACAGTTGAAGCGTGATGTATGGACGTGGAGTGTCAAATAAGCCTGCAGTGCATTATCAGAACTTCACACAATGACAAAAGACAAAAGACACGATATATGATAATAGTCTATTGGAGTCAATCTTGTATGAAGCCAGCATAGTAAACCTTATAGCACGCCATGCCTGTAATACTATGTGTACTTGTATATGTGCCTTTAGAAAGCCCTTTGCACTTGACATGGGCTCCACTGTAGGTGATAAACCACACCTCAGTATCATAAATATCCTTGGCTTGTTTATTGCATCTTATGGTACGGCGTGGTCTACAATGCACCATTAATTTAAGAACCTTTCTAATGAATGGGAAATGAAAGACTCTCATGCAAGCAATTTCCCTGCACTTATCAGATGAGAGGAGACTGTGGTGGCTGTATTTTCAGAGTCCTTACCTGCATGCTTGTGAAACTAGTGAGCATTGCCGTCCCGCTTTGCTAGCTTCTCATCTTTCACCCATGACAGAAATTACATGATTCAATGGTCCTGTGGAAGAACTGATGGACAGCCAGCTCTAAAATGTTAATAAACACACTGTTTTATATAGCAGGCTTTCATTTTTCACCTGCAAATACAGCTTTAACCTTGTCTGGTGTCCCCCCTTCAGCAGCAGAGGTTATGGCTATACTGACATCTGCAATTCAATTTCCTCCCCCAGTACAGGAAAAAGACATATGTGAAAATAGTTCAAAATGAGATTCAAACACAGTAGTTCTTGTCCTTGTCACTTCTGATCTCATCGATATGGGGAAAGCAAGAGAGAAAATAAAAGGATGGTTAATGATTTTCAGTGAAGCATTTGACCTTCCAACTGCTGCTTGTCCTCAAAGAAACGCTCCTGCTGCCTGAGGCGAAGTCCAACCCAGCAGAACACCTATAGGATCCCAGACAAATACTCCCATGAACAGCTTGTTTTCAGCATCACTCAATTTACCGGGACAAAAAAGCTGTGTGCATGTGTGTGTGCGTGTAAGACAGAGAGAGAGAGAGGGAGAGAGAGAGAGAGAGAGAGAGAGAGAGAGAGAGAGAAAGAGAGAGAGAGAGAATAATGCATAAGAAGTACATTGATCAATGACATCCTTTGCATCAGTGCTAGGTAGTGATGTAATTAAAGTAGCACGGCACTTGATTTGCAATGAAATGAAATGCAAAAACATGATATGCAAAAACATGAGAGTGAATTTTACGGTCGCAGTATCGTCCCAAATGATGATATTATTCTACATTTTGCACAGCAGCTTGTTCAGATCAATGATATGCAGCACGAGTTTCAATATCCTCTCCAGCACGTCAAATGACAAATTTGCTCTGAATATTGTTATGGGTCTTTTCATAGTGTATTGACCTTTCAGTGTGATGGATTCTCTTAACTACTGTAATAAGACTTTCAAGAAGCAAGGGAGGTGAGTCAGACGTTTCTTTTTTTTTTGCTTTTTCAGGAAAATGCAGTTTTGATGAGAAATAGACATAGCACTTAAAGCCATTGTGAATTATTGATACATCTCATAAAACCTCTCTAGGCCTAATATTACAATGTGTATTTCATGCAGGGGTTTTTTTTTGTCTTTTAATACAAAATGATATCTCATCGCATAACATATGAAACACAGATTTATGCAGTAGGTCTACATTGTGTGATGGACTGACTGTGATTTCTGCCTCCAGTACGACAAAGAAGAAAGTGAATACCTGCAAGACAACAGTGAATGTATATCGTAATTAAATCACTGCTTTAATCTACAGCCAGCATGAGGCCATTACGTTATAGGTGCAGTAGGGATGCTACTGATGCTGAATGTACAAACTGGGAGCTCGTTGTACTAAAACCTGCTACACCTATTTGAAGGTAGTGTCATCTAGTGGCTATTATGTGCAAGTACAAAATCACTTGACTTGTCTTGTTAGTATCAGCGAAGAAGTGGAGGCAAAACACCTAAACTCACCTATTTATTTGTTTAACTGTTTTAATCCACTTTATTTTTTAAAGCTAATATACATTTTGTTCATAAATCATATGCTGCATCATAGGAATAAGTCATAGAATGATGCAGGTTGCATGAAAATAAGATCTTAAAAAATAAAATCAGAAAATAAACATAAAATATATTTTGAGCTCATATGTTTTATGTTTGTAGTCTAATTTTGTGTTTGCCTTGCGATTATCACTGACTAGAGTTAATAGTTTTCCCAGCTTTTATTTTACCACTACATTACTGAAAATGTGAATATTAGATTTTTATGAGACTACTAAGTTTCAATGTGTTCTTAAAAGTGTGCATTTGGATGTGCCTGTGCATGTGTGTATGCATATATGCATATGTGTGTGTGTGTTCATGAGTTTGTGTGTATATGCATTGGTGTTTATGAGTATGCTTCAAATGCTCAAGTGCATTTGTAATCCTCTAAGGATGGATACAATATAATAGATACAATGCTTATTAAAATGCAGATCAAGTAGCACTAGTCAAGTCACATAAATTGTATGAGAGGCAAGGATCTGACTAACAATCCTATCCTATTGGCTTGTATTAGAGGTCTTTGGCCACTAGGTGGAGCTCCTCCTCCTTCAAGACAACAGCTGTGTTTAACTGACATCAGCAACGATAAGAGACATGGCGGCCAGGATTATTTGCATCCAGGAATATGATAATAATGACATACTTGCAGATTATAGGCTACATATTTTTGATTAAATTTCAAGGTTCATCTTTATTTGAAAAGATGTATGTAGACTTGCCTGTAGGCTTAATCCTAAACTCCATGAAATGTCTGTAGACAATAGCCTGCATAGATTATTTTACGTCTATGTAATCCTATAAAATGCAGATTCAGACTGGGTTTAGTGATGTTGTGTAATATAATCTTTCTCAATAGGCTACTGAAGTTTAAAAGGGACTTGATTGGCTATAGGACCGGAAGTTTGTGATAGGGTCACTTAATCTGAAATGGACTCAGACTTTTATGATGATAGAAGGAAACAACTGTCACTATTCTGTTCCTCCTGCTCTCATTTCCTTTCCTCCCTTCCTTTTTTCACCTCCTTCCCTTCCTGGTGGGAGACAAGCGGTAGTGAGGGAGGAGGAAACGAGCCGTAGTGAAGACAAACGCGATGTACTCAAGAACATGTGAAGGGTTTCATTCCAAAACGCTGTTTTTGGCAAAATGCTGCCACATGAAATCAGTCAAAAGTCACAACTGAAAAGCAAAGTCGATTCCAAGCTCATAAACATAACTAATTTATGAGCAAAAATCTTTAGATGACTCATAACTTTAATAAGGAACTCATAATGCGCTTTAATTTCATGCGAGCAATCATTCTGTATGTCGCATATGAAACACGTTAATTGAGGTTACAAGCTACTTAACATAATGCATTGTGCAACAGGGATTAATGCAGGCTGTCTCTAGTGCTGCTCACACAATCACATCTGACACCAAACTCACTGTTGTGGAGGTTTTCAATTTGCTTCATCCACTTTTGTATAGATATGCTTTTTGAGTGAATGTTTGCTTGTCATCTAAAGGGCAGAGCTTGAGCAAGCACTTTTAATTAGCACTCGTAAAGTGACATCTGAAATATCGTTGCGTCCACTGCATTGCATTAGTGTCACTGCATATATGCAATTTATGAGCAATTTAGGATTGAGAACCAGTGTTTGCTAGTATTATTATCCTAAAATAATGAGGTAAAGAAGGCAGGACCCTAGACTGTTATGATGTTTTGGCAATTGGATTTGATTATTTAGTGCAGGACTGTCTACCATGCATCACAATAAACTACTTGTGTGCTATCAATTCATATACTGTGTTAGCTTGATGGACAGGTATCTGTTGCTGAAAGGTAACTGAAGCAGTAAGAAAAAGGTCAACATCAGCATGCCGCACGCTCACTCATTCACGTATAGATTATACAATTTGAAGGGAGAGAAACAGAAAATCTTGTTTTCCTGTATAGTGTGCACATTACGCCAGTTTTCATTTTCAGACCCTCTGAATGCTTGCCCTCTTATCAATTTCAATATAAAGCAATGGCCTTCATAAGAAATTAGTAAAATAAATTTGCCTGAATTGATCAGAGAATTAATGAATGAGCCTTAATCAGCGAGTCAGCATTGTGGAAGGGTACAGGATGCTGGTCTCAATAAGATGGATCTGAGAGACGAACAAACATAGTTTGCATAATGAGCTATATTTTAAACCATCAGGGTTCAGCTTGTTATGTCTGACATTTAAAATCTGCCTGAAAATGCAAATGAGTTGACTAAGTGGTTCTATGCCACACTTTCACATTAACAATCAGAAAGCAAATTTGCAAAGAAAAGACAAATTGAACCGACAACAGAACTACTGAAATTAATTTTCAAGACCCTGCTCAGTCTGTGGTTAATGGTTTAAGAATATGCAAACCATTAAACCTTTCAAATAATCCAGAACTGGTTACTTTTCATTCAGCAAATCAGCTAGGACCTTTATACTGTGAATAATGCTTTGTATATACTGTGTCTAATACATATACTAATTTAGATTGTATATAAAGTAGAATCAACGCGATTGGGTGAATACTACTGTCATGTCATATGTGGAAGAACACATTATGTGTGATGTTATTATACTGTCTGAATTTCTTCAAAGTCTTTGACAACAGGCTGTTGGATCACATGACTTCTTTGAAATTGACTCACTCTGGTGCTTCCATAAAGAGCTTTACTATTTATGCATGTACTGTGCGTAGCATTATTGTAATACATCACACAAACAAGCTGAAATTGCTAGTGGAATTAAACTCAGCTGTGGCTTCTAAAAAGGAAGCTAGCTTTAGTAGGTTTTTGTGTGTGTGGTCTCCTTGGAGATGAGGAAGAAGGGCCTGTAATGGATACAAAATATACAATGAGTTATTGGCTGTTTGTTATTCTCTATTGAGAGAACCAATTTGAGGTTTACAGCGCAATTAGCTATTTATGCATAGTGCTGGGAGAGTAAGTGTGGAAACGCCTAAGTGGGGCCATTCTAGAGTCAAAAGCCCGAGCTCTCACATACTAAAAATTTCCTTCGTGCTTAGCCCAGCTGTAAAGTATCATCAGTGGGCCAAACAGCGTGTAAAGTAGAGAATGCTTCATATTACCTAGCTAATATATTACCCCCTCCACTTAAAATGGTACCATTAAAAATATAGCAAGGTTATGTTATGGCGCCGGGGGGGGAGTTGGTATGATTCAACTTCCCATAAAGTATCGGATTGAGTGTCATGATGAATATTCATAAATTGCTTTAATGAAGACCTCACATTGATTAAGCCTTTTCTAATGGGCTGTATCATAGTGAATGCCAGAATATAATTGGATTACGGTGACTTTGGGAAGTACTTTGAGATGGTGCCCACATTGGAAATGAAGATGTGCAGCCCGCCAACGGCATAATTGACAAGGATGAAGATGGATGGATCCAGGCAACTCCCAAGCTTCTTTCTGCCCAAACCTAGGAGGCCTACAGCTGTGCCCCCTGCAAACCAAGGCAAGATTTAATTAGCTTCAAAGGCCTTTTTATAATAACCTGTTTCTGCCTAGATCCAGGTTGGCATCCTAACTCAGAATGGTTTCAAAAATGTATACACACAATACACAGAATAGTCACTACTTTTAAAATGCAATATTTTGTAGATCACTAATTAGCTCATTAAAACTGCAAAAAACATAATCCATTGCATTGCTCATACTCACAGGTAGTGATGTGATCTGGACACTCTGTTATTTGTGGATTACTTTTGGATTGTAAATCTTCTTCCAAAATCCAGACAGAACACTTTACAGACTGGAATTTGGAAAGTGTTACTATCTCTTTTTCTCATTCAGATGTGCAAAATGGTGTCCATAAACTCAAAGTTGAAATGGTTTGTCCTTTCAAACCTATATTAGCAAAATACCGATTCCAGGTCCTTAGCTAGTGAGTAAAAAAAAAAACGCACTTCAAATTTCAAAAACATCTTTTCTCCACTTATAGGCTAAGCCTGCTATGATGTGAGAACCTCCTGTGTATTTCCGAACGTATAAAAAACACCATAATACTAAATTATGCAAATCCTCTTTTTCTTAATCAAGTCTACATCCCATTGAGAACAGCAAGTCTTTACTATTACTCAAGTGGTACATTTACAATGGCTGGCTGGCCATGATAGGAACCCCGGCATCATCAAGAAGCAAAGACCTTGTTATCCATGCTATCCATGTATGTATCCATGTATCATGCACTGGGATGCTGCTTGCTTGCTGTTTCATCACTGGGAAAGCTAGGTATACAGCTGTAACAGGTGGTCGCAGAATTGTGCATGAATTAATGAGTTGATGGGCAAGCTGCAGAAGCAAAGCTGACGTCTCCTGGGCATGATTAGACTGATGGCTTAATGAGCATTTTAGCTGAGCCACACATGTGTTTTGTGTATCTATGTGTATGTGAATGTATGTGTATGTTTGATCTGCATGCACATTTTTGAAAGATTGATTTCAACTTTTTGTGAATCATGGATTTGAATCTGGTAAATGACTAACGTTGGAAGTCATCCCTCTCTCTCTCTCCTATCTTTCCTGGCACTTTCCACTGTATGCAATCTAACAAAACAGGAAGGACAGAAACCGTTGCTCATTTTTCTCAAGGATCAAACATTTACCAATACACAGGATCTGATGCAACTCTCCTTGTGCAATCTCTTACATAAAACCCTGGCTTGGATATTACAGGAAAGGGGTTTGACTGCTGGTATGTCCTTGGGGTTGTCAAGTGGGCACCTCCCTTCATAAATGTTTTGCTGAATTAAGCCTACACACGCATGCACCAGGAGTCTTAGCCGTAACTTGCAACATCCCAGAACTTCCAGTCTTCTCCCACTCTTGGCAGTGATGAGACTTAAAACACACCTACACTTGGAGCGGCAAACATTAAATAATTCCCAACATTTACATCATCAGTGTCAATAGTAATAGAATAATGTGTAGACATGTTACACATACAGGTGAAATAGGTACTTATCTAAATATATATGCACTCAGTTACTGTATATACACATACGTCCAGAGATTAAAATAGATGAGGGTGATGGAAAAAGAAGAAAATCCAGTGAGAAAATCACTTGTCACCTGTCATAATGCAGTAAGCACTTAGAGGAGAGGAAACTGTTGTTTTTAATTAACACAGTCGCCTTTATGTCATGCTGCTTCTGCCATGCTAAGGGATGTTTTCTTAGGTGTCTGCTTCAAGAGAATTAGACTTGTATACTCTACATATGGAGCTTGATCATGTTCAGTACAGTGTTTCCTCAGCTTTTTGTTCACTTGATGTTTCCATTTCAGGAAAGCAGCACACTAGATCCCCTCTAATGGTGAGGAGCTGCAGTACCTGGGCCAACCAGAAGATGGCCTTCAACACAACCATTGTTGCTTGAGCAGTGTCTTACCGCCTCATTGATTGTCCCACATTTATCGATTTGTTTAGCTGCAACAGACAGGTACTCTATCAAACTGTTATTAGATGCTTTATGAAAACAGATTTTTGGAAGTGTGAGCTAAGCTTCTTTTGTGCTATTGATTGACAGCGGTGTACACATTCAATCACTGTTCCCGAAAAACCTTGTGAGTGTGGCGTCATAATATGGCATTTGAAAAGAAATGACATCTGTCAAAATGTATTACACCAAAGTATGGGTAATTTTGGCCCTTTCCTACCAGTCTGCTTCACCTCTGTCCAAATACGTTCCTCCATTTAGTTTGCTGTCACGAATCCCATCATGCAGTGTGCTTATTTCACAAAATCAACCTCGATCAGGTTAATTAAGCACTCACCCAGTGTAGAGAGAGCGAGCTTAGTCCTAGTCACAAAGTGCCTCCAGTCACCCAAATTTTTAACGGCACGGTTACTGTGCGTGACGGAGAAAGGGTAAAGGTGTCCTAACCAGTCCTCTCATTCATCAAAAGTTGCAGAGAGCAGCAGCACGGACAGAGAGAAAAACATGACAAATTGGTGGTGCGCCTGCTGCCCGCTCCTCGCCGTCCCCGCACTGATCCCCCTGGGCCACAGAGGGTCATAAAGCAGGGAGGTCACAGCGTGGGGGTTGGCAGTGTCTCAGAGTTAGAGAAAGGGCAAATACACACTATGGTTCTGAACCATGGCCTCGTGTCCATTGTGGCTTCTGAACTAGTCATACTTCCTGTCCTACAGTCAATAGGACCTCAGAGAGTGATTCACCCACCCACACACATACACACACACACACACACACAGATGCAGTCATATACACAACTGCCTTCACCTCTCTCCAAACTGCAGAAACAACACTGTAGCAATGTCTGAGACAATTTGCGTGAGAGACAGATTAAATTTGTTACATCATTGTATAACCACTCGGCGAGAAATTCAAGAGAAAAAGCCTAAAACTAGAGTGAAAACAGAAAATAAATTCAGTACTTCTGTTGATGTGCAAGTGAGGATTCCAAGCGCGGGTCAATATCTCTTACAGATGTCAATATGAAATTTTACTTTAGTTTAAGAGTGAGGGGCGCAGTGTGAAATCCGTGAAATACATAATTATCTTTAGCACCGAACAAGCAGAAACATACAAGCTGAGGCTCTCAAGGTTGAACTCCTCGCTGTACTATACATTGGAATAGTTTCACAGCGCGGGTCTTGTTAAAACCATTATTCACACAAATAACCTTGCTGGCAAATACACTCTGAAGAGGTGTGTTGCAACCTTGATTCTATTACCTCACCGGGTCTACAGCAGAGCAAAACGTCTTTTATTTCACTGTCATTAAGAACAAGATAAATAAGGGATAAATGCTCCCTGTCACTTCTTACACTTTCAAAGGATGAAGCAGGCTTTGTTTTCATTGCTGACTCACTTTTGTAGTATTTTGATACGTTTTCCTTTTGAAGGATCTGAAAGAGCGAATGAGGCAATCAGTGTTCCTTCAGAGAGGGGCCCTGCGCAGGCGGCCATGCAATATTAATCCAATCTGCGGAGGCGGTTTGGCTTCCAGGCTGGCCCTTCCCAAGGGGACTTCTCCATTACCTCTTTCAGCTTATCTTCCATTCCTCCATACTCCATGAAAAAAAAAAAAAAGACTCACCCATCTCAACCAAAAGTTCTCCTGGTTTCCTACCTTTTGCTCTTTCCTTTTTTACCCCTCTTGAAGATCTTTTCTGTTGTATAATTGATCAATGAGACCAAAGGACCTTTAACAATGCATGAATGAATGAACTGCATTTCATCAGATGACCAGAAATGTCTCACATTGAGTGCCATGTTTTTTTAACACTCCCAATGAATGTCAGTGTTAGTTACCGGGCAACGGGACAAACACAACTGTTGTGGCATGTAAAATTATATTTGCTACAACTCAATACAATGAATTTGATAAACATTAACTGATGAATGCCTTCGTCTTTTGCAGAAGTGAAAGCAAACACGGAGGTCTCATACAATGTTAAAATAAAAGATTGTTAATTGGAGCTTCAGAGGTTCTTCAAATTGAAACTTTGCAAGAATGTCAAAGTTAATTATGAAGAATTTAGGGATTCATTATGCAGTTTCATTTCATTATATCTGATTCAGTTTGTATTGCACTGACTCTTGATTAAAATGGTAATTAAGTGGTTCTGTAAGCAACCCATCAGATCCAGTCTAGTACTTACTGTGACTGAACATTGTCTAATCTTTTTACTTCAGACGTGTCAAGATATAATAATTACAAATGCACCCACACTGTTCACCTTAACATGAAGAAAGGGTTCGACCAATATTGGTTTTTGAAAGCCAATATTGATAACGGTATTTTTGTACTGAAGATGCTGATAGCTGATATTTTGACCCGATATTCAGTATCTTTAAATATGACCAGTCTGCTTTCAGATGGCTCATAGGCAAAGTCAGATAAGGCTGCAGCCAACTTGTATTCATGAACAAACTAGGAGGCTGTGGTCGACGTCAACCCTGCATTGTATGTTACATAATGACCGTAATGGTGATATAATTAAGCCTGAGAATTGTATTCAGTATGTAAAGTGTCAGTCTATAAAATATCACTGGGTGTTAGGACTTTAAGAGGTAGATTTTGGTTCTGATTGAAAAAAGGTTACTGATTCTAAATGTGACAAAAGTGGCCTAATTTACAAGAACAAGTTTAAACATAGACATTATCAAAGCTGATTGATTGGATTGAAAATGGTTGTAATCCTTTGATACCTTAAAACACATTGCACATTCTGATTAATTAACTAAATTGATAGCAGATACATTTGCAGAGTGATATAGACGGATGATTAACTGCCATCTGGCAATGCATTAATAACTAGATTTTTGGGCAAATCTCTAGTGTGATGCACTGAAATTAGGAAAAAAAACACTTGAAAATAATACATCAGTTTATATTACTAGCTGTCAACTTGCAGAGGATGTGACTAGTCTCATCCGCTTGGTACTGTGTTTACAAAATATAAAACATTTTAAAAACACTGATGTGATTGATCGCAATTTCAAAGAGCATTCATGGATGTCTCTGTGCGTAATTGAATGTCCACAGAGTTTGGTCTCTGGGCACGAAGATGCAAGACGTGGCAGGAGAAAATTAACAGCTCTTGTCCACAAGGCCTCTTTAAAGCGACTGTATCCGAATGGCATAGGAACACTCTCCAGTTGCACTATCAACACTTTTAAATATTTAATCACGTCTGTCATTGGATCTCACTTTTGACATTGACGTCAACCTCTACACGATGGGCTGCCAAGTGTTTCCATTACACAGCCTCTCACACTCCCGCACCGACAAATCTTCCTCAAGCACCTCACTTCACAGATCAAATGGTCTTGAACTCAATCATAGTGGTGTGTACAAATGAGAGCCCAACTCCACCACCCCCTTACTAATTCATCACTGTCAGAGGAACTATGACTATTGCAGTGTAAGGATGCTTGGAGACAGTCTCATGCGAGTTCTCTGAGGGTTTCTCACCTTGTTGTCACCTGGGCGACCGCCCAAGTGACAGTCCTTATGCCGAGCGATGGGACTCTAGTGCCGTTCCCCATGGCAATGCTGCCATAAATAGCATGCTTTCCTCCCCGAGTACCCCTGAGTTTTGTTATTTTTACACCATAAAGGTCCAAACACAATGATCATTGCATCCAAGCATAGTGGAAAAATCAGCAACGACATACAGTATATTAGATGAAAGCTCACTGGAAGGCATGGCATGATTAAAATGCAAAGCTCCCTGGAATTAACCTGTTTGCACTGCTTTCACATCTTTTTTTTTTTTTTAAGTATACCAAAATGATAAACATTCATTTCTGAATTCATGAACATTTATTTGGCCTATTTTCTTCTTGCCATTACTTTCAAAGCTTATCATGTTTTATTCATTGGGTCAGAATTTGATTTCAATAATCCTATTGTTTTGCTCCAAAAAGTAATCTACATTGCAAATGAGCAATCCAGTGTACTCGTTTTTCTGTATTTGACAGCCCTGCCAATCCTGCCCCTCATATATAGCAGTGCTTAATTCCTGCTCATTTTTTAATTACAACTCACGCAGTTCAATATCACAGTCTGATTAAAACGTTATAGGACCTGAGTTCAACAATAATTATAGATTGGCTGGCCGGAATGTGCAGAGTAAATTATTTTATTTGAGGAACATAATTACATCTACAAAATGCATCGCTGTGGACGATTTAACAGTGCCCATCAATTCTAGAGGAGAAGTTTAATGGGTCATTTTAGCAAGCCCTACTGGACATTATATTGACTCGGAATGAGTTAGGATCCTCTGCTGAATTCAGCAGGAGCATGGCTGACACCAGTTGTCGAAGCAAAGTGGTGATACAAATTACTTCTAAAATGGAATCAAACTGTGATTTTTATATCAGATAATCTATTGATGTCCTCTGTCAAGTTGAAATGCAGTCTGACTGAGCATGGCTGAGTGAGTGAGCATCTGTTGATCCCATGACCCTAGAGATCATGAAAACTAGCTTACCATTTTACACATTGAGGATAAGGACCAGGTAGGAGACTGATGGGCACCTGAAGAGGATTGTCTAAGTCAGTTGGTTTGAATGTCCATGCTGAACTGGTCTATGGGGAGAAATATAGATAGAGAATTGTTACGTTGGTCTTATTTCCATGGCTATAGAATTACATCACAAGAACAGCCTTGTATGGTTAGTCAATATGGGCTAGTGAGGAGAAAAAAGCCAGATGCAAAAACACTTTATACCATCACAAATGTTTGATGATGATTTCAATATAATCAAGAGGTCATCTGTTATACTCTGAGGAAGAGCCGTCTATCCAACAATTGATTGTAGTCGATGGTTCATCCAGGCTCAGTGTCATCAGAATTCCCTGTGTAGATGCTTTTTCTTCAGTTTCCGATGGAGAGCCTTGCTTGTTCAATACCTGTACAATAATAGTAAGTAATGGAGGGCTGTGGCACTGAGAGAAAACTAATACCAGAATATATTAAAGATCTGTGAAATTCTGAGTATCTTCTGTGTTACACTGTGTTGTACTGCTATGTGTGAGCAGCTGAATCAGAGATGGGACACAGTCGTAAATTGATTTCTGCATTTTACTCAAGACTGATTTGATTCTTTGTATATTACTGAACAACTCATTCTGAGTCCAGTAATATAATTCATAACCAGGGGCCATACTGAAAAATGGCAGTACCAACATAAAAAGTGAAAAGCAGTTAAAAATGTTACCAAAGAATGGTCCTTTCTCTATTGGAGAACAATCAGGCAGGTGCTTGAGTTGAACCTTATCTGTGCAAGTGTCAGATTTTCATGAAGTTGTCTTTCAGGCAGGACAACACTTGAATGCATTTAAAATGACATTGACAAGTTTGATAATGCGGGGAAAAGGGGCGACTCTGTTGGTGTTTGGGCATGGAGTGATCGTATTTATGAAGACGTAATCATCTATATTTCTGCCTGCCAATTTCTTATCTCTGTGGCACCACAAAACTGGAGCACTACAAAGGCAGTGGCAACGTGTACATCATCAAAACAGTCAAAGATGAGAGGGACCGCTTTGATCTCTTTTTTGGCATTGCACCTGGAATCAGGAGGAGTTGAGGGGTTGAAGAAAAAAGCTTCTATGAGATAAACACCACTTGCCTTCAGAATGTTTTTTTATTGCCACCAACAAGACCTTCAGCTGCCTTCAATGCAACCCTTCTGCCAAGGTCCTCGTGTACTAAACCCATGGCAGCACATTACCCTCTCTCTCTCTTCTCTACAATAATCCCACTGGCCATGTCAGTGGACAAATCATGCAAGGCAGTCTCTCTCATGCCTAGCTGACCTTCTAAGCATTCAGATCCCCACACACGGATTGTTTACCCTCCCTATTGCAAGATCGACAACTTTTAGAGGGCAAACAGCCTGTTGCATCAGCTGAATGCGCATTAGATTGTGAGTTAGGTAAGGTGAAGTCTACATTCACATTGTAGACATGTCACATTGAAACTACTTAGACCCTTTGTTTAGTTTGTTTAGGTCCATCTTAACCAGTGGAACGTAAAGGGACCATGAACCAAAACACTGTTGCAGACAGTGACATTCTCACCTTCTGTGGACAATAACATGCATGCCATAATCAATTTCTCATGCCCCAATTAATGCTATCCTAAGTTAACCACAGCTAATTTCTGTGATAGCAAGAGAAAAAGAGGATAAACCTAGCTAATTTAACATCACTAAACATCAACAAATAGGTACATTATCTAGAACAAAGTTTTATGATTCAGTTGTAGTTTTTCATACCCACTAACCACAAATGTAAATACTGTAGATGTAGTAAATGTAACTAATACAGTGACACCAAGTAGTTTAACGGTAACACTTAATAAGCATTAATAAGCATTAACTAACCCTTAATTAACAGTTAACTAATGTGTAATTTACTAATGGTGTTCATGTTAACTAAGGTACTAATTTATACATTATTTAATAGTTTATAAAGATGACTATTAAATAATGTATAAATTAATACCTTAGTTAACATGAACACCATTAGTAAATGATTACCAGACACATTAGTTAAATGTTAATTAAAGGTTAGTTAATGCTTAATAAGCATTAACTAACCTAAGGGTTAGTTAACCTAAGGGTTAGTTAATGCTTATATGCTTAATAAGCATTAACTAACCCTTAATTAACAGTTAACTAATGTACCCTTATTGTAAAGTGTTATCAGTTTAACTGTTAAAGTAAAAGCTATGTAGCTAAGTTTAATGCAATTCCGCCTATCACTAATTAACACATTGCTTATTTTATTGTGAGATAAAATTGTAGTTTGGTTCTTCTTTAATTCAGTGATCTAATTTCATGTTGTGAATGTAAACGGTGCTGTATTTGTTCCTCTGGGTTCTCCAGCAAGTTTTCCCATCTATCAAATCAATTTGCCTTGCCAGGGGCTATTTTACAGAAGACTACATTTTAAGTTATAACTTATGTCTAAGTTGGAACTATTTCAGTTGGTGCAACTATTCAAATTACAGTGATATGTGATCTCAACCTTAGTGAGTATTTACATTCACACTAGCCAACGTTTGAACTTAAATTTCAAGTCCTGCCCCTTCGCTGTCTTTTTACCCCAATATCATCACTGTTTCCAAGAACAGAATCAAGACCATAGAAACTTAAGATCTCTATGGCCCCAAACCTTGGCCCCTTGGTTTTTAGTGACTACTTCCCAAATGGTTGCCAGTTGTGTGGTTATACAGAGTCCTTTAATTTTAGGAAGTATGAGAAAGCCACCTTTGAATGCTAACTGAGAGTTATTTATCAGCGCTATTATCCTTGCATTTGATGTCTTGCTTTGAAGCCTCTATGAACAGGTTGCCATTACTACATCTTTTATTCCAGCTTTAAACCTGTATAGCCACAGTGCTGCTGCTGGGATTAATGGGCACACAAACTGTACTCATCAAGTGTAGATTAGAAGGACTGGAATATGGAGAGAGACATGGTAAAGCACATGATCCTCTGGTGGACATAAGAGGCCCAAGCTTCAGTTCTAAAGCAGCGTAAACTAATGGGATCCAGCTGGATTCTGGGTGTAAACTTTTTAACATGTCTTTCTAAAAGGCAATGTACTTTGGTATTTAAGAACTCAGTCTGTGAGTCGATGCAGGGGATAAGATGTTAAGTGAAGCAGGAGTCTAACTAATGCTTGAATTCATCCACTTTATCTAATTTGTATTAAGACATACAGTACAGGTGAGACCACCAACGGTAAAGTAGTTAATAATAAATTCAAAAGCATTTCAAAATCTTTCTCAAACTCAAATACATTGTACTGTACAACCACACACAAGTGGGCAATATTAACTGTGCAGTATAGGTGTGTATTTAATACTGCAACATAGAGAAACTGGAACATCAATGCAGTCTTTAAAATATTTCCAGAATCATTCCAGGCGTATAACACTACATTACATCAATTACCAAGTCTAGTTCTTTCCAAATGCCACTGAACTGAACCAGGTTCAGTATATTGACAATTCAACACATTCCTGGTCCATCACTTGCAAAATATTGGCTTCTGCTAATGAGAATTTTCTTGGGGCCGCAAATGATTTTTCTCTATTTTTTTTTTCTCTTTTTCCATCAAATATTAACCCAGCGTCCTTGCCAATAACACTGATGAAAGTCTGTAGTAAGTTGGCATGGCGACCGAAGAAAACACACTGCTAACTGGGTTGATATTGACATTACGTCTGGCAAACTTTGGCATTGCAATTACCCTGGAATGAAAACCTTGATCAAAAATGAAATGAAATCAAGAAATCTGAACTTCAGTCCTCCATTCTTCCTATACTAGCCATGAGTGAATATAGAATATATTTTTTGCACAAAAGTAAAAACACATTCAAATGAAATTCCAACTCGTATCATTTATTGATGTTAAGCTACTGTAATACTGTACCTCTACTACCTCTACTAGGTTGCAGGACTGAGTTTCTGGAAATGATCCATCATTCTTCTTTATTATAGTTGGTAGGCTTCCCCAGATACCTGAAACAGGAAGCAGATACCATTGCAACAACATCCAGGCGTTCTTGACAATAATTTATGTTTTTTTCGTTCACATGGAGTTGTCCTTGAGAGAAAATATATAAAGTGGCACACATACAGTATATGGCCTTTATCTAGCTAACTGACGTTCAAAGGTTGGTAAATGAAATTCAGTGAGTTTTCAGTGGAAGGGCAGGATTCTCATTTAACATGACCATAATCTCAGCAGAGTAAACACCATTACCAGCAAACCAACACACAGGCCCACAATCTTTAAAGGGAATCTGATTGATTTTCTGAAGAATAAGCCATTATCTACAATCAGTGGTCTTCAGATGAAAAGGGGCCAACTAAAAGGACATAACAGAGGGGAAAGCACACAACAAATGTGTTGTGGTGCGTAGTTATGAAACAGCTTCACACATTTTTTTATATATTCTTTTATATTGAATATAAAACACAGCACAGGCATACAGTATCAAAAGACATAGAGGCACGAGAGACTGAGAGACATTAGAGTACAACATACCACCAAATTTTCATGTTATGAGACTTGTTAACTCATCCATCTGAATGCCAACTCTCTGAAATAAATGTGTACTTTGGAGAGACTTATGAAGCACTAATTGTGTAGTCTACAGACATATGTGCTTGGCAGTGTGTCTGCTGAAACTGTAATGCAGAGGGGAGACGTTCACCACTCGAGCCGCAGCCCCTTGGATCACCCATCGGTACACTTCGGGTCACTAATGCGTATGTGCTGTGAGTCATGACCTATAGCTACTCGTTAACATGCTATGATTCAATCACAATGTCTTTGATGTTGCTTTTCTAAGACTATTTGACTAAACAGTACAACCCAACAATATTTCATTTGCACCCTTCAAAGAAAATATAGCCCTACAGGAAAACACTGCTTAGAACATTCAAGCATTTAAAACACAAGTAAAAGAATAACTGAAAGACCATTAGGGCCAGCCAAAGTACTTTTTCATACATACTTTAATGAATATCACCCCAGTTTCAAAAGGCTGACAATATTTAAGTGTGATTTTGTAAATTGTCAACATTCAGCAAATTCTACTCTATGCCAATCAGTTAGCTTGTCCAAGCAAAGTACACATTACTCTAATTTTTGAATGACAACAATTATCACATTTTTCTTATTTTTCTTGAGTAAACATATCAATAGTACTAGGCCTATGTACATTTTCAGACCTGTTTACAATTCCCAAGTGTCCACATCATCTCAGTCGCACATTAATGATATGAGAAATAAGTCAAAAGAAGACAGCGGTAAAAGCTGCATTTTTCTCCGTCCCAGTTCTGTGTGTTTAAAAATCCAGGACCATGTTTACACCTGATGATACTTGGATATTATGGCACATTGTAAGAAAAGCTTCAAATACCTGTGAGCTCTTCGATATGTTTTCATCCGTTTGATCTGTGCGATTTGTTTTCTGTTTATCTGCCATATCACCAGAGAGTGATTAATAATGCTACAGACTCCAACCTTTAACATGAATGCAAACAGTGTGCGATTGAGCTCCAGCTCTGGGACTCATTATGATACATTCACTTCCACAGAGACAGACAGGGATGTACAATACATCACTTCTCTTTTGCATCACATTTAAAACTCTTGGTCTATTAATTTCCACCTGCCTATTTTAAAGTCAGCTTGAATTTTATTTGCATTTTATTTGTAATATCCCTGGTCTAAGCTGGTAGTGTAGTATCTCTACCACATACCCTGCATCCATGTTATAGTGGCCCAGAATTGCCTCGAGTCTCGCGGGCCTCTGGTTAATGCCGCAGTCAATCTCACATTTTGTAACATTTTAACATATAGGCGATACAGAAGAAAAAAGGGGAGACTTATCTTGCGTTGGCACACTCTTCCGCCTTGTCTTATTATCTCTGCATATGAAATGATGTTCACACTGAAGTCAGTAATAAGGTGTCATATCAAACTAAGGCAGGTAAAAATGAGTTTATGTCCTTTAAACTTTTTCAGAAGTGAGTCAGTCTTTAATGTATTCTGTTTTTATCTTTATGAATTTCAATTAATTTGGGTTTATATATAAGTCATTGGTTATTGGCGGCTGCCAAGAGGGCTTGTAATTTCCCTTGGCGTGACTTCAGACAGAATCCTGATGGCAGCCTTGATGCTTCTTAATGGAAGCTCAGTAAGGAGAATGGACTAAATTTGCATGTTGACAAAGGATGGGAAGGCAACAAGATAATGGCAGTGCTGTAACATCCTGTTTGGTGTTCTTAGCATTTGATTGCTTTTGCTAATTCATTTTTGTCCTGTGGTTCGTCTCTTGACAGCTTCATCATTTATTTACACTGCTCACCCTGAGTCGCAGGTGCAGGAGACCAACAACCAGGGAGATGAGCAATGCACTCAGTCCCCTGACAAAAATATGTGCTATTGTTTAATACTAATTGACATTCTTCAGATTGCTTAAAATTATGACTCCCACCTGTACAGTACCTATATAAATAATATAATTTACTATGTGTGAGATCATGTTGTTGTGTGTGTGTGTGCGTGCAGCAGTACAATCAGAAAACTGTGTATTCTATGCATCAACTGATTAACTTGTTCACACAAAATGAAGCCACTAACTCCAGCCCCCCACGACATACACACACACTCACACATACACACATACACACACAACCCACCGCTGTTGCGGAGGATATTTTCAATTAATCAGGCTCTCTCATCAATAATGCATCACCCCTGCAGCCAATCACTCTTCTCCAGCCATTTAATGAGGCAAACCAGCTAGAGGGACATGATCCACACATTACTCCTTTCATAGTCACTGCTCAGGAGGAATGCCACTGTGACCACGGCCTCTTACTACAGTAATGTCATCATTTGTGCCTTCAAGTAAAAACCTGTCAAAATGTGTTCACAAAAGGACACAAATGACAATAAGCAACCACCCTGGGAACCAATGTGCAGGCGTGTCACCTCTCAGTCACAACAGTGTGGGACTCACAGAAAAGCTCAGGTTGCAAAAATCTACTGCTGGGATTGAAGAGACCATGGGAGGTTTGGCATGGGTGATGAATTATTAAAACCAGCTTTGCTGTGACAGAGGAGTGTGTCCTGGTTTGATAACATCTTTTTTTTTCTCCAAGTTTAATTGCAGTCCTAATTTAAAACATAACCCCCAGATATAGGAGTGCAGCTGTTGAGAATATGCAACAAAGAAAACTCCTAGCTTTTACATACTGCAGTTTCACTGAAAAGGTTTTCAGTGTAACGTTCTCTAAACTTGGCATGGTCTTTTCAACTAGCCCCAGGATTTAGTGCATCACTCACTAAAAATGTATGGCAATACCGCAAAGTGACATGCAGGAAGTGATTGAGGGATATGACTTGGACTTGGTCTTGGAACAAAAATTTCAGCCACTGCGTAAGAGGAAGAGAGGCCACGTCTGCGGAGACGGTAATATCTACACTATATAAGTATTTTCAAGCATGTTTTATAAAACAATTTGATTAACTGTTTAGATGCATTATTACTGCATATTATAATTGATAGCTGCAAGCAAATACTCAACCGAAAGTAACACTAGGCAGATAAGACAGTGACTCCTTACAATAACATCAAATACTAGCAACATGGACACAGCTAATAAGCTATATGAACTGGATTTTTTCAATAGTTGATAAGCCAGCCAGCATTAGCTATCAAAATGCTACCTACTTGAGCAACCTAACATCAGCTATAGCAATACAGCTAACAAGCTGCAACTCATGTAGGCACTGACACAACATAATAATAAAGATGCTCAATCTCGACTGTGGCTAATAAACTACAGCAAAAACCTACCAGTCCAAAAGAAAAAGAGCCACATCTGCATCTCTCCTCATCTTTTCATGTTTCATGCTGATGTTCACACCAGTGTTGGGGCACGCTTGCCTTCCTCTGAATGATTAATCTGTTTCTTTTCTGTTGAAGAGGTTTGGGTTTTTGTCTTTCTTTGTCTGTTTAGTCATAGTGGCTATCGCTGGCCATGCTAACTATCCAGTTCTTCTTCTGTTTATTCCAAACAAACCGCTGTTGCTGCTTCTGTAAACATGAAGCGCATCACTTCATGTGTGCCAGAGGATTTTTCCAGGAAAGTCCCACCCGATACCAGCTGTGTAGGACAGTAAATTTAAAAGCTTTCATGAACTGTGTAGGCCTACAGGTTGAATCACTACTGTGTGGTATCAATCGGTGATAGAGTGTAGCAAAACAGACATTTACGTATATGGAGAAGGTAAAATGCAAAGGAGATTATGTAGTAAATCAACTACCTTGTGGCACAGACGGTGTACTTACCCTCCTCTGTGTTTTACCCACCTGTCTGTGTTTTAATCAGGGGCTACAATGCACTCTACTGCAACTATCTCTCTGGTATTCACAACAGAGTTATTTGGTGTGTCTCCGGCTATAACAGTTGACCACCATTGAAGACTGATGATTAAGCCAAGCTGGCGGCTGTTTCAGTCCGTCCAGTGCCCTGGTGGTGTTATTCTGTGATAGAACAGGTCATCGAGGATAATTTAACACTTACCCTCCACAGCTATTACCTACCAAATCATCATCAGTCTGTACCAACCATGATGACACCTCTCACTATGTCACCTCTCTTTTTTTTTTTGCTTCTGTCCGGTCACATCAAAGACACGGTCAAAGCCAAAGTAACTACCCAGGTGTCCAGCTGTGACAAGAGAGCTTACTTTGATTGCTTCCTTCAGGACTTTGTTCTAAGGACCCACAGCAGCTTTATTTTACTATACAGCATGAAAACCATTTTGTGAGTGAACTGGATTCTCCCTGAAACAACTCTCTTGAGTAGAGGGGTGTTGTCCTGGCCTTGTTTCTTCACTATCAATTCTTAGCATCTTCCCCCTCTTATATTTTTTGCCAAGCAGGCCAAGAATGGTGATCTCGAAGGAACACAACCATATGAGCACAGAATCTGACCATCTGGCTTCCTCTGCTGCTAAAAATCACAGGGGATAAGAGAAGAGTGACGAATGTCCCTTTCCTCATGCCGCCTGTCAGTGTCGAGATGTCTCTTTTAAAATAAAACACTGTTGTCAGAAGCTGTGCAGAGCCAACAGTGTGACAGCAAGAAAATCTAAGGCCCTCTTGAAAGTGAAGTTTCCTTTTTGAGAGAACAGAAAGTCACCACTAGGGAATGAAAAAAAAAAAAAAAAAAAAACTAAAATTAAGTTGGAATGCTTCCTTGGCCTGATTCCAGAGGTGTAGATAGCCAAGCTGGGTGGGACAGTTATAGGGAGGGGATGATATAAAATCCGTGGTATAGTGTAATGATTGGCTTATCTCAAAAGCTCACAGGGCAAGAATCCCTCTCCCAGTCAGGTCTCCTGTCAATTCTTTATCATACGAAGTAGCTATCCATTTTTGCTATATCAGAAGCCTATGGGATGAGAATATTTAAGTGAGAGGGAGAGGCAATAAGAAGAAATCCTTCATGAGTTATTTCACTTCCACAGCCTTTACACCAAGCTGTTACACTACTGTGATTTCCAAGGCACAGGCACACTGTGACCAATGTCAGAGGGACCATTACTGTAAGACTACTCCTCCTTAAGACGTAAATTCCGCTAATTGGAGATCAATGACTCGTGCTTGATGCAATTAGCCCGGATGGGACTCCCCCACAAAAACTCAGACATATATTCATCTCCTTTTTTTTCTTATCTTCCTCTATCTCCCCAGTCAGTTCTATTGTCTAAGACATAAAACATGAAAATGGTGGAGGGATGACGTCTCCTCGGCAGACATGCCCTGCCTAGACATGGTTCAGGAGAGTGGTGGCCGCAGCAGCACTTTGACAGCCGGGTTATGGTTTCTGAGTCCCGGTAATGAAGGACTACTGAGTCTGTCATCCAGGAAAGGGCCTCTCCCCCGTCTGTCTGTCGGCCAGCCAGCTGGATTCAATCCTTCACCTCAGAATAACACGGGGCCTCAACTACTGTACCATGGCCATTCTTTGCCTTAATAAGCAGAAACAGCTCATTAAATTACAACAGTGACTAACCCTGTTCAACAACTGTTTTTTTTTTGTTTTTTTTCTTCCCAGTAGCAGAATTGGCAAATTCCCAGACAAGGGCTAAATCATGTATTCAATTTGGTGTTTTTCTTTTATCTGTTTTTCCACTTATGCACATCTTTCTGACCATTTTTGCATAGTTAGCAATTCAAGCCACAAGGGTTGAAACAGGAGAAACAGAGAAGCCCTCCACAGAGTAACACTACAGTGGCTCCATTTCCTAGAGTCAGAGAGCTACTCCTGGCCTGCAAACTGCCCATGATATACAGAACAAGAGAGGGGATTAACCAAAATGTCAAGAGAGACAGGCTAAGCTGACAGGGCATCGATATATACTGAAAGGTCTCACTTTCAAAGTCAAAAAGTCAGAAACTTCCCAAAGCAAACTCTTGAGTCATAATGTCGTGTCATCTTTCTAAGCAGTGAAAATTGAATTTGCACAGACTTTCATTTGACTTTCAGACAGAGGAATGGTCAGTGAAACTCTAAGCTTCCAGGGTTAGAGGAGAATGTTTTCAGTCTGCTCTAAAATTAGAGTTGTTTAATGTTCTCACAATAAACAAATGGGAGAAAATACAATAAATTACACCAAGGATGTTGAAAGTCTCATTTTACACACACATCCTTATAGAATGCAATCATTGATGTTATTTGTCCAGCTCATTGGTTAATGTGGCATTATATCTGATTTTGACATCAAAATATTTAACAAAATGTAGCTTGTAATGATGCATTTCAAACTTAAAACAGAAATTGGCAGTACAAGCTGTGTAAAGCCTTAAGGAATGTTTTGATATACAGCTGTAAGCCTGCTGCAATATTGAGGATTGCCTGGAGTGAAATTTAAAATCCCTCATCCTGTCTGATTTCCCTGTGCTATAAGACCAGACTGGGCTTCATTAGCAATTGCCGCTGTGCTTTATTGGCACGGAAGATCCCAATTTCACTACAGAAATGACTTGCTGTCAGCTGCAAATTGACAATGCGCCATATTTCCTCGCAAGTCAACTCCTATTAATACCAATTCCAGGGATCCATGCCTCCCCATATCCAAATACAGCAGTGTCATCAGTAGGTAAATTTGAACAGTGGGATCTGAGGACCTCATGGGCATTGTTTACCAAAGTGAAAATTGCTAAATATGGGAGAATGGCTCTGCCATCTGCTTGCACCTTGTCTACAGTTAATAAAAGCCCAAATAGGCATCCTGAGCTTTTGCTTTGTCATTTCAAGGGCAGACAATGAACTCAGTACATCAAGTCATGCACATCAAATTCATATTTGAGTTGTGAAACTCTGACAATAATGTCGTTGCTCCCCATTAGCAGGCTAATTCTCTAGCACAATAGCCTTATACAGTATCAATGATTGTGCTGCTCTAGAATATCAGGCTCCTCTCTGACTGATGGTGGCTGCAGTAAAGGTTAATTAATGAGCAGTGGCAGGAGCGATGGCTGCCGGCGAGGGAGAGGCTCCCCTGGGACTTGGACTCACCAGTGGTGAAAGATAAAGGTAGAACAGGGAAGGGTATGACTACTCAGCTGAAATTGAGTCTCCTACTCAATCTGGATAACCTCCATGTACTTCATAGTATGAGAAAGCTAGTTGATCCCTTACTCAACGTGCTACAGAGAATTAGATTATAATGTAGCTTTTCATCGTTTCCAGTACAGAACTGTACAGAATGTAATGATTATGTACTGGTTATGAAACGTCAAAGATAATCTATGAGCCTTGTAGTTTCATTTAAATTAGTTCTCAGAGTGCCTGCAATTCTGCTTCCTATAATCAGACATCAAAGATTTCCATACAGCATATTTGGCTTTCTGTGTAGTATGCAGTTTTAGATATTTTTCAGATGAGAAAGACTGAGTAAATACTACGGGAACACACTCCAGTATTAGATTTATTTAAGAAACTGTATCCAAGATAAAATTATACAACAGTATTGAGCTAATCAGCAATGCTTAAATTATTACATTTCACCTGGGCAGAGACTGGAGATGTGAACTAGCTTTGAAACTGTCAAATACAAGGAAAGGGATGTTTTGTCCTGTTGAAGACTAACAAAAACAAATTCTAAGCATCAAATATGTGCTCCATCATTTGAAAAACATGACATCTAAACTGACAAAATGGTTTTTACTATGAAAGAAAGATGCATTGTGAAATGTAATTGAAGTTATTTAGAAGATCAAGCTGTCTATTCATTGTGTGAGATTATTTATGTACCGATATATTTCCAGTCGCTTCCATATTCAGAAGTTCAGAATGAAACAAGGTACTTAACAACCAGCGAAGTGCATGTCCAGACTTGTAGAAACCTCCCTCCAAATGCATTTGCATAAGGTTTTTCAGTGAATAATGTGTCTTTGCATGGAAGGATTAGACATGGAGGGCCCTGCCAAGCATTAGAGTGTTAGAGGAGGGATCAAGAACAAATGAGTAATGAAATGACTGACTCATTGAGCCCATTCGGAGACATGAGAAACTGAATGCTCTCCATAAGCCTGCTCCAGTTAAGACATGTTTAATGCGCCTGAGTTCCCATCCTAGTCAGACAAGTAGCATGACATAAGAATTTCCTGACAGGTTTTTAATTATTGGCTCCTCCATGTCACCCATATAAGCAATTAGGCTTCTGTCATCCATGTCCAATGAAATGGAGATTTCTCTATTGCATCATTTGCCAGTATAGAGACATCTGCATAAGTAGACATTTGGGTCAAAAGTAACCATAGCGAAAAGGAACCCCATGAACAAATTAAAAGCTCTTGCTACTGGGTAATATCTATTTTACTATTGTAGTGATAGATAATAGCTTGGCTCAGCATGAGTACAATAACTGCACCAAATGAGATATGTTATATAATCATGGTACATACTATAATCATGGAAGAAAGACTGATATGTTGTTTTACCCTTTCCCTCATTACGGTTTGCATAATGTGACAAAATTCACTAGGTTCATGAAATGCATCCAAACAATCACTGGTTGCCAATATATTTATGAATTTATTATTTTCTTTACATTATCTCCACCGTCTGCTCCAGAGCCCACAGAAAACAGTTGTAAAGAAATGATTGTAATTCAAGGCCACAGAAGCAAGGAACCATATCCCCACGAGCAAATACAAAACAGAGTTGGTAACAGGATTGCAACACCAAAGTGAAAGCATGTCTGCCAAGTCTACACATTCAAAGACCACAAACATCAAACGGGTTTTCCAGGCAGTCAAGGGTTTCAGTGTTCATAGAGAAGAAAACAAACAGGACTGTTTCTAGCTGAGAAAAGATGGATATGTCCAAATGGCCACAGTATGTATTTGTTTACAGATGCAATGAAAGTCCATAAGTGTTTATCATCTGCATATTACATATGATCCATTTACAGAAATTTTTAATTATTTAGCAAGACAGCATCAAAGTTTACTGAAGAGCATAAATTTTTTGTGCCCACAATATTGGCCAACGAGCATAACATCACAGAGTAGAAATGGTCTCTGACTTTCTTAGCTATACTTAATATTCATCTCCAGTGCAGTCCGCTGCCTGCTGAACCCTTTCAAGACAAAGGCCTGAAAGATCATTGGATATCTGATTGACCACGACAGGAAATGGAAACTTATGCTGTTTGCATTTCCTCCAGGCCCCAGTGAAGATAGCGCAGCAATAAAACACAGGGTAAGCCTCAGTTATGGCATTTTGCAGATTAATATGAGTAGCTGAAGGGGATGCTTTGGAAATTGCTTTGACTAGAAATGTGTCAAGGCTGACAGTTTTTTCAGTTTGATCCCTATTAAGCACTTTCCTCTGATCTAACTCAATAAATGCCAAAGGGAGTTATAATAATCATATTCATTTCTGATCCTTTGGGATATGTGTCTTTGGAACCCATAAATACTTCTAACTTTCTTCCCTTTCTTCCAGACATAATATCTTTAGAGGCTTATATTTCCAAGCTAATTGAGCACATACAGTAAAGTGAACATTAGAGGCTTGGAAAATGCACAGAATCCCACATACAATCAAGAGAGTCCCTGTGAAAGTGCTAAGCCACCAAAATGCCATGACATCTTTGAGCTTCAAATAAAATTCCTTGATGACATTGTCAAACCACTAGTGTACATTTATATGAAAATACAATCCACATTATTTATATGTCTATATTAGAGCAATAAAGCACTACTGTCATCTTTTTCTCAGTTTTGCAAAAAGAGTCTATACATTGCAGCATTTTATACATTTCTTAAAGGGAAATAGCACTCAATTAAAGTGTTCACATATATTAAAATTTATGACAGCCAAATTAGTTCTTGTGAAAATGAACAACTCTCTCCCAAAGCTAGAAATAAATAAATATCAATCTGACTTGGATATGTAAAATGCTGGATGAGGTCTCACTTTATAACATATCTACTATCAATAAATCAATAAATATCCCTTTATGCCCAGAAAATAATTTCAGTAAATTGGGTATATATTTTGCACAAACATTTTCTGACATCACAGATTGGGGATAGGACACACTTTTGTCTTTAATTTCTTGCCAAGAAATACAGTGTTGAATCATCACTAAGAGAGTGAACAGTCCTAGGACATAGCAATAACATATTTTAAGCTGAAATTCAGTGGCATTCCTCTTTAAGACGCAACTGCATGTAAGACAGCAAAGGTCCAAAATCTCACTCAATAAAAGAGTGCTAAAAGTGTCAAGGAAGGCTGTGGGGAAACATAAAAGAATAATAAAATGATTAAAGCTCCCTTCAACTCATTTTAATATAAAACATTTCTCCCTCGAAAACATAGGTTGCCATAGTTAAGTACAACACCTCACATACACCCAAACAAACACAAGTAACAGAAAAAACTCGGAGACGATAATGCTACCCTTTTGTTTTCCTTTCCTCATCTGTAACAACTTCTTTTACATTTAAGGTCAGTGCAAAATACAATTTTACAGAACTCAAAGAAAGAGACTGGCAGCCACAGTAAACAAGACAACTCAATATCAGCTGACCAGCAGCGGTAAGTTAACTGGCAAACCTGGTGTAACCAAGCCTCTTCATCACACTCCCACATGTGTCCTCTATCAGTCTGATGTCCTTTCGAGGCATATTTTGTCTCCATATGTTAATTCTGGCTGGTGAAATGTCTCCCTCATACATTAGATTGTACAGGTTTGTAGAAGTGGTAAATATAAGTTGGTTGAGGGCTGCAGGTGAGACAGGAACCCCCAGGAATGTGTGTATCCTCTCCGCTGTTTCCTGGGGGAAGTTGACCACGTCCTCAAACCTCACTTGGAGGTAGGCCTCCGCTGGCAGGCTCTCACTGACCCTCAGCACTGCTGCAGTGTGAGCCAGCCACAGATGGGCCAGTATGAGGACAGGGTTGCTCTCTGAACGGGACAGGAGCCTCTGAATCATTTTAAACTCTGGTGCCACAGTTGGGCACCCATCCCTAACAGCGTCCTCCTTGAATATCAAGGAAAGGTGCTGGGGGATGTTCTTCAGGGAGTAGAGGCTGGGATTGCTGTTATACACCATGAGATAAATCCACGCTCGAGGGTCTCTGACCAAATAGATGCTCCTCAGGGACAGTCCCACAGCCTCCTGAATGAAGGGCAGTTTGAGCGCCCAGCTCCCGCTCCTCATGTTGAGCACAACGCGGGCGTTAGGGTATTCAGCGACGTGGCGTCTCATCTCCCTAACGTATTCCACGTCTCTGTCCAGACTAGCTCTCAGTTTGCCCTTCAGCTCAGATGCTGGCTCCCTCCGCCTGGTCCTTTTCTTCCTGTCCCTGGAGGGGCCGGCTCTCTGGGGCTGTTTGACCCTGTTGCCGTCCACCAGCTGAATGTTTTGCAAGTGCAGCTTGGTGTTGTGGACCAGCGAATGCAGCCAGCCCTGAATGATTTTAAACCGTCCCTGCACAGCGTCTGACCTTGACCACTCGCAGGCGTCCACCATGGAGTCGAACTCGAACTCTGTCTCTGGAATGTCCACGTGCTCCGTGGGAACTCTTATGTAAACAAAGTCAGAGCTGTTGTAAAAAAGGTGCTTGAGTATTTCCGATCCCGAGCCAGGAAGGGTTGTTATGACGATGGTGGGGAGGGGGAGCCGATGCTGTTCATACAGTCTGATTTGTTTGTTTACTTCAGAGTTGGCACCCGCACCTTTCCATTTTACCCCACAGAGAAGCTGATCACAGCTGTTAGACACAAACAGCAGCTCAGCTATCCACAGAATAAGCACAGACAGGAGAGCATAACGCATCAGTCTGCTGAAGCAGACATAAAACTTCCTCTGCATGGTCAAAAAGCCTATAGCCACACAGAGAACAACACCTGCTATTACATTCACTGTAAATCCAAAATCAAACAGCTGATTATCATTGTTGATCTGTTTGGGGATGAGTTGTGTCCCAAGGCCATATCGAGTGATTTGATGACTATCCTCCACTTTAGAATGACCTCCAAATCCTAAATAACTTAACCTAGCTCCTATGTCTTTGTAGTTTGTAGCAACAGAAACTATCTTTTCGGTGTTATTTATAGTTAAAGAAAGCCTCACTCCATTCTTGCTATTGTCCAGAAATCTACAGTTGGACACTTTGACATATGGTCCATGCAATACATAAGCTACTCTGCTGACTGTGCCTGTCATTGGAAAAGTGACATTGACATACTGTGTCCACCTCTTCTTAAACTCAGCCGCCTGCTCTGCCTCCTGTATCCTGGTATCAGGGCTGTGACCTTGGGTGTCGAACCAGAACATTTTATAATGGGCATCCCACACATCCATCATCGCCCCATTATATTTGTCCATGAATTTAAAAGGAACATACTTGAAGTCAATGTCGAGGTTGTGAAAGAACGCACTGAGTGAGTTCACAGGTGAGTCATCCCACTTCTCCACATGGTCAAGCACCAGCAAAGTCTGTGAGTTGAGCAGAACCAGAGCTCTGTACACGCTCTTCAGTCTCATGGCGGGGGAGTAAGCTGACACTGCTTCCCCGCTCACAAACATGGTGTCTCTGTGTGAGGAGGCAACAATCACCTCCCCTCTAGCATCGCCCACCCCCTCATCAGTCCAGCGCAGCCACTTGGCACACTCCCCCAGCTGGCCCTCCCATGGACTGTTGCACTGGCTGGTGGGAGAGGGGCTGAACACCAACACATTGTTAAGATAGCTGTACTTTGGACCGTAAAGCGCTTCAGACACAAATACTTGTCCGTTAGGAGCGAACGTGAAAGAGTTCTGGTCCGGGTGCTCGTGCCCCGGGTTGAAGCTGTTCCAGCCATCCACCCAAGAGTAAGGCTTGTCATGGACAATGTCGTACACAGCACGGCCACCCAGCTTGCCAGACTTAAAGGAGACAAATGTATTACCCTGGCCGTTGGGCAGGCCTGACCCGTAGGTAACCACACCCCAGTTTGAAAAAATATGCATCCTGGCTTTGCCAAAGCTGTGGGGAGGCTGCGGTGTGAGGTGGGCATTGTACCAGATGTATTCTGTGTGAAGAGTAGTCCAGCGCTGGGCAGAGGACTGGCCCATGGGGCCATCCTTGGGTCGATGCTTTCTAATCTGTTGAGCGAGCCAGTTACCCGTTCCATTCCTCATAACAAATGTGTCGAGGAACACAAGTTGGCTCTCTGGCCCATAAAACCAGTTGTAGTTGGAATCTGCTATGCCAACCGTTCTCTGAAACCCCGGCAACAGAGTGGCATAATAAAACCAGAAGTGCCCCCGCAGCCAGTTGTTCTGCATGTTGTCAATGCTGAAATGGCGCTGAGCTAAGAAGACATATTGTGTGATAGACTTGGCTGTGTAGCTCCCATAGGCGACTCCCTCATCCAGCGACCCATCAACAACATGGTTTAGGAGAAACATGGTTTTCTCCATGTAGTTCACTGACACTTGTTTCCAGATCATCGACTCTGGGTCATCATGTGTTCCAACCACTATCGCACCAGTCAAGATGGCTAATATGTTAGTGGTCTGATGGTTCTGGAGATACTGTTTCCCCCATCCCCTGTACTTAGAAAGCTCATACAGCTCCTCTGTCTCAGAGCGAATTCTCTTGAGGTAAACGTCCCGTCGCCGTTCATCCAGATAAGAGTAAATAAAGTCATAGGCAGTAGCAAACCCAGTGAGAGAGTGTGCCATGGGCACCTCATCATTAGGGGCACTGGTCACCTTCCAGTCTGGGTAGTCAGCCATCCTATCCATAAACTTAATAAGAAACTGCAGGGCACCAGACTCCTCTGGGCACAACAGGCAGTAGAGAGCCAGGGGAGGCAGGTTGTTTCCATAAATCTCATTCCACTTGCTTGTAAACTCCTCATGTTTTGCAGGAGGCATGTAAATAGGTACATTAGATAGCATGGTGAGAACAGCCGCACGAATGACTTTAAATATGTGGCTGTGGGTGGTAGAAGACCTTTGCCTCAGGTGCAGGACATCCACTTGGTTAAAATATAGGTTAGGATGGGAAACAGCGGACTGGAGTTTCCACTGCTCAGTTGCTTTCTCTTGTGTAAGCTTGACCTGCAGCAAGTCATCTGTAAAAATGTCTTTGTCCGTAGCATTAAAGACCCCAGAAAAAGCAGTTCCCACTGCAAACAGTGGTAGCAAAAACACAGAATATACAACCCAAATAATTGCCATGGTGCAAGGCTTTTTTGATAGGCTACTGTATTTTTAAAACTAGATGTCTGATGATTTCCTTGGGGAAAAATATGTTGTCGTAACGTCCCATAACTTCAGGTGTGACTTCAGAGGAGATGTGGTTGGCTGAAAGTACCATAGTCCGTAACATGGATAGTTCATATGACAGTATGATCCAATATCAATCTGCCCCATGCATGATAGAAAGAAAAAAAAAAACTTTACACTTGTCCATAATTTGCAAAAAACATCATACAGACAAAAGAACAACTACTATCCATATCCACTTATAACAGTCTTGTAACAGTCTGCAAAGGCAACAAAACATTGTTAGTGCGTCCAACACCTGGCAACGCATCCAATAGAAATGTCTGAGGGAGAAAAGGTATTTCTGCAGAATTCAATTCCAAAAAATCGTTGGATTATGCGTGCATGTTCTCCTCCATCCTCATAGTAATGTGGGTGCTTGAGAAGACTGGCATCCCCCCCTGCGAGCGCCAGTAACTCATATTGATCTCCTTCCCAAAACATTTCCTCTTGGACAAACATCAGTCAGCCCCAGTCTGTGTCCGGTCCAATCACAGCCACCCAAAGGCTCCGTGTGCTGCCCGACCGAGCTGCAACATCCATGAACATGAACCACGGCAAACAACGCATCTCCGCTGATAACATTGCTTGGTATCCCCAATGCAGAGACTAATTTCGGCGCTTAATTTTGCGGGTCTTAGTCGGGAAATTGATCTATTTCCATTGTTGAGCCTGTGTGAGCCCCCTCCTTTTTGTTTCACGCTGTATTTTCCGCGGTTAGTGTGGTGAAGTCCGAAAAGAGGAAAGTTGTCGTCACTCCTCAAGTATTCAAAGAATGAGACATTGCCCGATTGTCCTCATGAAACTGTGAATGCATTCGCAAAAATGATGAATATTCCGCGGGCAAATCCGTCCAGTGGAGATATTTACGTACCCGTTGCCTTCTGGGACATACTGCATCTCAAAAGTATCGCTGTGTTATGTGTGTAATCTCCGGACGCGTCTCCGCTGTGTCCTCCCCACTGTTCAACACAGGCAGTTTGATTGTTTTCCTGCATCGGATGGAAAATTTACACTGTACAAACTGTAGAGGGAGCCGTGACTTCAGCAGCCCGGCCTCATCTCTCATGTAGAGTGGGGATGTTGAATATGCATTTTATAAAATCATTTTTTTTTTTTTCTCAGCGGTGTTACTCTTAACTGGCTGTTTGATTGATGGTATGTGAAGTTAGGCTACTGCAAAACACCAAAGCTGAGGCTACAGAAGGAAAATCAAACAAGTGCTGATAAAACATGAAGCCCCTGAAGGACAGAGATACATTTTGACAAGAAAAAAATGCACTTTTTAATGTAATTTACACCAATCTGGCACTGTTTTATTTTTATTCAACATTTATTTAATCAGGCAAGTCAGTTAAGAACAAATCAAGGTAAGTCAAAAAGGGCTCTTGATGAGGAACTGGGGGAAGTGGGCAAAAAAAACAGTAATGTTGAGATATTTATATTATAAAGATTACGTATATATAATAAAGATTACAAGCATTTCAGAATATATCTCATCAAGAGATTTCATTTGAAATAAACCTACAATTTTTGCCCAAAATGTCCCTTTTCACTCTTTATCTCCAACCCCTCGATATGCCCGACAGCATGCCTTTGTAATAAATTTGCTGAGGCAACATTAAGACACCTAATAACCTTAAAAGCCTCTATAGGATCCCTTCTAGAAAAGTGTTACATTAGTCTTTCCTAACACATGGCGTTGTGGACTCATTGATCACCTCCTTCTGTTTATATTATGCCTCCATGCAAGTTACGTCATCTTCATTTCATGATGGATAGCTCGCTCTATCCAGCTCACATGTATGTACCGCAGCTTACATGCTATCCCATAGGGAGCACCGTTGCATGATGCATTTCTTCACAATTCGGATGCACACACTACAGGCACACAGTTGCTCTTATCAGGATCACTGCAGGGAACACGCACAGTAATCTCCCTCAGGACAAAACTCTTCCACATGCAGGAGAGATACACTGCAAAAAAAAAAAAAAAATCCCCATCTTAACCAGTGACTGATATGTTAAAATAAGTCAGATCATTCCATTAACTTCAAGATTCTGCCACTTGATTCAAGAAAAGGCTTGAAACAAGCTGATTTGCATTAGAAACAAGTGAAATGATTCCACTCCCCTTACAGATTTTTTGAAAAAATAGATGTTTGGACACAGTACCAGATTTAGTCTGGTATTGTGTCCAAAGAAATGGAGATTTTTTTGCAGTATACACTCCTCTGCTGTATAATCTGCAAAAATATCCATTTTAAACAGGGAAACAGCACCAAATCACATTTTTGGAGCTGTAAACACACTTACATGGCTGCTATACAGCAAACAGCATTACTTCTGCACTTAATTAGAACATTTTAGGAAGCAAGTCCTGCATCCGCTTCTATGGCAGAAAATCATTGCACTGTTCTCTTTGGGCTGAAACTTTCAACCCTGTTGCACTTCTGGCCAAACGTCAACTTGTGATGTCACGGCAGGTATTTTGCCTTTGGCAAATTCTTTGCGAACACAAAATTGTTACCGCCCCTAAGTAGAGATGAGTGATCCGTTACACACACCCCTATTCACTTTCACTCCCCACAAAACTGTGTACTGGGCAGAGACTGGCTGAAAACAATGTCTTTATGCATTCAACAAGAAGTTTAATCTATAGTGTCACATCTCAAAGCTGCATTTGTAATTTAGCACTTTGGCGGCCCCAAGTAGCAGCAGGAGATAACTGTTTGAGTTATAAGACGGTGTATTTTTACATAAAAATCTTGGATAGTGCAGCTTTAAAATTTATTTTTCCTAAAATAAGGCAGTAGATTAGAAAATTGTTTCCAGTGCATTTCAACTTGGATTGAAGTAAGTATTGTCTTGATGTTAATGGGGTCATCTGCCTTATTCTACCTTGTTTTGAGATATGGAGAGTTAAATTGCATAGAACAACCCCACTGGATAACATTTTCCACTTGTTTTAAGAAAAAAAATAATTTTAAAACCGAATATGACACTAAATGATGTGTTAAAATGCAGTGTACACTCCTCTGCAGCGTTTCACTTCCATTAATTGTCCATCTGTTCAACCTCTCGTTTCTCAACAGAGTACCGTTGACTAATTTGATCTCAATTTAGTCCCCTCCACTTCCGTTATTTCCTGTCTTCACTGGAGAAACCCTCCTCCAAATGGGCGCTCTATATGAGAGCGAAAAGGAATGTTTGTTTTTTGCAGACGACTGCGATCCTTTGAAGTTGTACTTCAAAACGTAACTGGAATAACTTCTAAGTGTCAAAACACCACATCTTGATTCCTCCCGTCAAATGTGTATTGGAAAGAATGAGCCTGACTGAACATCCTAATTAGAGGAAGCCTCAGTGCGGTGAAGTGATTGAATGATGTCAACCGCAGTAAACTTACACTCTAATCACTGTTATCCACAGCTGTTTGTGCCACAGGTTGAGCAGGAGGTCCTCAGGTTGTTGCTCGGGGCTGGTTGCCTAGTGACATCTCAAGCCTCTGATCAGAGAAGATAAATGGCAGATTTCCAAGAACGCGTCAAACATGGATGCCGAACACACTGTTGATTGACAGGTGGCAGTGAGTGTCCCCATGCCTCCTTCCCCTGCTGTTTATGCTGGGTGTTTGAAGCATTGCAAGCATTGGCTTTGCTTGTTGAGTAAAAAAAAAAACCTCCGGCCATACGTATTGGAAAGGGAGGTGTGCACAGACAGCCGTTGCCCTTATTAAAAATGTGCCATGCTGGGAGCAAAGGGAGGAGTGAACTAGGCCCTTGAAAGACTCCCCTCTTTCTTTCCCTGCAGAGAATTTCAATTTCCCCCCAGAGTCTCAGGCTGCTCAGCATGCCTGTGTCCTGCATCAGGCCCTCTGGGTAGAGGCAGAGGGAAAAATTGGCTACAACTGTTTCAGGTTTCAAAGATGGCTTCAGCACCTTCTGTGAGGCTTGTCTGTCAATCACAGCGGTCAAAGAGCTTTCTCACAATACTCGGTGTAGCTGCGGTATTCCCTGTCCGTCTCTACCATAGGTCTCTACACGTGGGTGTGTTGAGAACCATTTTGGTCCCTTAAAACCGTCAGATCCACTTATCCAGGGGATGTGAACATGGTTTACCTAAAACCTGGATTTGGAAACACTTAGGAAATATTGAAAGGTCTTGTCGAGTGAACAGCTATCACAATGTTGTCCTCGCTAAAGTGTCCGTAAAAGCCCGCAGAAAACGGTTCCAAACATGTTTCTGAGAGATTACTGTGAATGAATAGTTTTGTTTATCAAACTCTACTATCAAACCTTGTAGTTTCCAGCTCGGTAAACAGCGGGGAAAGATTTGTACGGATAGCAATTGTAAGGTCACAAGTGCTTCATTGACAGCGTTTGTTATAGTCGCATCGTCAAAGGCAACATTGAAGCTGATGGTTTTCCTACACTGTGAATGTGTGTAGTCACTGGAAAGTTGTGAAAGCCGCTAAAATAAAATGTTACCAGAATATAACAACCCTTAAAATGTGCAAGCGTGTAGCACAAATAAACCCATTCAGGCTCACGTAGAGGCAGCATTTTGCAGTATAAGCCCGGCTCAAGGTTATGTTTTTGTTCATCCATTGTGACTGTTGTAGACCGCTACTGTATACCCAAGAAACAAACAGTAGCACTCATTCTGTGGTATTTTCTTGTTGTTTTTTTTTAACTCACCTTGATAGAATAATGCAGCTGACCTTGTACTGCTTTCAGTGGTGAGATTATTAACTATGTGGCAAAACAGAGAAAAAACACATTCCAATAAGTAGCCCATTCCACCTCTTGCAGTACCGTAAACACAACATAGTAGTCAATCACTGTCACTGTCCACTTGACACCAAGTATTGTTGTCAAATTGATCAGAACAAACTTTGAAATTTTGATAAAGAATCAACTCATCAGACAATGAATGGAGAAAATTGATGTGCCTGGCATGCATGTGATTTGAAGACTCACTGATCTGGATAATGCTGCACCGCGCTCATGAAAAATTTACCCACACAGGCTGTGTTGATACCTGTTCAGCTCCTCGGAGGTGTACAATACAACCAAATTCTTAAACTTGCCATGAATATTTCAAGATGCTAATTTCAGCATCCCAGAGGGTAATCTGAGTTTTAAAAAGGAATGTTTTCATGAGAGGTGGCAGAAAAAAGCTGAAGATGTTGGGGAAAAAAAACAAAAAACAGTGTGAACCAAATTTACAAACAATTGAGACTATAGCTTTAAGCTCACACTAGCCCCTATCAGCACTGCAACAATCACAATACAGTGCCTCTTCTACTAGAATTGATTTTGTTGTGCGTTGCTCCATTTACTGATACAGCTATGCAGATATTGGCTTGTGTAACATGACACATTGACTCTGAACTGAGCAGAATAAACAGCACTCAAAAGTAATTCCAATCCAAAAGAGTGACATGTGATTTTCTCCCAGGGAGCCAAATTAAACATCCCACTGTGACTGATATATCGTTTACTGCCAGTGTTGTGGTTGAGCTCTTTGCAGGGTGAGATTACAACTCCACCGTTGTTCGTTTTTTCCCCGCACACTTTCTCCCCACTTTCTCGCTACTTTCAGACAGACTGGGGTTTAATTTGACGCTGTCAGGAGTCATCTCTTCACAGCAAACACATCAAAGGGTCTAGGAAGAATCTGTGTTCTCCAAGGTGCACATTATTCAAATTGGCAAACTTCCTCCTCACAGTTTGGATTCTACATCTCGTCAGCCTCTGCGGTTGACATGTTGCTGTGAAGCAGGGGAATAGGAGATGAGTTTCCAGTGTCACTCACAACAGCATCCACTGGGAAACTGCAGTGTCTCTGAAAAGGGACTAAAAGATGAGAGGCAATGCAGAGATAACTGTGCCTAGTTCCCATCATGCAAGGTTTTGGCATGAGAGCACAGACCTCTCCCAGCCTGCACCGCTGGCCCTACTCCCCAGCTCGTTCTGTGATGTACAGTGAGTGTTGCATGAACGCTTTACATAAATTCATGAGACTATTTGCTCCTAATTAAAATCCATAAACATCTGAAATGCAAGTTCATCGGCAGTTCACAGCAAAATACCTCATTGATTTTCCTCTTTACTTGTAACAGACATGGAGTCCTGAATGGTGGCCTTTCAAGGCAATTTCAGCAGTTTACAGATTACCTTCACCACCAGAAAATCTTTGAGCCATTTTCCAGATGGATATTCATAGACTCCACGACTCTCACCCTTGATTTTTCTTTGCTTGTGTTGCTTTGTTAGGTTTTGTTTTTGTCTGTGTGTAGTGGACGCTGGGCAGTATCATCATTGTTTGGTACCCAGTTAATCTTTCTGAATTATCATTAAACACTAGGGATGGGACAATATATTGAAATTCAATATATCCCAATATGAAAATGTGACAATATGTATCCTGTTGCAGAAAAATGAATCCTGATATTAGCTACATTTTATCCTGCTGTAGTAATCACAAATGCGACGGCGTGCCTATCACAATTTCACAAATTCTCCATCCAAATTATATTATTTGCACTTTGTTATGACATTTTTAAATTGCTGTTTACATTTTAGACATTGCTAGAACAATTTGTGGCTATCGGAAATAAACATAAATCTGCACAGTCACACTTTGTCGTCATTAAACATTTATTTATTACATCGTACCGTGGTTGTACTGAATCGTGAACCTCATATCGCGCATTGAATCGTATCGTGAGAAAAGAATATCTTCCCATCCCTATTAAGCACATCGCCTACAGTATATGTTAACAATTATGAGTCACATTAGGCCTATATGTGTGTAATCTACTTCCACTGTAGTTGCTGTACTTGTCAGTTTCCCAAGGGAATATCTGGAAAATCATAGACCTGTTCCAAGTTGCATCTGTCCTCCTGTTTTTCAGCATCTCCTTATTGCCAGACTGCCATAACAGACCGGACACCTTGCCTGGCAGGGACAAGAATGGTGCTAAGAGGCCTGGCCTGCAGGACCAGCTGTGCAACCACAGAGACTCTGACTTCAAAGAGTGTCAGTTTTAGGGGTGACCAATAGCTGAATGTTCCCCTGCATAATTTTCTGGCAAGGCTGAGCACTACTTACTCCCTCATGTGTTTATCTTGCAAGCCTGACCCAAAAGCAGCGTGATATGTTCTGGAATGATGACTTGCTCCCAGTTTTGTCGAGAATATGTTGTTCTGCAAGTGCTATTGTGCTGTAGGACTTTAAATATATTGGCTTCTGGAGATTGGGCCACTTTTATTCCAGCACCCAAATCAAAACAATTACTTCACACTTGCCACTCTTCCAATGCATGAAATCTATAATTTTTTAAGCTAAAATTGCTTAGGCAAGACCAGTAGGGAATAAAACGAATGATAAGGATAGTGGATTCCCTGTTAAGATGCGTACGCAGTGTACAGAGAATGTTGAGATTAAAACACACTTTGATGAAAAATGGAATTATGAACACAGGCTTGTCCTCACCGAAGGATGCCGCACCAGAAAAGGGCTGTCTTCCTGAGCCTTGAAGTAAATCCCTTGACATCTCCTGATGTGATTTTTAATTAATTCTGAAGTTTCTTGCAAAAACACGGAAACTTTCCCTCAGAAGGAACGTCCTTTTGATGGTATGGTGTGACTTTGAAGGGCATCTTCTAATTCAATCGCGAAATGTCGCCGAATCAATTGAAACCGCATTGTGGTAAACCACACTTAGGAAAAGTTTCTGTCACTCTGATCCAAGTTCAAGGCTAAACATTAGATTAAGGTAAAGCTGGCTGGTTGCCAACCTGCTGTGTATGGATAAAATAAAGGATTTGATGCTATAAATGTTTCAATCAATGATTTGTATCGGCAGCAGTGTCAGGAGCTTTTTCTGGCATGGTTTGGATCCACTTATCCTCTAACAGCAGAGCCAATGCTAATTACGACTTACATAATAATTTGGAGGGATCATCTGGGCCCTCCATATTTATGATGGCAGCGGCTGGAAAACGCTGCCTCAGACACAGTTTCAGACTCTCGCATAAATGCTCAATCCGCATCAGATCTGCTTGTAGAAAAATCTTGGCAATTTTTTTACTTTCATGCTCTCCATCGGACGACCGCTTGTGCCTTGTTGACAGGAAAATTGTCTTTCTGTAAGACATCCCTCCCATCAGAAACTAAATGGATTGCGGGACAAAGTGACTTTTCTGAATTGTTGAGTACGTAAGTAGTGAATAGAATTTGCTCAATAACCTCTTAAGGCTGATTGGATAATCTCTATGTCAGGAAATGTACCACCGAACCAGCACAGAACCACCAATAGGACGTTATGATTTCCTTTATTTTGACCATACCCAGTAAAGCAGACACACATCTGGATGCCCTCAATACTGAAATATTCCTGATTCAAATTCAAGCGGAGAGACTGTTGAGCACCTTTCTTTTATCACCAGCCTAACTTCCTGCCGTATAAAATCTGAAATTGTAATGTGAATGTGTTATGATGTGTGTGTGAGAGATAAGGCTAGTGCATTCAGGACATCTTTTCCATTGTGAAACCACAATGGAATATTCCCTTCACTCCACTGAATCCTTCTTCTTTTGTATGAGTAAGCCCCCATGTTACCCAGCCTCTCTATTTTTACTATGCGTTTTGTTTTACCTATAGGTTCTCTAATGATTACATTACAGAATGATAGTACCAGTGTTTCAAATATTCATATGCATACAGATTTTTTTTTCTTGAAATCAACACTGATTGACTTCTGCATCATTTCCCCACTAATCAAACACTCAGTGGTCCCATTAAAACAGGCAACATTGTTGTTAGGTTAATGACAGCCAATGCTTATCATTTTTATGTAAATTTAGCAGAAGCAGAGAGATGGCCATTTACACAGAGACTGCAATACATTTACATGTATTATAATAGCTCTCTGATTTACACAGACTGCAGGGGGTGAGGGAATCTAGCCGTCCAATAGGCTGTCAGCCTGCTCAACCTCTGACAAGGAAAAAATCACATCATGGCATGCTTGGATTGATTAGCTTCAGGCCCCTGCCTTTTGATTGGCAGCTTCAGTTCTGCTGCTCTCAGCAGGGTAACATGGTATCATGTCAAACTGCTCCACTGATTGAGCTCCCCAGACCGCAGTGAGGACAGGGAAGTTGAACAAACTTTAAAATGTATGTGGTCAGGTTGAGGTATGCACTGTACATTTGCATATTGTGCAAAGAACTAGACCAGCATGGTTACCCAGTCCCCTTGGGAATAAAGATGATTCAGAAGGCTGAAATGTATGATGATATAATAAAGATATAAACACCAGGGCAAATAAAACATTTAAAATATGTGCAGTCTGATATGCAATGGAAATGCTTTACTATGTTTGCATTGACAAGGAAATTCCAACCATTACACACAATTAAAGGTCCCATATTCTACATTTTCCAGTGTTTTATTTTATCTCTTGAGGTTCATTAAAAGCTGTGTGTGTGGTGTCATGTACCAAAAACACTCTCAATCCATTTTCACACGTTCATTTTCCAGCATCTCTCTGAGCCTTGCCAAGAACAGACTGTTTCTGTTGCTGTGTCTTTAAGGCTCATTAATATTAACGACCCCTCTGTTCTGATCGGCTAACCGTTTCAAGAGTGAAACGTGAGACACCGCGGCCCGGCAGCTACAGGTAGGGAAAACTCTCCGGTAAATAAACAATGGAAATCGCTCAACTGCTTTGAAAAAAACAATTTGTGTTAGTCTATTATTTCTTACAAAAATGATAATGAGCAAACCTTTGTGACGCCACAAAGTTACAGAAGTCCAAACAGCTCGTTTAGAGGCTCGCTTTCCTAATATGGATTGTGTGGATTTAGTTGGGGACCATGTGTTTTGATACTTTCACCATGTTTAGATAGACCATCCAACTCCTTCATAATCAAAGAGGCAAGGGAAATCCTGTTTTCCCTTTACAAAATTTTACATCATTGCATATCACTTTTGCCACCTTGTAACTAACAGTTTTTGGTGATTTTCATGCTTTAACTTCAATTAAAGAATTACATGTTCATCTGTGGGTTGAGAAAATCCGCACCCTCAGGCTGATGAAACGCTTTCAAAACCCACAGAATAAGCTCAAAAATGCATGGTGGTAAAAAAAAAACAAAAAAAAACAAGGCAATATTTCTTAATTCTTGAAAAATTGACATTTTGGAGATTGGAGGGTTTCACCCGACAGTGGCAATATGTTATTCATTATGCATGTTCTATTGACTGGTCGGTTCCAATGTTTGGAGGTTGGATACCTCCCTTCCCTTATAGATCCATATGCATGGAAAAAAATAATCGAAGAATCTACAGCATCTTAGTATAACCCTTTTGTTCATATCGACACAGTAATTTGCAATCCTAATTCTATTGATTGCATTTAACATCAATTAACACTTTTTTTTATTTTTTTTTACAGTTTTACAGTCCTGTTCGCTTCGCATGCATACCATGCTTATGCCAGCATATCTGTTGTCTTTGTTTATTCATTAGTCTAGTATAGCACAGAGGTCACAACTCCTGCTTGATGAGGTTGTCCTTCTGCCCTCTCTACAGCTGATTTGACTAATCAACATCAATTAGAGCAGCTTAGGGCAGTCTTCAGGGACAGCCTACTAAACGCCCTCTTTAGCATATATCTGGATGACTACTCGCTCATATATACAACAGAGATAAAAACACTCTTCTGCTTTTCCTCTTCTCCCTCAAATCCAGCCATTACTGAATGTCATACGGACATGACCAGTCATACATTAACAATATCTGGGTTGTGTTATGATGGCATTTGTCTGAAGGAAACTGATGGCATTTGTCTGAAGGAAACTGATGTCATTTATCCTTGCAAGAATGACTTCTAGCCAAATATCTGTTGAAGAAAAGCATGCCTTCTAGTTTTCACACTTTCACTCTCTTGGATAAATTGCACCAGTAGTAAGCATTTGCATGGTTAGGCAGAGAAGGCCCATTTATCTTAATCAGGACTAATATCGCCATCAGGGAGATAGAGGGGCTGAGCTATCTATCACATTCCTCCTTGGTTTTCTTGGGGCAAAAAATTACTTTCGATCAATCTCCAGAAGCTGATAAGTCTACCACAGAGACCTGGAGCTTCATCACTTCAAAGGAAGGTTTTTTTGGGGGAGCTGCCAGGTCAAATTTCATCTGGTGGGAGCGATTAGCCATTAGAGGCCACACAGCCAACGCTGAATCAGAATGACCATTGATGGTAATGCTTCCCAAAACACCAAGATTGCTGTTTATTCTGAAGGTTATTCTCTTACTCTTACACTATTGATTCCAAATATGAAATGATAAGTCTAACCTTACTGAGACTTCTCACAGTGTCCGACGAATATATAACATATCGTCATATAATGATCCACAGAAGGTCCAAGATGCTGTTTTAATTAACTCAACTTTAGTATTTTCAGTATCAGTATTCTGCAAATAAGCTGTGCAGTGGAATGTCTTGAAGCCAATAAACCTACATTTTGGAGATACTCATGTTTCAGTTTCTATCATTATGTTTTCACTTGGCTGGTAACTTCATAGTACTTCTCCTCAACCAATTAATTTGAAATATATAGTGTCAGTTTAATCCCTCATTGTACTTTGATGCAATTTCAATTTAAGCTAAATGAAAATCACCCGTTTCTCTGAGTGACAATCTTTTTGAGTGCACCTAATAAAGCAACTGAAATCAATAAGGGGAATATTACTATGCTATCAAATGTTATTGCTGAGGCCAAGATAGATATCCTTTTTAAGGTCTCATAAATGTAGATTTTCCCAAAGGTGGTATGCAAACGAGCCGACGCATATCCCATCATCGGTGCAGGGAATGCAACTGAACGGATGGCATATGTCAACACAGCGATGCTCCACTGTCCAGGAAAAGTGGAGGAGTCGCTATGCGGGACAGCTGAGACCAAGACAGGAGATCAACTGTGCGCTTGACACAGCGGAGTGGCTCAGCAAACCCTGGCCACAGCATTCAGCTCTCTGGAGCCTCTCATCCCTCGTCACAATCAATCCACCGCAGACCAACCGTAATCCTATTTGTTCAAATAAATAATGAAATAGCTGCAGCCCCACACGGAGGCACACAGAGGGTGGTAATTGCTGCGTTTCAGGCTGGATCAGATGGGCTCTGTGGGAGGCTGGCTCGGCTCCACTGTGACCTTGTGTGTGTTTGTAATTTTCCACAAGCTTAGTGGATATGCAGCAAGCAGGGGCCCTCAGTGGGTGCACAGAAATCCCAGCACCTAGGGACTGTGCCAAGGCCATTGGAGTGAATGGCTTGGTGTGATGGAGCCTTGTACACTACTAGAAAAAAAAAAGAAAAAACTAAGGAGAGAAAGATGACATGACAGCCATTAGGCAGGCGCAGGGCTGTAGAGCCAGTGTTATGTGCTGTGCTCTGCTCTGATGCACTGTAATGTGTCTTGTTCAATTTGTTTGCATGGGATGCCTCAGTGCATTACAAGGACTTGTGAGGGAAAAAAAAGACAAGATTTCTAAAGCTCTATCCTCCAACTGAACTCGCACTTCACTCCTCGGATTAACCTATAATACCAGACCTTCTTTCCAAATGGGGTCTCACAATTAATGTTTATCCCGCTCGGCCGGGCCATGTTTGCCCTTATAATCCCATTAGCCTTGACAAAATATTCCATTATCTGGAATATTTTGGATGTCATCCTGTCCACTCAAGCTTTGGGTCACGCCCGGGTTTATCCCTGCAACAATCTGTGCTGTTCAGCATTGGCAGCAACATCCATTTCCAAGGTGAAATATCACACTGTGGTAAATTTTCCCCATTGGTCCTAATGGCTGGTCATTTCTTTAAGTTATGGCCTGTTGTTGACAGTAAGGTGTGATTACAGTGACTCTTATGGCCCATCTCTCTATATTGTTCAGACATTAAGCAGAGTCAGGGAAGGGTCAAGCCAAGAAATGCTACTAGAGAAAGAATGCAACTGATCTCTTCCCATAGCATCCTTCAATGAACAGTTCAATCTCTCTATTCATTACACTGTACAATGGAATGTCTCCATCCATATACTGTATGTGGCTCCGGTGAAATCGGCAACACATCTCTTGTGGAGCTTAACCTTGGGAACCAATATCATTTCCTGTCTAGCTTCTCTCCATTTACCCGCAGTAATGAACATGTCATGCCCTGTAAATTTGATATTGCCCAAATACTTGTGATTTCAAGGCTACATCATGAAGCATTTTACTTTTAAATGTGTTGGAACTGTAATAAATTGTTGTTTTTTTTAATCTGATGTCATCCAGATCTGTAACAGTGACATTGTTTTGACTGGATGGTCAAAATTGTGGCAATAACGGCAGTTGATGTCCAGTCGTCTCATAAGGAGGAGCGATATAGTCAAATGATTAACAAACATGACGTGTGGTTCCTTTTACATTATAATTAGTAATGGGGGAAATGCAAAGTGGAAAGAAGGCACAGAGAGTGATGAATGAAAGGTTGAGAGACTGTAATTAAATTGTTGGGCTGTCTGCCTTATTTCAATGTATGATAGACTAATTTATAGGCAATGGGAAGGCCAGTTCCAGAAAGAGGGCACCACTACCACTCCATTAGGTAACCTATTATTAGGCACTGGAACAGGGAGGTCCTCCATCATTAAAATGCTCTGAATCTGGTGTTAATATGAAGATGGAGTTTCATTATTGGGACAGAAAATTGTTGAAAATTGAAAAATGTGAATCCCTAGTGTCTCAATATGGTTTGGAGGAGTGACAGAATATTGGCAGAATAGGGTGACTCCATCTTTGACAAGCATTTAATAATGTGAAGTCACATAACCAGGTGTGAATTGAGGGTTTATTCTTAAGGTTAAAATCAAACAAGTGCCATTCATCAGAGTGAGACTTGTGCCAGTCTTGAACCCACGAGTCCTCTGCTTAGCAGCAGGATAGCAGGAACCAATCAAACAAATTTAAAAGGGCATATCTGAATTAGATGAAGGATAATATTTCTACCAGATGAGTGAGTTTAACCACACATCACAACAGCAACCCATGATGTAGGTCAATAGGTACTAGTGTCACCAGGTGTTAATCAGTCACACTAACCAGAGAGGGACTGTAAGCAGCGTGAGAGGAGAAAGTCTGGCTTGCTCTCAATTTTGGCTGAGATTCAGTTGGAATATCCAACAGTTGGTCCAATGTCATTCTTTCGTTATGGGCTTATTTTATTTCATTTTCGTCAAGTACATTTTTAGTTTGTTTATATTTTCTATCATTTTGGAAACATTAGGATTTGGAGTTGGGATTACAATGAGATTCACCTGCTGCAAAGATAATGGAAAGAGAAGGACTAGCCTTATATACCATTAATCGGTATGTTGTAAAACAATTAAATCTAGATTTGAGGTTTAAGTGTTTGTTTACCAGGCTTTGAATATTGCTTAAGGATTATGGCATCACTATCCTCTCTGAACAGTAGCCAGGTTGGGTGATTAAAAGATGAAATTTTGAAAAATTGATCACAATTTCAGGTCCTTTGTGTATAAATAGTGTAAGAGGGAACAAAACAAGTTTTTGTTTAAATTTGTACCACTTGCAAACAATATCTTTGAGGAAATAATTTCTAGGGATTGGCTGTTGTGATGTTTTAGCCGGAGGCACGTTATTGCAGAGAGAACATGTTATAGAGGAACAATTGTGTGTCATGGTTTTATTAGATTTCCAATTCCATCACTCAGGAGTGTTCAGTGCAATCTCGAGTTAAGAGGGAGACCTGGGTAAGAATACATCTGAAATGTTGGAGTGGTACCATTAAGGCCACTCTTTGAGCTGTTGACTAGAAAATCAATAAACAACGGCAGTTTTGGTTTGTCATGTTACAAAGTAGAATTGTTTCAACAATCTCAAGATCAGAGTCTTCCAATCCCTACAGGTCAAAACCTGTAATCTTTGATTCATCACTGCCTTTTACCTCCTATTCCTTGTCAAAGCCTGGCTTTCCACTATCATCAATCATTCATCGCTTTACCAATGTCTCTCTGGTATCCTAGGCCCCCAAGACCTCCACCAGAGATGCAGCCAAAATACTAAGAAAAGGTTCGATGCAAATCGATTGGACAGACAGAGACCAAATGTAACCTGTCACTTCAAAGAGTGGTGGTTGTACAACAATAATTATTCCTATACCTTTTATCTAAAATTGCTCTGCTGTGTAGGAAACAAAACTATGTTTCACCATAAAAGTTGTTTTGAACCAGCAACAAGTTCTGTTGCCGTGGAACAGTGGTGAAAGATTTCATTCAGTGTCATCATCCTGAGCCATTAGTGAAGCCATTTGATCAGTGCTAAAGCAGAGCGCGGTCATGGATGCTGGCCAAGCAGCACATCACAGTCAGTGAATGGAAGGGATGTTCAGACATGTGTACAACAAAGTGTCCAAGGCCACACTGTGGCTGCATGGGCTAGAAATTAGAAATGTGTGTGGTTTATTTAACCATCCATTGCTAGGAGAGGTTCACGGTTCAGTAACTGGCAATGACCTAAGGGATGCCAGGCCAGCTGAGTGTGCAGATCTGTGTGCACACTGCAAAGCAAGAGATAAGCATCCAGACCCTGGCTCTGTTGACAGCAAATGGTCAGAAAAGCAGAATGGATGGCCAAAAACGTTAAGTTTTAATGCTGTGTGTTCATTGTGCATCCAGTGGCTTGCATTTCCATTTGAACCCCTCTAGCTCTGTTAATGACAGTCTGAACATTATCTAATTCAAGCATTGCCATGCTCACTTCTGCATAAGTTGTAACTATTCCGTTCGATGGATTTGCATTTGTTGTGACCTAGGGTTTCTGCTCCAGAAGACATTTTGTTCTGTCATAAGCACACCCGCTGCTGCTTCACAGAAACTCTTCAGCAGACCGTTGTCAACTGTGCTGGAGTGCCCTCCGAGAGTCATGCTCATTTCAATATTTATTGAAATGTTATCAAAACCACTCAGAGCGACTCGTGGCAATCAATGCTGTTTAGGCTCTCTGCTGCAGAGGCAGGTCTCTCAGCTCTCCCTGCTATTGTTTGTCTTCATGCCATTCACCCTTATCCCTCTGAAGAGAAGATGGTGGAGTCACACCTCCATAATTCCTACCTCAGAGGAATGGTTTAGTTTAAATTGCATGCTGACTGAGTACAATGTGTATTAATTGACAGAGCATATCTTTTGCACATGAGAGAGAGCATCACTGGAACCTGGGTAAAGGGCAGGGAACACTGTGTTGCACAGAAGGCCGGCACTGCGGGGTCCCTTTTTATTTCCAGCAACGTAATCGTTTGCCAGTACCTCCCATTTCCCTTATGTTAGTTCGGACTAGCAGTTCACCTCAAGAAAATCCTCTGGCAAAATTAACACTCACTAAATCTACTTTAAAGCTTATAACCCATTGACAGATACTGGACTGGTGCATTGTTCCACCGAAAGCAATAAGAGCGATACTGCGGATGGTAAATGATAAATGAAACAGAGCAGTCCATTGGGTCACAGTGTTCATGGGACAGAAAAAACAGAGCACTCCCTTCCCCATGTTGCATTGTCGGCACTGAGATTGAGATAGAGAATGTCACACTGGGCCAAGTACAAAATGTTCTCAACGACCAACATGTCCTTGTGTCTCGTCGCACTTATATGGGGCAAGGAGAGAGAATGGATTTGCCTGTTGGGTTTAAGTGGTCTGAGAGGGAATGGATTAAAGAATCATGAGATAAACAACTGACAAAGTGTAACCCATAGTCTCCAGCGGTCGCGTCACGCCTGCAGCACGTCAGCAACATGTCAGCAGCACACGCAAGACTGCTATTTGTGTCCACATTGACTTGTTTTAGTTGCATTAGCTGCACTTTCAAAAGTGTAAAATCAAGCTCATAGCCTTGAAATATACAAGCACTGCAGGAATCAAATATATACATATACCAAATATATCAATACTAAAGTAAATGAATACTTAATTCAACTTGAAGGCAAAGTTTGGAACTATGGAATGAGAGAAAACTTTCTTCAGCATGGAAAAAAAAACAACAGTGCTCTCACATACTGTAACATTGCATAGCCTACCATTTATAAAAGTGATTATTTAATTTACTTAGGGAATCACTATTTCAATGATTTTTTTAATAGTTAGCTCATGAATGTCATTAAAAGTTAAAATTGATATAAAAATACAAACAGGAATGTTCACTCATTGGTCCGTGATGAATATGTATAATTGAAACCAAAATGAAAAGGAAAAAGAGCATTTTTCAGAAGGTGATCATGGAGAGATGGTGATGATCATTCTCAGCTAGAAAAATAAACCCAAATACAGTATGTAAATGGCTTCAAAAGCCTATGCAATGGGTTTTAAATGGTGTGTTTATGTGCATAGGCAGGGTGGCTGAGTTGCTTCTGGTGTAGACAGGGCTTAAGGGTTATGTCATGCAAATCTTATGCCATCAGTTAACAAATTAACTGAATACATAGTAGTGGGAACCATATACTTAAAGGAAAAATCCATCCTCTTTCACTCTCATATATAATTTACAATTTGTGATGGTCAATCCATTCCAGTTATTTTGTGATGAAGAGTTGTAATTTACTTTTTTGGTGAACCCACTTTCCCTAAACCTACCTCATCTACTTCTACTGCTGTTAGTGTTTTTTCCACCTTTTATCAGTGTGAACTTGTTGCTGTCAGTCAAAGGTGGCCGTATACCAACTAGATTGTGATTGGGCATCTATAATCACGGCTGCGCCCCTTACTAAAAATGTAATTATATCTTGTGGCTGCATTGCATTCTGGTCTATTGAGGCTACTGTCAGTGTATAGTAATTGGTCTCTCTGTCTCTTCTATGATGGATTTCTGGATGAAAAAAGGTGGCTAGGAAAGAAGCCTTTGCTCTTCTGAGGGACTGACACCAAATCCTGACATTCACTATGTTTTAGATATAAAAAAATTCTGCTGTCAACCTCAATTCTAGCTGCACTGGAAATATGTCAACATGACATCACTTTGTCAACGTTTGGCCAATTATCCACGGGAATAAGAAAAATACACCATGAAACAAGCCTTTCCTCTAAGCAGAGAGAGATATTTTTCAGTCAGTACAACAGGTGAAACACGATACTGAAAGAAAACTGAAAAAAAAAAAAAAAATCTCGGGCTCTGTCGTAAACAAGTTAGCCAAGTCCCCTAAATTGTGCATGTTGGAGCGTTCGCAGTACAGTCTAGCTGACTGCCTGTGGAGCGCTGGAGGCGTTCTCTGCCCACAATTACTACTGAACCATGTGCAGGAACGCTCCTTTTCAATGACAAGAGAAAGTCCTTCATATTGAGAGGACAAACAGTGGATCCATCTGGTTCTTCACCTCTGGACTCATCATCCTGCCCAAATAACAGATTTCTCTGGAGTTGAGCCAAACATAACTGTTGACCTATTATACCAGAGTCCTGTCTTGGCAATACATCGCCACAGGCTTTTTCATCTGTCCTTCACTTTTCATATAACCCTCATAACTATCGGAGATTTTATTCTGCGTGGTATATAATGCATTTACTGCAGAGGTCACACCTAGAAGTATATCAATGCATCCCACAGATTCACTTCAGCCAGACAGCTGATGTATGAACAAGCCGGGGATCTCACAGGACACTGAGCAGATGGCAAAACCACACAGTGTCAGCACTTTCCCCCCGGCAACCTGAGAGACTCACTATGGTCAAATGAAACACGAGACATAGCAGACACCTTCAAACTCTATTTATATTGCTTTTTCAGTCGCGCTCGTTCTTTTTGAGGAGAAAGTAAGAACAGGTTTACTAGCACTCTACAACAGTAAGACTCCCACCAACTCCTAAAGAAACAGACTCCCCAAAAAATGTCATAATAGTGAGTGAAGTAGGAAAATAATACAGGATGAATGTATAAGGTATTTACTGTTTGTTTTGTTAAAATCACTGCAATTCACCGGTTCCATTTCTCCTTCTTTTCATTACACTAAATGCACTTTTTTTTTTTAAAGTATAGTTACACCTAATAGCAGCCACTGAAAGAATGGAGCGCCTAGAAGAGCTGTAAACGATACAACCATAATGCATGAGAGATGGGGTTTCAATGCATGATATGTGGTTGGCCAAGTCAGTGGTGGAACAGCGTGGGGAGAAGGATTGTCCTCTCGCCAGCGTATCGATCGTCTCCCGCTCTAATCCCGTCCTGTCTCCAATATCCCAGAGAAAGGTGGCCAGCCGCTGTCGAGATCCATCACACATAGCAAATGTATCGTTGGAAGTGAAACAATTGTTTATTGTTTTTCAGCTTAACTCCCTTCCTGATGAAGTTCATTGATCTCTAAAGCAATCCATGGTCCCTGGCCTCAGATCGTTTGTTCTGCTGTGAAATGATTGGTTTGATCTCAAGGCCAGGCATCAGCTGTAATTATTGAGATGGGATTTCAACTGTCAGCATGATAAATGGCCATTTGACTTTATTTGTCTTGGCCTGCCATTGGTTTGCAATGCTACCTGTCACTGAGGTATTCTATTTCCTTTACTCAGCATCACACACAGAGAAACATATTGAATACCTCTTCCATCACTAGAACAGAAAATCTTTCAATAATAACATAGATAATTTTCTGTGCAAAATGCCCTAAGCAAGCAAAATTGTTTGGTTTGACAAGTCAAGTCGTTGTTGTTTTCCCTGGAAGGCTCATTTTTTGCAGCTGTCAAAAACTTAGTTTGCCTAACTTTGCTCCCCTGGTCTTCCACATTGCCTGAGATTGACTTTTTCCATTTTGTTACAAATCATTAAACGGGGTTGCAGCAAGAATTCACAAGGGGCTAGATGCTTGCAGGTGCAGATCTCTGGAGTTGTTTTTGTGCATCAATGAATACAGCTCCTGGCCCTGGATGACCTTAGCCCTTATCCCTGAGAGAGAATCAATTGTGTTTCTAGCCTGCCTGTGTTGGCTGCCAGAATAGAAACACGACAATAACGATAACAGTAAATACCATGAGCAAGGGTTATTCACACTTCTGATTAAACTTAATGTTAGTAAATATTTGTCTAAATGGATGGGACTGCAGTTGGCCCAGTGAATAGGCTATGTTAGTCAGTGTCTTTAAAAATGGAGCGAGGTTGTTGATAGAAATGTTTTCTTAACAGCCTTTCCACTGCTGTGCACAAAATGCCCTAGAATGCTCTCTCAAAGTAAGCTATCCATTAGCTGTTAAACAAGCTGTGGAACATTGTGTCTTTCTGAAAGTAGCAAAACACTTCAAAATACATGTTCTCCTCGACAAATCAGAAGTTGTGTCTAAAGCATTCATTTGGCAGTTTACTGGTGGTCGGTACCAAACAAAAATGCCACAGCAGAATCGAAAGTTGTCAAAACCATAATGGAACCGTACTCCTCAGAGCCTTTCATTCCTGCATGGCAGTGCTCTTTCCAGATCAATTATTCCCACTAAAATAAGTAAGAGGAGGCCATGAAATATTAAAGCAGAGGCTGAGCAGGGGTTGAAAGCTTCCCTAGCGCGGGGGTGTTGTATCTGTTTTATTTTTCATGATGATGGAGGGACTGTGGCGAGGAGGCGCTGCAGTCGCTTGGGGCCGTTTCTGTGGTAGCTAATTCAGTCAGCGGTCCAAATCAGCCGGAGAGGAGAGAACCAGACCTTCCAACCCACTACAAAGGCCTACTGTTACCCATTAACCAGAGGCCTACTGTTTGTCATTTCATTTTGGTGCGATTTCTATGCTGACTCACACTGAGTCCTCACACAAACAAAATGAGATGCGAGGCAGATATTTGTTTGCTTTTTGTGCCTCTCAGCATTGTTGGTGTTTTCCTCGCCTTTCATCTTCTTACTTTAGCTTAGCGCCATGAGGCAGCAGCACAATATCTGTATGACTAAATGGAGAAATTTGTTTGCCTGATTGAAATGCAAGTTATGCAGATCAAACTTCCACTGCAGTATTTCTTCTGAGCTAGAGAAATATAGAACACTTAGCTATGCTTATTTTGCATGTCAAAATTTTAAATGAATGCATACGTTTGACCTGCAGCACACTTTGTAGCTTCCAAGTACGTTTTGCACATTTTGCTTCAAGCTCATGCAGGCTGACATACTGTCCATGACACAGAGTTCAGCATGTTTATTACCATGTTTAAAACGTAGCATGAAAAAGTCATGAGCACCAGCCTATTCTCAGACTTGTTACCGTTTGACTGTACAAAGCCTTCTACAGGTCACTGTTTTCTCAGCTGCCATGTCGTGTGTATTTTATATCTTTTGCCACCCTCTCCCTCTCTGCACTCTGCATTATGGAACTGTGACGTGCACTATAGCTGTCAAAGAAGCAGATGCTGCCTATACTGAGCATGTATGCATGTCTAGGAAATGGGACATCTTATTGATGGAGCCTCAGAGCTTATTGTTATCTCTGTATGCAAGCCAAGCATCACTCTGCCCCAGATCAAACATTGTGTTTGTCGCTCTGAAATCGATGTTGGGGGTATGCGATTTTCATTCGTCAAACCTACAAAACACCTGGTTATTTCAAACGCTGTGGTTCACTGCACCCCAGGAAACGCTTTGATGAAATTCAACAATAATGCAAATTCACTCAACTGTCTTTATTACAAATATTACAAGTTTCACCGGTTTTGGCTGTGACCTTGGTTGAATCATGAGCTCAAGGTAAGGTGAGGCAGAACACATAAAACAAAAACTATAACAACCTGGTATTAAAATGTGTCTCATATCTGGATTGTGTCTATATATGACTAAACTGGATTATTTTTATACCTGACATTAAATAGTGTGCACAATGAAATCCAATTTCTCCTTTGTTTGCTGAACACAGACTGTCACACACATCGCTTAGGTACTCTGGTACATCCTAATGCCAGAGCTTCCTGGTTGGGTGTGTGTGCAAAAGTTTATTTCTGTTTATATAGTTGCCATGTGGATTGGATACATGCATTGACACTTTTATGTGGCCAACCATCTCTGACGATCTGAAGTCCAAAGGTGTTTGGGTGATATGATCTTCAATGTCTGGGGTAATGTGCATTTCCACCTGGATTTTATGCGTTTTTGCTCTGCCCAACGATCCAACAATATGATCTGATTACCCATGACACATTAATGCGGGTGTAAAGGAGGGTTAAGATTCCTGCTCTGGGCAATGCCAAGCCCAATCCTTCAAGTCAGTGTGAGATGATCTGCCTATTTCGAAAAAGATCATGAGCTTGACATAAAAACCATGGTTGGACTAAAGAATTCTCAACAGGTAGTTTCCTATTTTGAGTTATTTCTTCCCAAGTTCTTTCCTCTTTATCAAACTTTAATTTGCAGTTTCCAGTGCATTGACTTGATTTGTCTTTTTTGGTTGGGAACAGGGAAGCATGGCAGTGAGCAGTAAACAAACCACCCCAGAGAAAGTGATTTTGGAATATGACATCTGATTCAAAGTCAGCCTATAGAGGAAACAAGGCAATAGCTGTTTCACTGTGTGAATAACACCAGCACATGCATATTTAAAATCTGATCAGGAGAGACCTCCATTATGTGACCTACTGAGCTGTAACGTCACGGCTGATTATGAGAGCAGAAATGGTTCATGTGCTGCTGTTTAGCTGACAAAATCAATCGCCTTGTGCTATAACACGTATGTGTAAACACACGCTTGACTGCATGCATGCTCATGCTCAAGGCTTTCTCTCTCTTTCTCTCTCCTTTTTTCCTCCTTTCTCTCTCCCTTTCTCTCCCTTTTTCTCTCTCTCCCCTTCTCTCTCTCTCTCTCTCTCTATGCCCACCCACACACACATGCACATACACAGACTATCCCCAAAATTTCAGATGAATGAATTTGAAAAACATAATTGAAAATCATTTTTGAAAACTTCAAATATGATTTTTTTATTTTTTTTATTTCCAGAAACCCCATCTACCATTGCAGCATGTTCATCCATGGTCAAGCTTCTCATCCCAGCCCAGAGTGTGGTGCAGTCAGAAGCCTTACCCTTTTCTTTACTTCTCTGCTAATCTCAGGGGCACTGCTGCAAATTAGAATTTAGAATTGATGAATTATGGCACCCGTCCACACCGGGTGCTCCTCTGCCCCAAATCAATTTAAGTGACTTTCCCCCCACAGTGAGAGTGGACTTTTGTTAAATGACTTCATGAGAAAAAATTATAGCTATAATTTTGCAGCCAACACCAGCTGTTATGAAGATTTATTGGCATACTTAATGTTAATACACCACCCCGCCCCGTCATATCAAATGCTAAGGCCGCAGCAGGTCAGCCAATGGGGTTTCTGCTATCCTTGTAATTTCCAAGGCCCAGTGTGAAATTAGTTTGACAGTAAAACAATCAAGAAAAACCAAGAGTTTCTGTGGTAATTGCCAGTTGTCAGATTTATGGTAGTTTCGTCCTTGGGTAGTCTTGCTGTTTAAAAAGAAAACTCATGGATGATTCTCGCTACATTCATATATCAGGCTTTTTAGAATAGCCGGTGATTATGTTTGAAGTCAGGCCAAGTAGTAGTAGGCCAATCTGAAAGGAATTACATGTTGCCTCTTAGTGGTTAACTTTAAATGGCTAAATGATTCTCAGAAATGTGAAAGCCACTGCTGTCATAAACGTCAACAAGACAATCAAAGCATTTAACTCAAGCGTTAAGATTTCTAAATTTGCATTTGTCGACAGTATTTGACCTTTAGATCAGTGAGAATAGCCTTGTATATATTTCCATATGGTCTGCATGTTTTTTTTTTGTTTTGTTTTGTTTAAGCCTGTGTATCATTGTTGTTGTTGTTTTTTCTTTGAGGTCTATTGTTTCAAATTTACTCTGTCAACCAATGTCAACCAACAGAGGAAAAATACTGGTGCTTTAAGTCCTTGCCTCATCACAGCTTTATTTAAAATATTCATAGAAACGGCTCACACATACAAAGCCAACAAAACAAAACACTGTTTTGTTGTTCAATTTGGGAGCATTTCATTTTAATTCATACTATTTGAAACATCACACGCTCTTTATGTCATAGTGCATAAGGAAGTGTTGCCTTACTAAGATTTGTCTTCACATACAATATATGAAAGAAAGTTTACAGCTGTCATTTCCAACTTGAACTGTGTTGTTGCTCCTGTGCCTATTGATTTAAATGCCACTTCAGTTGGAAGTAATTGACATTTAAGTTATTACCTGGAATGAATAAAAAGCTATTTATTACATAATGTGGACACAGTAAAGTTTGGGATGATGGATTATGGCATCAGATCACACTGGGGACTTAAACTGTGGAAAGTGGGGCAAGGAAGTAGCAGAAAAATGCAGGGAGTGCATGAGGAAGAAGTTAAAAAAAGACCATCTTCAGCTCCATGTTCCACTCTCAGAGTTTGGTCTAGCTTACCTTGCACACACTGGCCACCTGACCACTGTCTCGCATTGTGTGGTTGCCTCAGACAGAGCGCCGATAAGGATTGTCCCACACAAATTGGATGCTTTTCATCCTGTGTACCCCCACTTCAGCGAGTTTAGTGCACCAGAGCGAGGTAAGCATCAGATTGATGATGTTTATCAGCAGCACCTTTGATGGAGATGATGGAGCTTGAATGGGATGGTAAGTGCAGCAGATGGTGATGTGACTTTGAATTACATTTTTCTCACAATCTATATACATTGAACGACAGTCTGGGGGGATCTGAGAGGGAAGAGAAAATGAAAACAAAAATCTACACTGGTATATTCCTTTAAGATGGCAGTTTTGGCCAGTGACTTGTAATAAATACATTCAAATAACCAGATTCTATTAACCAGGTAACTGAGTGTGGTATCACTGCTATATTATTACTTGGGGAAAAGCCTCCTTCACTGAGCACTGAGCACTGAGCACTGTGCACATTTGCTTGAGTGTATGGTAATGCCACCTACGAAAACTGGGGGTAGTTTATTGCACCAACTGCTGCAGAGCAATATTTCAGGTCAAGTCAAGCCAAGATACGTCAGGTTTATTTTTATAGCCCTTAATCTCAGTTACAGTCTCCAAGGGCCTCACATGCCCACCTTATGAAAACAATAAATGAAAACGACAAATGAAAACGACATGCCCCAACCTTACACCCTCAATATGAACAAGGAAAGACTCCCACGAAAACCTCATTAGGAAATTCAAATCACCTAAACAAAGTAAAAACAATTATCAAGCTATTCCATAGTGGGCTTTAATATCAGCCGTTAAGCAGAATGTTCCTGTTATTGCTTACAAGGTGATGAGGGCATATTATTGAGATTTGGTTTTACAGGGTGCTCCAAGTGGGCTCTTGTCATTATAAAAACTCAAGACATTTCATCCTGGCACAAAGAGCAGTCAGACTGCGCCAGAAGCAACAATATGGACGCCTAATTGAACTCTCTGTGATTCCCTCTCAAGGGCTATTCTCAGTGCTCATTATCTTACCCTTGTCCCCATAAAGACCAGATGAGTTCGCTTTGACTTTGAACCTCCCTCTCCAAACAGGTCACTCAAGTTCCCTTTGTCCTTTCATCTTCACTTTGGCTTTTATAATAAGCGGGTCTGCTTCTCTCTCCAGAGGCAGGGTTGCATCACCCCAGACAGCTGCCAACAGTGCCTCTTCTTGGAACAAAGTTGATCTAGGCAACTGTGGTCTAATCACTTTTGTCTTACTGTGCGCTGGTTATGCTAACAGACTCTGGAAAAAAAACCTCAAAATGAGTAGCACAGAATTTCCTGGAGGCTTTCACAATGAGAAAGTATTTTAGAGCATGGAGACTTAAGCACCGCACTTCCAATGTATGTTTGAAACATTCTGTTTGATTTCTGGGCCTCTCTGTGTGGAGTTTGCATGTTCTCCCCGTGTTCGTTTGGGTTTCCTCCAGGCGGTCCGCTTTCCTTCCAAAGACATGCAAGTCAGGTGCATTGGGGACTAAAAGTTGCCCATAGGTATGAATGAGAGTGTGATTGTCTGTCTATCTGTGTTATACCCAGAATAATAAAGATACGAACTTGAACAGAAAATGGTTCTTCAGAGTGATGCCATAGAAGAACCATTTCTGGTGCCACAAAGAACCAAGAACCTTTGCAATAACCTTTTCACATCCCAAAGAATCATATATGCTTCTTTGGGATAGTCTGGGATTCTTTGGGATTCTTTGGGTTCTTAATTCTTTTTCGTTTCTGGATGGCGGGTGATGAATGTGGAAAATAACCAACCCCTTCCATAGTATATATTGTGCAGTTGCAAATGAGGCTATACAAGGGCAGATAAACAAAAACACAATGCAGCTGTCTAAGCAAAGGAGTGCAGAAATGGTTCTTTAAAGAACCTTGGTCTGGTTCTTTATGGAACCAGAAATGGTTCTTCTATGCCATCACTACGAAGACCCATTTTCGGTTCCAGTTCGCGCCTTTATTTTTCTGTGTGTGGGGGATAGGCTCATAACAGGAATAAGCAGGAATACAGAAAATGAATGAATGATATTAGTGATATGGACAAAATATCAGAGGTCAATCACGGCCAAACCCTCCACAACTTATTTCTCACTAGTTTCAGCACATGGGTCATTTGTTGACAGTGTGTGCAGCCTCCTTTTAACTCCGCGACACAGGCTGCCCTGCTGATGTTTCTTCTGCACCCCAGTGAAAGCCTTCATGTCTTCTGCTCTACCAGCACAGCCTTTATGCCCTCCATAAGACATCAGAACAACCCTGCACTGGTCCCTAAGATACGCTTTGAAGTTTATTTCAAAGGTACATCAAAGGCAGCCGGAGTAGAGATACACGGATGTCATATCTCATTTAGTTACGCAGTATTTCACAGATCAGCCCATCTCAGCCCAGAAATAGAACAAATTTAGGCTATCAGTGTAATTGTTGCAAGGGATATATAGCAACACCCTAATACTAATAATGTCTGAGATTTAGAGGTTCAGTCTGCTATTGACAAACCCATGCAGCGGGACGGTTATACATCAGAGAACTAATCTAACCTGCTGCTATGTGGGCATTTAATACATATCACTCTTATTCTCATTACCTGTTCCCACTCGTGAAAAACACCATCAGCAGCAATCCCCACTCTGTCAGTCACCTGTCGCCTATGTCACACACACACACACACACACACGCACACACACACACACACACACACGCACAGACACCCGGAGACAGACAGTTAAGTTAATTAAGTCCTCAGCTTCAGGAAAGGCTGACAGGCAGTTATGGTGTTTAAACATACATGAACACGGACTCCCATGCAAACCCTGTATCTTAGATGACCGTTCGTTTAATAGACCATGAGGAAGTCAGATGCGATGTTTGTTTACCCGGCAAGTGAATCATCAATTATGGATGTTAAAACATTTATAGAAGTGGCCGGGGCATCAGCGGTAGACGTTGTACCGCTGCTAATGTGGGGATTCAAGACTTCAAGGTAAAGACCATAGAAGAAGGTGGGAAGCATCTCAATATAATGAGTTCAGGATTTTGAAAGTTTACGCACGTTTCCACAAACTCGAAACTCGACAGATATGAAAGCATACGCGTTTGGAAGGTCACACCTGTATTATGTCAGACCCTGGACAAGGTAGGCAGGGTTACAGCGAGTGTTAACTTGGAGTGTGAGGGTTTGATGTTTAGTGGACTTAACCGGATAAACAAAGTCAGTTTTATTACAATTGTGTGGGCGGTTTCTGAAGTTAATAGCATGCATGGCAAATAAGATTAGGTCAGTGTTACAAACCTGCCATATTCATCTGAGATTCATTTTGGATTGGTTTTGCTATTAAGTCTGATCTGTGACATTGTTCAAGGGATAAAAAAATTAATCTACAAGCGGCAGATGTGAACATCATGAATGCACCCTTGAAATATGATACATATCAGTGCTTGCAGAAGGGATCTTATGGTGCTTTAACCATTTTTTTTTTTTTTTATATTAATTCCCTGCGTAATTCATTCCTTCAACCCCATCAGACAAAACATTGTTTGTCCTAGTTACTAGGATCAGGATCTACCAGCTGGCGGCTAGCAAGCACAGTGATTAAATTTCAAAAATATGTATTTCACACATAAATATGTGGATAATCCAACATTTATCACTTCGTCTGAGAGCTTCCTTCAAGGGGTTCTTTGGGTTGTAACGATAGGCTTAAAGGGAGATTAAGAAAATTATTCTCTGGTCACAGGAGCGGTGCGGGTACCAGCCACTTGTACACACCTTAGAAAATCCAAATAAACTAAATGAAACTCTGTAGAAAATGCATGCACACTATATCCCAGAGAGTCGTGTTCCTGCTGTAGACTTTGATCTGATTTAAATGAAGGCTACTCTCAACAAAACGGCCTCTAATTATTTTGTCTTTTAATCTGAAATGAGAATACCCACGGGGCTCCGGTGGAGGTCTGAAAGAGCTGCAGCTGAAACTCATTTTCCCATTTCCCTGTGCTCTGTAAACTCAACCAGAGATAGTGACAATAAGAATAAAGAAAATTAGATACTGGATTAAATCATGCATTTAAGGCATGGGGATAGAGAAAGGGCTTGACTCAACTTGTTACTTCAAAGTTCCCTATAAGACTTTCTCTGCACTTGTTCCAAACGGTCCTCCTAAGTAATAACTCGAGAAACAGGGGATTATTTTTTTTTATACATAATCTGCTTTGTTTGTAAACACATAGCTGCTGTATTAAAATTGAACAAAAAAACCTTGGCATGGTCTTTCATCAACACTTGTCCCTTGCAGAAAACACTATGGCACCCTGCCATCTCTCTGCTGAATCATTACAGTCATTGCCATAACCAGAGTGGAAGCACACAGGGGCACAGTAGACAGAAATATCTTGCCTTCTTTTCTCCAGAGGCTAACTCATGCCTGTGATTCTCACCCCTCAGATGCTGAGTTCACCTTGACATTTCTAGCTAATGACACTGACTGAGGGCTCCAGACTTTTTTATGGCTTTGTGTGTGTGTGTGAGCCATTTCTGTGATTATAATAATAAAGGAGTCTTAGAGGGACGGCCATTGCTGTCAGTGCAGAATTGCTTTCCAAAAATTGTCTGTGCTGAATGGCTTTGTGTCTCCAGTGCTTTCCACTACAAAGTTTTTTTTGTTTTGTTTTGCTTTGTTTTGTTTTTTCTACTCTACTACTATCTTATACAATTGTTTTCTTTCATTTTAGAACAAACCTAGAGTTCACATTTTTGTTGTAAACAAACTGAAAAACTGTAAAGCAATTGATACTTTTCTTATTTTGAACATGAGGTTGTGGAATTTACTGTGACTTTGCAATCATTAAATGTGCATTTTAAAGGAATAATTCACCCAAAAATTTAAATTCTGTCATTACCTACTCACTCGTTAGATCTGAGTGAGGCACTTTCAGCAGAGCTATTTCAGTTTGTGTGATCTATTCGTAGCAGTGTAAACACAGAAGTGGGGAAGATTCACATGAACATGTGAATTCTGGGTGCATGCAATCGTGAAAGCTTTTCGAAAACAAGAAGATTTATGCTACATAATGGTGTAAATACAGGTCTTTTCCACTCACAGTGCGATCGTTTGGCTTCAGAAGACTTGGAACACGCTGCATGAGCTGTGTGGAGTAATTTTGGTCAGTTTTCGCCATTTTTGGAACTTTAAAGAACCGGTCCCCACTGACTTCAGTTGTTTTGGGAAGGCTGCTATGGAGTTGTGCTGGCAACCTCCTTTTGAACTAACAAACTTCACCTGTGTTTCAACTGGCATTAGGGTGAGTAGATAAAGACAGAATTTTCATTCATTTTTGGGTGAGCTATTCCTTTAAGTATTAATGAATCTGACCACTAGAAATGAAATTTGTGAATCCTTGTTATTCCCTGTTATCCTTATTAGTATGGACATCATATCCAGGCACATACTCTCTGCTTCATCTTTTTTATATTTGTATAAAATTTTAGCTACAAAGTTTTATTCCAGGGAGTGTGGTGGAGTGTTTTCTCATTTGCACTCTCTCCTGGGGTGATTCTCCATAGAGTGCATGAAGCCTGTAAATGTGTCATCTGAACAGCAGGAGATAACTGCTGTGCTTTCTTGCTTTTCAAGCCTCTGAAGCCTACCTTTGATTTTCCTCTGCACTCAGCTTTGCATTGATACCATCTGGCAGGAATAGAGAGGTAGTGAGGTAGGTAGAGAGAGAGAGAGAGAGAGAGGGAGGGGGGAGGGGAATGGTGGAGTAGTCTGCTGTCTGATTAATCATGCTAATCAGTGATGAGGGGTTAGAAGTCCATTAACCTGTTCGGGAAGCCACAGATTGCTGCACTTCTGAGGGTGTGGACCCAGCGGAGCACCAGTCACAGATGGGCAGGCCAACGCTGGAGACACACAGAGAGGAATTTGGGAGCGAAGCACCTGTGCTGATGATGGGATGAGGGGAGTTGACAAAATAGTCTTCAGCACCCCTCCTATGTAGCGCAAATACAACCCCCACCCCCCTCTCCCTTCATGGCTCCTAGGTAATCTGTCTCTGAAGGGTCAGTGGTGTCCACGAAACAGAGGGGAACCAGGGAAAACCAGGGAAACTCAAAAGATAATCCTAAGCCTGGCTAATGTGTGGGTTAAAATCACTAAAATAGCAGCGGTGCTTTCTATTTAAGTCATAATGAGGTGTGAGATTGTGAAGCCAGCCCACTATGATAGTGTTTTCTAGTTTTCCTCTTGTTTTCCCAGCTATAGCCAGAGGCATCGCACAGAATAGCACCCATATTTCTAATATACTGGCATCATAATTACAATCACTACATCTCTAGGAATGAAGTTATTGACGTTTTTGTTTTGTTGTTTTTTTTTTTTCGTTTTTTTGATTGTTTCTTTCATTACGCCTCTATTGTACGCCATCCAGAGGTTATCGTTTGGGGCAAGGTGCCTTTAACTGAAAAGTGATTTACTGCTGATGTTCTCAGTGAGGAGTATTGAGGAAAAATATGCTAGAAAGTGTTAGAAAGTGTAAGAAAACTATAGTTTCACGTTTGTAAAATCTGTCTGGAAAAAGCTACCAATTCATAAGTGAACTACTAATGTTCCTTATATTGTACTTTTACTGTATTGAATAGATGAGCGTGACGTTTTTGTCATCCCTTCCAATTGTCAAAGCTACTGCCTGAAAAGAGCATGGAAGCTATTTCTCTATACAAAAGCAGCACTGCAGAGTGTACAGTGGTGGATTATGGCTTCAGACTGCCAGGGATTTCTTTCATGGGGATATTTGATGGAGTTTTTATGAGGATTAAAAAAAAACAAAAAAAACAAGGAGCAGTGGCAGAAGGTAGCTAATGCAACTTTGAATTAGATATCTCATGACTCACTGTATATGGATTAAACAATAATTTAGCTTCTTAAAGCAAAAATCCACCCTCAAATATAATTCCTTGTAACATCAGAAGAGTTCAATATTTGTGAAGAAATCTCTCCCAGAGTTAGGATCCAGATAACCAAGGTCTGTAATGTCATCAAACCTAAAAAACGTCTCCAATGGCAGTAAACTGGAGATTCTGCAGACTCATAGAAAGACTGTTTGTCTCCCAGTTCGTGTCAATGATCAACAAGAGACTCTCTGCTCTCTTGGAACTCTCTTGGAGAATAGATTTGTTTGTCTTCACAAATCCAAATTGGCAAAAGATCACATACTGTAAATACACTAACGCCGTGACCATTTAATCTGTGGGGAAACAAGCTCCAACACTCACTTAAGCCTCTATCTATCTCTCTCTCCCTATCTCTCTCTCTCTGTCCCTCTCTCTTTCTCTCTCTCTCTCTCTCTCTCTCTCTCTCTCTCTCTCCCTCTCTCTCTCAAGGATGGATGAGCAGTTTTGAAAATAAGCCATTTCTGCTCAATATGAGTAATTATTGGTGATGGAACAGGTGCTGCTATCTGCACCCATAATGTCAACACAGTTCCAGTATTTTGTATTTATTCTGCTCTCTACTGCCTGTATTGTTGTATAAACTGGCAGGTTCATATTATATGTTACTTTACTGTCTATGCTCTCTATTGATCTGCAATGTGGACATATTTGTGTGAATTTGTGTAAAAAAGAATTGGCTTTCTATGATATAGTGAAGTGGAGATTGGAATTATGAGATTCTATTTGATCTTTTTTCCCATCAAAATTGAGTTATCCATATATTTATGATCTTTGAATGACTTTAGGCTGGTGCGGTGTTATTTTCAAAAAAAGAAGACACTTTTGGGGTTACATATTTTAAAAAGATAGACTGTACATAACAGTTTTGGCAGATGGGATGTCAAACTTTTAATGCTAAGTATCTCAGACCTGCACTCTCCTCAGATAGAAACTTATAATTCCAAACTCACCAGTTAACTTTAAACATTAATAAGTCAAAGTATATATACAACCAACAAAATTGACTGTGACTCATTATACATACACATAACATTAGATAGGAACATTGTCAAAGCAATCTTGAAGGGCATAAAGATATTCCAAAGAAATTGGGAAATTTTGGGGCAATTTCGCCTGCCTAAAAACAGTCAGCTGCACCTGAGGGACTTTGAACTATCAGATCACTAGTTGAACAAGTACAAGGTTTACATCTGCTGGAAGACATTGCAGTATATAATTAATTCTTGAAATGTTAAGAAGCCTGTATATTGGTTCCTCAAAAGAATCTGAGGTGTTTCAAATGTGGCTGTACCAAGTTTTTCCACGTAGTTCCTATGTTTCTCTACCAGACCCAAGGTTCAGTAGATCTGTAGTAGTAGAGATGATAGCCTCAATAACACAAGTGTTTTCATTTTAATAGTAAAATATGGCATTGTGAATGATGATTACTTTTAGATTAAGTTCAATTCAGTTCAGTTCACTCCGGTTCCCTTCAGTTCAGCACAATTCAATCTAATTGAATTCAACACTCAGCCTTGAGTGTGCTCTCGTTTTTGTTTCCAGAGTTTCCCCACAGCTATAAGTGCGATGCTATCACCAAGTTCTGTATGCTAACTTTCCGCTTCTGTTCTTTTGATAAGGAACAAAACATCACAAAACAAACAGCCTTTATTTTGGTGCAAATGAGGAGAGGCTTTCTAGCGGCTCGTTTGTGCGTTCTGCTATGAATAGAATAGAATAGAATAGAATAGAATAGAATAGCCGGCCTGTGACCCTACCACAGCATATTGATCTGTTTCAGGATGTAACAAAAACCTCACAAAGCAGAAAAATATTAATTAAAAGGGCATAAAGAGGCTGATCCCTTTCTTGGTCATTGTGTGGACTAATCACTTACTCGAGAGAGACCGGGCTATTTAGAAATGCCAAGGCTCTATTAAATGGAGTTGTTATCTTTCCTCTGCAGATCTGAGGAGTCCACAAAGCAGAGCTGAGCTTTACTAAAACCTTGTTTGTCTGAATCCGTTCACACATTGACCTTCCTTCAGGCCGTGGAGGATACCTCTCTATTTGAAATGATTGGTAACTTTGATTTGTGGTAATAATATTTTCAGGTTTTACAATGTTTTATAATCTTCACTGTTCCCCCCCCCTCATTCTCCTTATAAATCTCATTCTCATGTTTTGATTATCAGTTGCCTGAAAATTTATGCTTAGCCCCGTGTATTAATCGCTTTAATGGTAGCATACAAAAAGCACAAAAGTTACAATAAAACATCTTCCGCCGCTCCAATTTAAAATACCACACAGAGGGAGTGCTTCAAGACAGCCCAACAGCGCTAACATCAGTGGAACCTGTCACAAACCCAACGTGGTCAATATATCACTCAATGCACTGTGTTTCTGGTACAGCCCCGATAGGACGCAGGCCAGGAAATCTGGGCTCAGATGCAGGGGGCTGAACACTGGATCCGCTATTTATCACTATGGCCATAAAACATGGAGGCGGACCAGAGAGGAAAAGGAGGGAAGAGGATGGGAGGAGGATGGGAGGAGGGAGGATGGGACTAGTCATGTTAGGAAGAAGCCCATATCTCCATAGGAGTGATTGATGGGGATGAGAAATCAGTCCTGTCATGGTGCAATTACCGCAGTCTGACAGGATGTGTTTGAAGGACGGACCTAGAGACAACAGACTGCGCGGACGAAATGATTCTCGCTGAAGGAAAGCATGGCAAAACAAATGATGTTATGCTCTTGACCTTGTAACGTGACGAGGCTTCCCCCCTCTGCTTCACTTTAAATGATTCTCCGTGTGTGTGTGGATCAGTCGCCGTGGGACCCATCAGTGGTGTTAGCCTTTTTTTCAACACTATAGATTGCTGGTTATGGTTGTACACAATCATATGTGTCATTTTCAAATTGGAGTGACATATGGGATGGTTGACAAGACAAAAATACATTTTAATAATCCCCAAAACAAGCTATGTTAACACATTTCTGAATGTTTTCTATTAGCAGATTCACAAAATACAGAGCTTAATCCCAAGTATATTTTAATGTATTTTATTGGAAATGCATCACCTCATCGTTTTTCATTTTCATCTGTGTTAACCACACCATAAAATCTTTATGTCACACAACAATGCTTTTGTTAAAATGTAAGAATTAATGAAGGCTTTAAAATAATACTTGTCATGTTGACAATGCTCAGTTAATTAATTCAAAAATCATTGCAGAATAATCATAAAAACTGAACAATGTAGATTTAAGAACACTAATAAAAAGGATAATAACCTTTTGTGTGAAGTATTGCCCATGAAGATCATCATACATTTTGCAAGCTCAGATCACCAGTGACACCGGTGAAGACATAACTGATATAAAGGAGTGTAAATTAGGCCCAAGTATTCATTTTCAAATAATTACCGCATATCAAAAGTGGGGGAAAAAACCTTTCTGTGGCAATCAGTCACTGCTGAAGAAAGGATAAAATATGTTATATATGAAATGTATTTGGGTTGAAGTTAAGTGTTAACTAGATACCTTGTGCCTGATGAAGCGACATTTGGGCTTGAAACATTGCATTTTTTCTGAATAAATATTATTGGGAGCATAAACTAGTGTATGAGTTCCACCCTGTTTCTTGGCTTTAAGTGTCATAACAGCATAGTTTTAGCTTTGTGGCAGTCACACTTAAAGCAAATCATTTTAGTTATCTTAACAACACTGTAAATTATTTTGCTATGATGGTGAAAACATGTAATTAGCATGTAAATACCATTAACCACTGTACCATTAACACAGGATATGATGTAACTATACTTTGTGCTATTTTGGGAGAGCAGAGTAGACAGCTTGGATGCTAGAGGATAAAGGGTGAGAGCAGGTTTGTCACTGTGCTCATCAAGTGGACTTTTTTTTTTATTTATTTTTATTTTGGAAACATCTTTGGTAATAAACAGTCAATGCAGTGGTCTTTTATTTGCACTTCTTAGCGCTCACTTTGCAACAGCGTCAGCAGGACTTTGACGTCACTGGACTGACAGCAGCTCCCAAACCCCAAAACCAACAGGACTGGGCTGTTGTGCTGAGACTAGCTAAGCAACTAACGCCAGAATTTAAGCCGCCACCTAACAGCAACCATGTGTGGAGAGACAGTATATATCAAACACATTTTATATAATGATGTCACAAATGTTTAGTTACTTTATTATTGTATATCTATTTCAGTCGATAGCCATAAGCAAATACTCAACTCAGCTACTGCTTACAGTAACATTAGCAATAAACCTATGTTAGTAGCAATAAATCATCGCCAGTGAAAACCTTGTATCTCCCAAATGCTTAAAAAGGTCAAAACTCCAGCAACACTTGTAGTATATAGAACAACTTTATTGTTAGACCAACGCGGTTCGGCTTGCGGCCTTCATCAGGGTCATCCAAGGCCGATCGAAGGCCACAAGCTGAAACGCGTTGGTCTAACAATAAAGTTGTTCTATATACTACATGTGTTGCTGGAGTTTTGACCTTTTTAGACCTTTTTCCCTTCTCCATGCGCCTTGGAAGTAGGTGAAGTTGTGCCAGAAACCCCTAATCTCCCAAATGCTTTTCAGGACCTAAGAAGCACAGCCTCGTTTGATTACCATGCATTTTTTTAGTTTATCCAATGGGTTTGTAAAGGGTTTTATAAGCCCAAGGGGTTGTAGAATTTGTTATGCTGGGCCAGTGGCCAACATAACAATAAAGTTACTCAATGTACTGCGGCTGATAAAACATGGAGGCTAATAAACCTACCAGTCCAAGAGGAAAAGAGCCACATTAGTAGCTCTCCTCAATCTCTTCTCATCATGCTTTTCATCAGCAGTGCCGATGTTCACTCTAGTTTTGACTTGCCTTCCCCTGGGCGATAATCTGTTTCTTTTTCCTTGGACACTTTTCTTGGCTATCGCTGCTCATGCTAACTACCCAGTTATTCTGTTTATTCCAAACAAACTGCTGTTGCTGCTTCTGTAAAAGTACAACGCATCACTTTTCCAAGAATTTTCCAAGGAAAGACCTGCCAACAGCAGGTGTTCAGAACAGCAAATATATCAAATGTAAAAGCTTTCATGAACTGGGTTTAGCTCAGACTGATCTCACAGAAAAACGTGAAATGAACACGACATGTTAAGAGCAAATTACATGTTGGTGGAACGTAAAGTGTTAAATTAATGTTTTCCTACTTGCTTGCCTAAACTTTACCCAAAGTTGTTTTACTTGCCTAAATTTAACCGTTCACCAACCTTTGGGATGTAATTCAATTCATGGCGGAGAAACGTTTTTAAATTTGTGGTGGAGGAACATTATTTTCCCATAATACGTGTCCACAGCACGTAAATCGCAGTTTTAGAGATCGTGTTCATTTCACGTATTTGTGTAAGATCACGTTTAGCTTGCATTTATTTATTTGAAAATGACACTGATTAACACTTTAACTTTACTTTAACAACATTAAACTTACTAAACTCATTGTTGGTTTCACTGGCAGGGACAGCTGACCCTGCCGGCTTCAACAGCCCACTCAGCAGTTCTGCATGGACAGCAGAGCCTGACCTTCAGATAAGTTCAGTTTCTGAGGAGGTTGGGGGACTTGCTGGTGGATTTACAACATCCCACTCTGCCTTTATCTTTACTCAGTGCTTGCCTGTCTTGACTTCTTTCTTTCTTTCTTTCTTTCTTTCTTGTCATTTTCTTCAGTCTGAGACATCCCTTGTGAGTTTTCTCTTCTGCTCAACTTTTTCCCTGAAAGTCTTACTCTTTTTGTCTAAATAAGCAGCTCCATGTTCAGGGTCAGCATCTCTATGCTGCCTACAGAGCCTCAGCACTCTAGCCATACCGCCCAACAGTAGAAAAATAAGTAAATGAATATTGATACTGACAAAGATCTACTCTCCAGGTTAATTAGCTTTAAAAGTGTTGTGATCCTTCATGGCATATCAGTATCTGCGGAGGATGGAAGATAATCTTAAATGGCTGACACACGAGGGAAGCACTCATTTGATCAAACACTTTAATGAATGGAAAAGACCTCAAATCAAGTCAATCTATATTGTGCCCCGAGGGAAAGTTGGTATGCAGCAAGGTTTCAAAACATTTAGGGCATTTTAAAACATTGACCAGACACAATTAAGAAAAAAAGCTACCAATAAATCAAAGGTTTAGCTGTGCCTTTAACAAGATCCCAGACTCTCTTATTATGGCCATTAGGAGGAATGAATTCCTGAACCTCTTGGTTGTTGGCATCCTGAGGCACCGCCTGGAGTCAAGTCAATGTTGGCAATCTGTGGCATTCCTTAGACAAAAGATCAATAGTCCAGCATTTACAACAAATCAGCAAGAACATCAGTGATGTAGAGAAGCTATATGTACAGCCTGATATGCAAAATTATCATCCAATTTAGGATATATGGAGGATATACCTTCTTATCTTGAGAGGCACGTCCTCCAATTGACAATTTAACTGCAGAGTTGTACACTCTGACTTTGGGAAGTATTGCTCGTATATAAAGGACATTTTTGACCCAACACATGGGACACACTCTGCCATGCCAATGAGAGAATTACCCTTATACTAATGGATTATATACATAATCTTGTCTGTAAGGCAGAATATATCCAAGTGAGAAATTATCCTCAACATTCAAAAATTATTTAAAATACAGACAGAGGAAGAGAATGCTTAAACTATTCTTGGGTCTTCCTCAGACAGCAGTTACAGTGTCTTATGTAAGTGGAAGTTGGTATGGGTCTATACAATATTAAGTTATCTTCGGCATTCTTGTCACCTTGTACCACCTGCTCCTTTCATCAGGCTACACTGTATGAGTAATGCTTATGACAACTCATTGAATATGGGGCAAAATAGTCTCATGTTTTATATCTGTAGACATCATTATGTACATGTAATTCATGTTTAATTCTCAATGGGACTTCCTGGTAAATTAAATACATCAAAAGTAAAGGTAAAACAAAAAAAAAAGAATAATTCCAGTTGTGTGAGGCAGAGAAGTTTGCTTCAGCAATGGCATTCTTCTTTGTGAAGCGCTAAGCCAAGAAAAAAAAAAAAAAAGTAGTTATATTAGAAATAATTCCAGTTGTTTACAATTTGCATGTGTTATCGCTTTTGGCTATAAATCAAACTAAGAATTTCCCAGAATGGCATTGTGATTCCAGCCAAGCATGGAATGGGCCAACTTGTCTGGCGTATTAATTATTTTAAGACAGTGGGAAACCATGGAAGGACAGTTATTGCTTTGCTGTATAGCTCAATAGGTTTAGGCATTAATATGTAACACTTTTAACTTTCATTATTAACCTCTGGGCAAGGCCAGTGTGCGGATGACACACAGCAGAGAAAAGAAAGCCCATCAGCCATGTAGGGCTTGAGTGAGAAAATTCAATAGTGAGCTTAGGAAATGAAAAGAACAGTATGATAAGAGAAATGACTGGGAATGATTATTTTTCTATCCCTTATTGTGTGCCATCTCTATGAAAGGCCATGCGTGTCTGTCACTAGTGATTCTGTTTTCATAGAGTGGTCTAATCCTGGCTCTCCATGCTGTCAGGTCTGCTGCCTCTCATTGTGTTCCTTGCCTATCTGATTATCTACAGCATTACAAGTGGCCAGAGTCGCATCACCTCATTGTTACGAGTATAATACATTTTTGGCCAGATCTGGGCTTTGCAGAGCCATGACTATGAACTACTTTGAATGAGTCTACCTCAAAGTCCATAGAGGGCTGTAATGACATTCATAACCTTTCTGGTGTCCCCCACAGCCGCCACTGATGATCTATTTCCCTTTGGGTTGGCAACACCAAAGGGCCTCAGCTCGGTTAGGGGCTCAGTCGGTGTGTATAATTTGAGCTACATGCCTTTACCCGATCTTTCATCTGCATGCTGTGAATGAAAAGATACCACATTTATTCTGTGGTCATATTATTAGCATCGTTTCTGATTAAACTACATAAAATAGCTACCATGGTATCAGTCTTCTCCTTCTGTTAAATTAAATAGCAGTACTGTCTAATGAAGTTATGTGACAGATGTGCAACATGAATAGTGAAGCTTGTTTAATGCTGTAAATCAAAAATTCATACCCGCCAATCATTACTCAGTAAAATCCAGAACTATATCACGCATACGTCACGTTTCATTTCTCACACACCAGAGTTTGGAGATGCTCTTGTCACCATAACAACCTCTTTATTCACCCTGATCAGCACTGAACGCACAATAGGCTCTGCATCAATGGCAGCCAAAACATAATCACTGTGCAATCGGCCCAATCACTGTACAAGCCTCTTATCAGGCCGCATGCACTGACAGGGCCTGAAGCACAATCAGATCCACCTCATGAATGAACAAACCCAGACGCTGACTGCCACTTTTAATTTGGTGAATTTGGCAAATGGTGAATTAATGGGGGCACATTGGGAGTTAGAGTAGTTTGGAACTAGTGAGCATGAGAAAACCGCATGCAAAGAGTATTATGAATGATGCTTCTTGCCCCTTAAAGGCAGTCATTAGAGCACTTAATCATAAAATATTGCTCCTTGGATACCTACCAAGGCCTGCTGTGTTAGAGCAAATTTTGCTCCCCAGTGCACTTCGCTGCCGCACATGCATTTTTCACACTATCAAACCTACTTAAAGGACGATATCCCCATTTTTTACCCTCGGGTCCTTTGTCATTCCTGCTATACTTACTTCCTAATATCTGTGTTCTGCGTGTTTTTCCATTATTTAAAGTTCTTGGTATTCATTTTTCACTGATTGCATGATTGAATACTATCACAGGCTTTCAGTATGTGATAATGTACCTTAGATATCTTGAAAACCCACAAAAATTATTACATCTGATCAAAATTCCATTTTCAACATAGCGGCATTTATTACTTTCCCAATTTCTGCTCTATTGTGAATAAACCAGCATTTAAAAGAGAGGAAAGTATTTTGTCATAATGGAGCAACTTTTCAGAGAAAGAAAAGTGATTTTGAACGGCCTTTTCATCAAAGGACCAAAATGCTCTGTTGTCCTTTAAGCTTTACTGCATATCAAGAGCCTTGACAAAATCCAAGGATTGGCCATTTTCCATGCTTTGAATTCAAACTGATGATGTTGCGTAACTATTTTTCTCCTCAGGCTGGAAACCATCGCCTCTTTCCCCTCCATATTTAAATATCTCTGGGTACACAATAACCTGAAGTAGTGTAAAGATTGTTGATGGTTCATTCCAAAATTTGTATTATTAGTTCCTCATACTCTGGCTTTCTGATCATTGCCATCACATACATAAGTTGCAATTAACACTGTCAGGATGTGAAAAATAGCTGTGAAATAATATTTGAATTCATGTGTCAGATATGGTTTCTTTTTTGTTCTATATTAGAAACTCAGTTTACTCCACAAAGCAAGATAGATAATAATAAGTACAAATGCGGTGAGGAATGTCACTCAATACCTACCAAAATGTACGTTCTTTACTTTAAACAGTCCAGAAAGGTGTGCAGCTTAATCTATCCAATTAAATTAATTTGCGCCATCTTGATGGTCAGAAAATATTTGCAATATAAATCTGTAATAGTAGTAGGCCTATTTATCTCCTGGAGATTAAACCAGACCGTCTGTCTTGGAGACCTGTGGCTCAAGTCTACATCTCTTGCACTAAGCAATGCAACCTTTGTTTCTCTTTATACTATTTTTTTCCATCCCTGTTCATTTATATGTACTCATATTATTTCTATCTTTGGTGTTGTCTCAACCTATCTCATGATAATTGTTGAGACTTCCTGTTTCCTGGCCTCGGCTATGGTTTCTCTTTGTCCAAACCTCTGCAGTGTGTCTCCTTGACAGCAGAGAGGACTACTGCTCTTTAGCTGCACATTCATCATGCGGTCTATCCTGGTTGATTGATGATATCAAAGTAACTTCCTGTGCACTCCTTGCTAGAACTTTCTGATTGCTAATACAGCTATGGTGAGTCATGCAAATGTTGTAGCTCAGTCTTTGTTGCCTTGCAGCTGCCTCTTCTTCTGCGCTCCAAAGAATGTTTTGGTTAAGAATATGTCCTTGTTCCTGGGTCACTTCTATTGTACCTTTCTGCATATTTTCTGATCGCTTTTTAGCCTTTGATGGATTTAGATTTGTGGAATAATACACACATTTTATCAGCCTAAATTACAATCCCCTCTAATGTAGAACCCATAGGTTTGCTCTATTTATCCAAATGAAATTCTGGTGTCTGGTATGGACTCTTCTCCGACCACAAGAAGTCACAAAGTGAAAATCAAGAGTGAAATCCAAACTGTCTCCTAAACAGCAGCTGTCCAGAGGAAGCTAGACTCACCAGCATTAGATCTTTTGCCTCTCTCGTCCCTTTGGTATACTTTGGTGTAAAGCGATCACTGATCTCTTTACACCAAAGCATGAGTGTGCTGTGTGCAGTTTACTGACATCATGTTACATAACTTCTGGGTATTGAAGTTCAAATTGTTCAAACAGTTACCTCTGGCTGCCATGTGGAGCTGCCAACCTGCTTTAAAGACCATATAAAGAGAAAAAATGACTTGTTTTGAGATCTGTTGTGATGTATCTAACTATACAGTAGGCAGAGGAAATGAAAAATAAATCACAAAAATGATGCATAGTCTATAAGAAATTTGTGCTCAAAAAAGACCAAAATAATTTGTCATCATTCTCCCTGTAAACACCCTGTGAAGCGTGGCTTACTAAACCTGCACTTAGGGATGTAACATTTTGATTGACATCTCTTTTCAAGCTCTAGGTGCTGCGCTGGAGGCTCGTTTCCAAGGTAACAACATTCTGTTAGTTTGTTTTTTGCATGCTGACAATGTCAGCAAAGGCACAATGATCTCAGTATGGTGATAATATCTAACTGACCACAATCATATTTTGTCACTACTTCCTTGCTTTTTTTGGCCTTTCCACAAATCAGTTGCTACCACTGGGCATGGTGTCGGTGATGCAATGCGACTTCCATGACTCCCACCCATATTTTCTTTTTATGAGTGGCCAATTGGTCATGAACTGAGCGCAGGTTATGTTGCCTTTGAAACTCACCAGGAATCTTGCTTCAGAAAGAAACCATGGCCTCTGATATATATTGTGGTATCCTGCATTATTTCCGCAGTGACACTATTTTTTGGTGTAAGAGGGAGAATGATTCAGCAGGCTCCAGGCTGGAAGGACTCCAAAATGTTGGGATTAATTGCAGTAGTGTGGGTGATTCAGCACCTGCGGGTAATTCAACTACAATTTTAGTATCCTTGTGAACCTTTTATATGCAAATGTTTGGTATCAATCACAAAATACCCTTATACGCTTCCATTTGAGCCCGGTTCCATCTAGGTCAGATGAACGTGGAGTTTACTGGACTTGGTTTCTATTTCTTCACCTATAATCAACTCTTATAACTAGAGGCTAGAGAAGCGGGTTGGTAACTGCATGTTAACCAGCTCAGATCCGTGGACTGGCTGGGAAAATCTTGGTGTTTAACTGTATGAATGTGAAGCGGAGAAAAAAAAAAAAACAGCTTGTGGGCCCATTCAATCTTCCCAGAGATGTTTTGACAGAGGGTCCCTGGATAAATTAAGGTTAAAGCCGCGGTAGGTGAGTTTGAAGAGAAACAGGAAGACAGACGCACTTAGCCCCCCTTCTCCCCTCCCTCCACTACCCAAAGAGTCGGTAGCAATCGGCACGCAGCTGACTGACAAGTCAGAGCGAAGCCCTCCTGCTCTAAAGTTTGCCTCTGGTCAGATGCCTGAGCGACCAAGTTTACTTTGAAAAGAAATAGCAGATCAATGGCGCTATCAATATTGCTGAGATTCTGACAGATTATCCAGCTCATTTACAGTATGTTCACCCAACATGGGGATTAGTTTTTGCTGAATTCAAACAAAATGTCAGCTTGTAAAACCTGCTTATGACAGCTTTAAAGGGAAATTCCACCTTCACTTCAATCAATTTGTGATGTTCCTGGATTTATTTTGTGATGATGTATGTTGTAATTTACCTTTTTGTTGTATCCACTTTCCCTCAACCTGCCTCGTCCACTTGTACTTCAGTTAGTGATTTGCTGTATTTCCCAGAATGCCTTTTGACAGACCCCAGAGAACATGTCTAAACATGCCTGAGCATTTCAGCTGTGGGTGTTACATTTAGGTGAAGAGAGCAATAGCAATAGCGAAGTGAGATGATTTCCAGTCTAGAAAAAGTGACACTCGCACCCCTTACTCAAACCCCAACAAGTTTTGAGGCTGTGTTGCATTCTGGTCTATTGAGGCTGCTGTCAGTGGAGAAATTGGTCTCTCTGTCTCTTCTACGATGGATTTCTCCCTGTATGATTACTGAACATCGGTGCGAAATGGCGACTCTAGAAAGAAGCCCTCGCTCTTTGATTCTGAGGGACTGACACTAACTAACATTAACCATTGATGTTTTAAATAATTGAACATTATCTCCTATTAAACTCCATTGTAGCTGAGTTTGAAATATCTCATTGTCTACGTTTGGACAATTATCTACGGGAATAAGAAATATACACCACCAAACTACAAAATGGGTCCACAAATGCAAGCTACATTGCTACCAGCTGCATTTTAACTATGTTTAAGTGTTTTAGGGATTGTTCCTTTAAAAAAATATGCAACCAGTAACCTTTTAACTGCAGTCATTCCAGGACAATGCATGCGTATATACAGTACACTGTATTTTTCTACGCTTGATGGGTTCTACTGCACATACACAGTTATAGGTTAGAGAGCAGAGACCCATTTTGACAGAGGCTTCCCCTTTCTTTCCTCCCAACTGAACCCCGGCTTTGTCATCACAGTGACTCACTCCTGTGTAATCCTTGGACTGGGTCACTCCTTACAGGCCACTCAATCACTCCCTCACTCGCCGTGTTCTCCATGATGAATAGACGTGTTCCCGCTGAGCTCTTCTTAAACAAATGAATGTGTTTTCTGTACCACTAGACCAGACCCGTTTTTGCTGAACCAGGAAAACCACCGTGCTGTTTGTCACTTCAGCGGTCTGTATCTCACTCCTCTGGCGATAGGTATTTTTTTAGGAAGACAGATTGATACATCAATTGCCTATTCTCCGCTCACTGCGCTACAAACAACCTGTCCATATCTATATGTAGCCTGCCTTGTGTGCTTATTTCAGAAGATAAACCACACCAAAACTACAGTTGCCCCTGACTTCCCTAAATTTGTTATCTTGCTGTTTTATTCCCCTAATGTTGCACAGGCAGACTCACACCTGAGTTTCGTTGCATGACAAATAAGCAAGTCTGTTATGGATAGTCGTGGCCAGAAAGCATAAGAGGCTGCAGCGGTCCTAATCAAACACTGATTAGGATTTTATTGCCTTTCCGTTTGAAAAATCACTTATTCACTTCAGACATGTGAACAATGCTCAAATATTGTTCTTCCTCTGGCAAATGGATCTTTTCCTGGATGCACTTAGTGGCCATATTATTGTCAAGGTTTGCTTTGTTTTTGCTTTAAAATGTTAATTGGTGTAACACCTTCCTGTAATCAAGCGAAGAAACTAGAATATGAAGGCGGGGTTTTATATTGTTGTTTGCACACATTAGATAATTTTATAGTTCTCAGCAACTGTCAGTAAGCATTAAAGATATGACCTGTGAGTGCAAGGAGGAGAACGCGCCCTAATTAGTTTTAACTGAGGTGGGAAATCTTTCACGCATAAACAATAAATATGGCAAGACTGGATGTTTTTTCACTGTACCTGGATTATCAAAGATTTGTTCCCAAAAAATATATGAAAAAATGCCATAGTGGAATTTTTAAATTAGAACGCATCATTGAGTCTTCATGCATCAAATAGACCTTGAAATTATATTTCCACAGGGAGATGTATATAGATTTTCTACAACTTTTAATTGTGTTTGGGTGGCAAATAAGGAAAGAGCGTAAACCAACTTAATGAAGTAAAGAGAATCTTCACAAGCCGTTTCTAAAAGGGCCATCTGTGTTGCGGCACTACAAAGGTGTCACCGGTTATTCTGTGAGATTTAAACTTGTAGAGAGGCAGATATTTTTATCCATACAATTTGTAAAGAAGTCTAGGTTCACTCTGTTCTTGTCCCTCGGCAAATACAATAGAGCATATGTGGAATTCAGACAGATCTAGCAACTCAACACTTGAATGTGTTTTAAAGGTGAACACATGAACATGTTTACTTGCTGTAACACTTTCTATACAGATGGCGAGGTTTTCCTAAGGTATGGTGTTTGCCAATCATATTTTCTCATAAAAGTCATTATCAAATTACTGAAAAATATGATATTAAAGTCCCCGTGAAATGAACTCCTATTACTTTTACTCCCTGGAAAACAATTTAAAATTTTAATGGTGACCTCATGCTGCACCAGTAGGTGTAAATATAAATTCCAACCAATAAAATACCACAGATTTTTTAACAATTCCGCCCTTCCCATCAAATAAAACTTCCTTTCTCTCCCCCACTGATATCCCATTGGTTTAGACTTTACATCCTGTTTCAGCAGGAATTACATCATATCAAGGAAGTGAAGATGCTGTTTCATGCAGTCTTTAAGAGAATTGTACTGACCGCTGGAGATTAAAGTTGATAATAGGAATGTGTAAACCAGCAAACTGGAACCAAACTGGACATTAGAGAAATAAATCAGACACATAATGTAAAGGACTATAAAAAAAAAAAAACACCTATAACTGTGCAAAATGAAAGCTTAAGGTTTCCATAGTCATGCTCATCCTTACTTCTTATATCTTTTACATTTTTCCCCAGGTAGGATAAGTGCTATTAAGTAAGCTCACTCCAGTTGTCTCACTCTAATGGAAACATCAACAACACCAAGGTGGGCGGTAGATAGACGTGTCAAAGGCTCCGGCATTAATAAGAATAGGTGAGCAGTTGTTGATGCCTGGCAGCTTCTAGTAAAGGAGCCATCGTTTAATAAATGACTTGTTCTCTTTTTTACTAGCAGTAATCTGTCTGGCTTTGGCGTCTTCCTCTCCATACGATAATGAGGTGCCTCCAACCTCGCCCAGGGGCTTTTTGTAGCTGCTCTGCCAAATTTGCACTTCTGAACAACTTTTAATTATACTCCGTGGCATGAAAATACACCAGCGGTGGTCCACAGCACTGGCAGGGTGAACCCCAGTTAAAAATAATAGCCGTGTATTTTAGCCGGCATTCCTTCATTCATCCGTTTAAAGTAGATGCGTTAAAGATATGTGCTTTCCATTTCAGCTCCAGGATACTCAAACTTAATGCCCACACATGGTTTCTAAAGAGGTGGAATCTTCAAGCTTTTGCCCTTTGCCACTCGTCTAAACCAGTTCAATTGTCCAATATCCGTAGTATTGGCTTGTTATAAATTGTACATTAGTGGAGTTAATGATGAATCGCCTGTCAATAGATAAAGAATGACTGATGATAGTCATTAAAACAAGTTCATGACAAGGCCTTGTCATTACAGATTTCTTTTATTGATTTCAGAGAGGTCATTGACATTAATTATGTTTTAGAAACTCTATGATTAAATCATACTGCCAAGCATGATGAAATTTGAATTATAAGTATGTCAGTGAGATCAGGTATGCCACAGCTGTGTCATTATTTGGAGTATATAGAAAATGCATTGATGATGTGGATAATCATTTAATCTTCATGAAGATACTGCATGGCAAAATAGGCTTCATATACTCTTCATCATGTTTCCTCTCAGCTTACACATCATTGTCTACAAAACATTATGGCGAGCTGAGCTGTGTGTGCATTTCAGTCGCATGTATTTGCTGCTGAGAATACACTACCCATATGGCGCGCTAGACATTTGAGCATGAACACCGCCTTCATAAACCCATGGATCATAAAACTTAAGATTCCCTTCAGAATGTGGCTGTGATTTAATTAAGAGGAGTGGAAGGAACCACAATCCACTTCAGTACAATGAACACTGGTGCTGACTCCAGCTATAACAGTTTTACCGCAGTTGCACTACATTGCCATTTGTTATTGAAGTCTGTAATTGTTTTAACATCCAGGCTATGCTAGGCTGAGTAGATGCTGAAGAGCCAAAGTGCCAGGAACGGAGCAGAAACCACCGGAGCTGGTTTAATTACAGCCCAAGGTATTTCACCTTGTTTGCAGTTTTCTTGGTGAGAAATACTCGCACAAATTACCATACCATTACCACCCAGAGCCTCGGCCTACTTTATATATCCGGCTGATGGTCATGTTTTATTGGAGGCCGATGATAAAACCGCGTCGTCCGTAATAACTCAACGGCCTGGGTGTCATTATATTCTGAATAATAAAAACTAAAGGCAATATAACTCCATTTAAATTTCATCATTCATCAATGAGGGGGGGTTTAGTGTAGTTTGTGCAAGCTTCAGCAGCACAACAGGGGGGAAAGGTGATGATGGGTTTTAAAAAATCTGATTTTTGAAAAGAAATGCTATGTTTTTTAATTATGCGCTGACAAGTTCTCTTTCATACTGTATGAATAATTCATTTTGGGGTTAGACCGCTATCGGTTTGCTGATATGATGGAGGTTCATCCCTGACCAAAGCGACATAAAAAAAAAACAGCCTATTAAACCTCCTGCAATGACATTTTCTATTCTTTCCACATTTTATTTATTCATTTAATTGTTACAATTATTATTGTTATGTATTAGGGAATTCCTAATCTATTACCACCACTACCAATGAATAGGTGTGTATGGTGATGGGGGGGGGGGGGGGGGGATGGATCACCCTGCCTGGAAGAGCTGCCAACCCACCTAAGAGAGGTTCATTAGTCTGCGTTTCAGTGGAACGTTTTAGTGTCCCTGATGATCTAAATGCTGTTTCAGAGGCTTCTCCTCCCTGCCAACAATAACACTCTGGGGAAAACAGTGAGTAGTTTTTTGGCATGAAAATCAAATTTAAAGATATTGAGTATCGGCACAGAATATGAGCTGTCAGCAACCTCAGTCGGTATCGGCCTTCAAAAATCCCATATGGGTCGAACCTTAATGTTTTTATTTAATCAGTGGAACAATATTTGACAGTGTAATGCAGAGCCACAAAGAAAAATTGACATTCACACACCGTGGCAGCAAGTTTTTTTTTGTTGTTTTTTTTCTCTCTCATCAAAGTCAGTATGCGGTAAGCCAGCAGTGGGAAGCATCCTTCCTCCTAAGAGATCAAACAGGAGGTTTCCATCGCTGCATTCTTGCCTTTTGTCATAAGGGCAGAGCCTGCCTAGAAGCCTCTTTATCTTCCTCCTCAGCCACCCAGACAAGGCGATGGGCTGTGTCTGCTGACAAATCCCTCACTTGTTACTGATAACGCAGTCATGTAAACAGGAAATGGCGAGTGGGCCAGCCATACAAATGTTTCAAAAGCTAGTTTCGTTCTCAGTTTGATCCATAGCTATACCACCCGACAAGCAACCCCGCATTTCACTTAATGCAAATAAATTTCCTAACCGCAACACCGACGTCTTTCACCTCCTGAGAGACAGATCTAATCCAATCTGACAAACATTCAGTCTTACTTTGCTTCCAGGCAAAAATGCCCTAGATAGCCTTTACATTTCAGACAATATGCTTTGTCTCCTGTCCACCAGGCAGTGGCATGCAATTAGAAAAGGTGAATACAGTATTGCCAGTTGTCAGTTCATTGTTGCGAGTTGAGAGAAAGCTGTCACTGATTCATGGCATTCTTAAATGGGATGACAACAAGGCCTGGGAGCACTGGCGCTTGTTGATGGAGATTGTGTTCATTGCTGATATAATGTAAGCAGAAGAATGATGGCACCCCGGCACATTAACCTTCATTAGCGGATTGACCAGGGCTGGTCAGTTTAAATGGAGTAATTACTGGTGGCACATCAATGATTAATGATAGGCTAAATATAGCCAAGGAATGGTATTAATGTGTAGCATCTGTCAAATTCATTTGAAGATCTGAGCAGCCTTTCTCTTCCAACTGTTCGGATGTTCACATCTGCTTAAAAAGTGATGTGCACTGTGAGCGCACCTGTTGTGATCTCATCAGTTTGAAGTTGAAGACATAAGCCAATCATAATGGTTTATTGCAATTCTAATGTCTCTGAATAGATTTTTATCTTCCTATTTTCAATTTCCTTTCCAACACAAAGGAGATGATGTGAATTAGGGAATAGGAGATGATGTGAATTAGAAATTTTGCTCACACTGTAGAGCAGTGCTTCTCAACGTAGGGTACGGGGACCACCAGGGGTCCTTAAGGGGTTCCAGGGGGTCCCCAGCAAATTGATGAATTGTTAAACTTCACCATTATTTCATTTACAAGAAATTTACAAGAAAAGAGATGTAGAAATAACTGTTTTGATCATAGTTTCACTGTTATCTCTCTACCTACAATACAGATAATCATGGAATTCTGGACAAAATCATATTTAACAATAAAAATATTCTCAGATTTGGGTCTGAGCCACAAAATCTCATCAAATGGGGGTCTGTGGCCCTAATGTGGACTGAATGAGGGGTCCTTGATATGAAAAAGGTTGAGAATCACTGCTGTAGAGAATGTAGTTAATGTCATATCATATTCTGTTATGCATGCAAAATGCTTGTGAATGCATTTTTCCTGTGATGCAATAGGGATGAAACATCAGTAGTTGTGACCATGGTGGGCGGTTGACAGTTATGTCCATGTTGACGTATGGCGCCATTAAAAACAAAAGCTCCACTCTGCCAGAAGAGGCATGACAACAGTATCGCCTCACATCTGACGGGAGCACACATCTTTCCAGTGTCATCACTGACCTCTATATCTCTTAGCTCAAGATAGATGCATTTTCATGCCTGGCTTCAGGCTCTAATAGTCCATTGATTCATTCGCAATATGGCCCAGAGTCAGCCAGGTCCCTGATTATTTATTTTCCTCTCGAAAACACTCTCCCCTCTCTCTCTCATCTGTCTTATTAAAATGTAATGGCAAACAAAACCCCAGTCTCCCTCTATCTGATGGTGCAGAGAAAAACAATTTTAGGGGATTCGAGATGGTTTATAACTCATGGCTCCAAGAGGAGAAAACACTCAGAGGTCTTAGATGAGATAGACCCCAAAATCAATCACTACCGCCGGAGGATTCCTCACATTGATGCCGGTGCTGATTGACAGGCCTCAAATATTCTCACAGACTGTCAAATAGTGACAACCTTGACCACCTGCTCTCTGAGTTCTCTCCTGTTTTGTCAGTCTAGACTGGATCCCCCGCCGGGCTGAGGTTAGTCTGAGGTTTGAGGCATCATATCATGCATGTCTGCAATGAAAATATGTTTTTCTGTGTGGGAGAAAGAAATGACTGGTGTTGTTTTAGTGATGAAATTATAATTCAGCAGGCATTAATTCTTGTTTGGACGAACTCCTGTGGCATATGCAACAGTTCAAACCCCTTTTGGATCCCAATTAGAGAAAACAGAAAATGTAAGCCATTTTTGTACCAACCTCAGAATTGGTCAGATGGGCTCACGCACTCTGCCAAGATCATTTTGGCTGTTTTTTCCATGGAATGTTACTGAAAGACTCGACTGGCATGCGATCTTCCTGAAATTCTTACACATAGATGGATTTTCCAGACTCGACTTGTAAGAGCAGCTGCTGGTGGAGTTTGGCCTTTTTACATTCAAGGGGGTGGGGGGGGGGGGGTAGTTGACCACATAGTGTGGGGCGCGCCCTATAGCCATCCTGAAATGAGAGATGAGGGAAACCTGTATCCCTGATGCCCATGTATTGGTGCGGGAGTTCACTGGGGGGTGGAATGGTTAACTTAATTGAAACCTTCAATTTCAGAGACAGAAAAAAGTTAGAATGGATGTAGCCATATTGACTTTAAAGCCTGCCCTTTATATAGACTCAGGAGGAATGTGCAGCGAGAAATGGAATCTCATGATTTTGTTTCGGAGGAAATAGAAGCGCACTCTTTGAGGGAATGGGAAGTAAATATTTGGATTAATTCAGTAAGAAAGGAGAGGATGTGCACAGACAAAAGCATGGCAGCTAACCTGCATTAATAAATCTTTCAGAAAGTGAATTTCCTCCTAAAAAGAGAATATCCCACTGGTCATTTGTTTTTGATGTATGTCAACAGCATGATGTAACAGTATAATACTGAATACAGTTAGACCAATTTCTACAGTATATGACTGCCATGTCAATATTTTCTGCTAGAATGAAACTGTTTCCCAAATAACAGGTTCCCTAATTTGTTACAACCAACAGATTTGTTTACCACAGACAGATTTTATAGTAGGAGAGGTTCAAGCCAAGCATGACAGCCACATGTAATAATACCAGCCTGCACATCATCAAAGTGATAAACACAAATAAATCACAATTTCTACAAAGAAACATCTGATGTTTTGAAATGCAGATGGTTGCTACTGGCAACATAGTAATGGAAACTGCAGAAAATCCTTTTGTAGATGGTTTCCGATACCTGTTTAGGATCATTTAAAATATACTTGGGAAACACCTTATAGGAAAAGACTGTGTTTGCATTAAATCAATTCTCAGTCTCTGATTTAACGGTTAGTTGTCAGAGCCACTTTAAAGAAAATAAACACTTGGTAAAATGTTAAATTGTTAGCCGCACAGCCATCAAAGAGTGAAAAGTATTCATCCCAGCCTCAATACAAAACAGTCTGGAGCAAAGCTCTCTACTGCATACTAAAACCCTTTTTATTCAGGAAGCCTTTTTCTCGTTAACTTATATTACTAACTTGTATAACTTATATTACTTTTATTTATTCTTTTATTGTCTGTTTTTTTTGTTTTGTTTTTAACTCTGTAACACTTAGAGATTCACTGTGAATAAAAAGTGCAGCACAAATCTATTATTCTTGCTTATTATACTTGCATATCCCATGTGAAAGTCTGGTCCAGTCTCAAACCACAACTGTGTCTTCACAGGGTGAGTTAGATGCATTATGTAACACTTCACTGTCTACATCCAACCTCCTATCTCTTCACAATAACCCTGTCAGATGAACCTTACATAATACTTTATTAGATGATACCCTCCAGTGGCCACACAGAGGGCAGGGGCAAAGTAATGAATGCATTCAAATAGGCCATGCATCTTGGGTTTTTTGAGTGTTTTTTTTTTTTTGTTGTTGGTCTCGTCTGTGACCCCTGTGAGAGGAAAGGTTAATTGTCGTCCATGTGAACCGGTCAAAGATGGATAAGGTGGCCGAACACGCCTACAGCAGAATCTTCCCCGAGGCTAGACCTGAATTAAAAATGAGGGGAAAAACAATGGCAAGAGATAGGATACATAGGCATGATCAGTTGCTCTGATGTACCTTTCTAATGTAGTTCACCTTCCTTCATTCCAACGCTGCCCTCTCCGCCTTCCTCTTCCTTTCCATATATGTACAGTAGCACAGGGGAAGACAGGTTGCAAGCTCACGGAGATAATCTGCCTTAAACTAACAGACTCTGGGCTCTAAGAGCAGGTAGCAGGTTTGACAAAAGAATACATTTTATTTGAAGTTGTTGTGTGGGGGTAAAGAGATTAGACTGAAACGGAATACCATTAATATAAAAGACTAGAATAGAATTTATTAGAATGGTTATGACAGGATGGATGGCAGAGTGAGGTGATGGAATCTTCCCACAGAAAAAGGCAAGGGCACGTTCAGTTGCCACAGGCTATTTGCAATTCAAATGGCACACAACACACTAGGCAACAATGCCCAGGTAGCCAAATCGGTGAAAGTGCATGTGTTGAAGTTGTGGGCACAAAGTAGTTCATACCAGAGCATTCAGTGAGAGAGCCAATACCCAGGACCACACTGCAAAAAATCATTAATTTAGTCATTTAGTCTACTATTTCTTAAAACAAATGAAAAAATCCGCCAATGGGGTGAGATAATTTCACTTGTTTCCAGTGCAAATCAACTTGTTTCAAGAATTTTGTAGAATCAAGTGTCATTTTCTTGATAGTAGTGCAGTGATCTGCCTTATTCTGACTTGTTTCAAGATACTGATACTCATTTCTAGAAAACTCTGAAAACTCTAAACTGAAACAAGTTAAACTGCATTGGAAACAAGTGGAGGTATCTCTTCCCATTCACATAATCTTTCTCTTGTTTTAAGAAAAATAAGATTTGAAGATTTTTTGCAGTGCATTAAACCTCCTGCAACAGAGGGTCTCCCATTCAAAGTCATGGAAATTACAACAATTTCCTACAAGACCTATAGGAAGACCAGTTGGGCTGTGGTTTGCTTATGAGAGCAAATTAAATGATAATACATAAATACACTAGCAGTCTAAAACTGGCAACAAAAGCCTAACGTTAATATCAGCCTGACTGCCGATGGCTGGAATTACCGCCCTCCTCCTCCTCCTCCTCCTCCTCCTCCTCCTCCTCCGGGCGCACTGCCTATGGCCAATCAGACCTCCAAGCCAGCGGTGTGGGAACACACTCGACACAAACGGCTCTGTCAGCGGAGCCACCTAACCCCAAACTGCAGCAGTGCAACCACCTGGGAGAGGAAGAGGAAGAGAGACCTGTTGCTAAGGCCACAACAGAGCTGCCAAGAACCCGAGGGCTTTTATTGGGGGAAGTGAAATCGCTGACAGGAAGAATCGCCTTAACCTGGGGCTGACTGACACGGTCACTCAGTCTCCAGCAGATGCTATACTGCCTGTCACATACACTGTATATGGTTTAGATTGTTCCGTGGTAGAGGGTGGCATTTTTCTGTCCCCATAAATTCCCAAAACACTCAGGTGGCCAACAACTGCGGAACATAAATCCTAAGTCTTTTCTGAGTAGGTGTTTGCAAATTTAGAAAAGAGGTTGTAACACTCGGGATAATTTATTGTGTACAGTAAAAAGAGGGCAGTAAATTTAAAGGACAGTACAGTTGGCCATTTATCAAAGGCGCACCTGACTGCTCTGCCAGACCTTCCATTAGTGCTTGCCTGGAGCTTACTCCTGTCAAGGCTTTTGTTGGATATTCAGCCCTGAAATCGTTTAGGTTTTGGACCCCTGCTGAGGGTTATAATTACTATGGCATTATCTCCATATGAGGTAAATGGGAAGAGCCAGAAGGTTAAGTGCGTTTTCACATGGCTGTGCATCAACTAAAATGTAGATCAAGACTAAAAATGACCCAAATTTGTAGATTGTTGGATATTAAGTAATTCACTTCCTCGCTCAACATCCTCAAATCCTAATTACTCGGCAGCACGGCAGAGGGAATGACATTCCTCTGCCTCACGCAACAAAAGACACTGAGGTCCTTTCAAATGGAAGTTCTTTCCGCTTCTCGGGATCATTTCTTTCACTCTGTCACTCTGTTTTACATTATTCACAAGCAAATGGTATATGGCTTTAGGGCTATAGTCCCTTAAACTGAAATCGTCACTTACTGATGACATCATGGGTAAGCATTATCTCTCTATATCTACAACACCAAGCTCAGCACATCCTTAATGTTTAAAATATGGATGAAATACAACTTATCAAACAGTTATCAATTCCAATAAGAACTATGTTGTTCCCGCTGTGTGCATTCATTTAAATTCTGCATATCGAGGAACTCACTGCCACTATCGACTGAAAAAAGAACGCTGTTTGCGTGCAGAAAGCGTTCATTTGCAGTGGTGGATTACAGCTTTGAATTGACAAGGATGTCCGTCAACAGGATTTTAATGGAAAATTTGAACTGAATGGAATCCTATGAGCAGTGAAAGCTAATGAAAGACGTGCTGTGTTCATTAAACACTGATCTAAGTGGGTCTGAAGTAGCAACGAAATGAGCAAAAAACTCAACACATTTTCCCTTCATTTAAATTATTAAGTTGGCAAGCTACAGTTTTTCAGGAACTCAATGCTATCTTAGAGATCCAGATGGTAAGAAATTAGTGTTGGTTAGTAAGTCTGGAGCTCACATTCAAAGTTAACACAAAATAATACATGCAGTGTTGTGAAATGTCAAAGAACATGACAATCCAGCTTCCATCAACAGAAGGGAGACAAAATTCCTGTATTTCACAGTGTACATTTTGCCAGTGTTTTGAAAATCCTAAATACTGCACTGAAGGAAATTAGATAAAATGTTTTGAAACCACCCAAAGAGTGTTTTAAAAATGCTTTCAAACAACTGCATCTCTCTCTGATCTATAAAATTACAGACACTCTTTCTGATGTGTGCATGCTGTATTTTTTTCTAGTTATGATGTACAATGCCAAGACAGACATCTAGTCTGATAGGGGGCCTCGCAGCCAGGGCAGAGATGTTGAGTGCCAAGCTGTCCTGTAAATACTGATGAGGGTTGTGTGTTTGAGTCCGTTTATTTTCGCAGCATGCATTTAGTCTGGGCATAGTGTGAAATATAAAGGTCATTTTTCCTTACAACATGAAATCTTTCAAATAAATGCAGAAGAAATATTCACTGGTTCTTGCAATGAAAGTTTATTTGAAACTTAAAAAGAAGAAGCTCCCCTCTTCAGTTGGTTTTGGTTTCACAGAACAGTGAAGCTGGGGAGGAAAACTAGATTCAAACCACAGCAGTACCTTGTGGTGCAGCTTTCTAGCCAAATTATACTGTTATCCTGGTATGATGCCATGCTACATTATTCCCAAAATGAATTAATTAATAAGTGAATTACTATGATAATAATAATTTGACTGATTTAATTTAACATTTCAATGAAGAACTGCTAAAAGACTGCAAAACAATGTGTGCTTTTAGTGTCGTCTTTTTCATGTTTCACAGAATCCAAATTGGAAACTAAATAAAATAGAAAATAGAATCGAAAATAGAAACTCCACTTTGTAAACCCCAAAATTCACATTTAACAAGTTTGTTTGGTTTTCCAGAGAACTTGACATGTACATCATAACTCCCTGCAAACTCCAACGCTCTGCTTGGTTGTGCTGATTTTCTCTGCTAAAGAACAATTTTAATTTTAGTCTGGAGTTTCACTTCACTCCCCGACATAGCAACTTATCTGAGCTTTTGGCATCAATGGATCTGAACACTGAGATTTCAGATTTTCCCTGTGGTATTCTGTCTCTGAACTGACGCTGAACATTGTCAATATCAAAAACAAAAAGTGGGAAACAAAACCAGAGTGATACCTCAAGAACATATGTGGTGTTGCTTTAACTTTGAATTATATCCCTACAGTTCTCTTGAGCTCCTGTTTGACAAGTCTCCTTTGAAGTGGCACAATTTAAAATCTTCCCAGTTTACAGCACATACCAATTCAGACCTAATTGCAAGGATCCGAAGCAAACCGCCAGACATTTCCAAGTCATTTTTATGTGCGAGCTAGAATGATATTTCTGGTGGCACAAACAGGATGAAAAGAATGAGTCTGGTACATTGGTTTACTAATGAATCTTTAATGGGTATTATATTTGCTGCAAATAACTGTACTCAGACAAGATATTTGCCGCAAATAACTGTACTGGATGGTTTGAAAACATTAGGAAGGCTAGTTTGAACAAGTGCATGGCTGTTACAGACACATCACTAGTCCCTCTCTATCTAATCTACAGTGATTCATCACACTGAGTAATATGATAGTCACTCATTTGCATATTTGATGCTAATGTGGTGTTTGTTTACAGTAATGAGCACTCGTAATTGAATTTTAATTCATCAGACAAGGAATAGGGCTGTTGGTGGAAAAGATCCTTGCAGTGTGTGTCAGCTAAAGCATTAAACTTAATGTCAACATATTTCTTGTACTGAAAGGTGTCTCTGTTCCTAACAAGGCCTCTGTTTAGGGTTGTCTGTGACTCAACCCAATCAATTCAAATTGTTCAGCTCTCAATTTAAGTATCTTCCACTTTGTGTGGCGCTGCATGGATCATTTGTATGTACAATGGATCCTCCGGTGCCATTCAATCGATGCAGCCACACAGCTTCCAACTGCTGTTAGATGAATATCTTTCACCCCTCCTCTCGCCACCGCTGGAGAATTTCCCATCCCACAATGGAATACAAGCGAAAGAGCGATATTGTGCCATCTAAATGAAAGCATTGTGTAATGCTCCGCTTGTTATAGATCGTTATTTAGACCTACTGGGACAATCTAGATTAAGTTGGAATGATGACCAAAATCACAGTACCCAATTGGCAGTAACTGTAAGAATACGTGATAGTGTCATATCTATAGAGTGTGAACAAGTGGACTCATTTGATTCCAAATAAAATGATGTAAAAACTCTTCTTGATGTCTATTCCGTTAAAAATGGAATACAGCAGAATTAAGGAATTCACATTATTACGCCACGCTGTTTACAGAGTCTTGTACTGTTCAAAATGTCTACACTAGTCTTAGTAAACTACTACTTTAGCCTCAGGCATTTTGTCAGTTCATTATAATTGTCAGAACTGGCTTTTGCTTTTCATTCTACTCATTATAACTATCTTACAGCACAATGTTGCAATTACCCACTGGATACTCCCCATCCAGATCTGCAGCTGTAACAACACCGTCAAGCCAGGCTGCCTGAATGCACATAGTGATTGAATGGTGAATGTATATATATAGAGAGAGAGTGCCAGTATGTAATTACAGTATGTGACTAGATTTGTTGTCGATGTGTCTCTGTGCCAATGTCAGCAAGACAAATTCTTGTCCATTTACCGTACCTGGTGAACACAGTGACTCTGGGTCTGATTCTGGTTCTGTATTCACATGTTATGTTAGTCCTCAGACTCAGGACAGTCCAACCAGGCAGCACTATCAGCCCCAAACCTAAAAATATACATCGATCCACAGGAATTTATTCCAGGCACTGCCAAAGTCACCTTTTAAATCCTTTTCATTATCTTTCATTATCCTTTTCATTCCATTATCATTATCTGTATATCAGTTGACAACACAGAGTAGAGGGTAGGAAAAACTTGTTTCACCTCTTTTTCTGGCTTTGAAAGACAGTCATGTATATTCACAGCACAGATTGCATTTTCCTAAGGCATAAAGATAGCATATTTTCCAAGCTGAAATTCAGTGGTATACACCTTTAAAACGCCTTGAAACCTCGTCACCGTGATGGAATCAGCTTATATGGATAATCTCGGCACCTTTCATTGCTCAGATCATATCTCCTGCAGCCTTGCAGACAAAAAGAGGCAATGCTTTTACCCCCCATTTTCTAGAGAACACAGTGAACTCCCCTCCTCTTAACAAGAGTGAGCTGAAGCTCAGAGTGCAATATCAAACCGGCAGCTCATGCTCCCAGCTCATGTTGCCATGGCGATAATGGTAGAATCCATAGTCTCCTCATCCCCATGTCGGTAATTCAGTTATTTTAGTGTGAGAGATAGACCTCGTCAGTGATAGAGCCAAGCTGCAGAGACCACAATGAAACTGGGAATTAAATTCTAATGAAAAATGTGTTCGCTCACTACATTCAACGTGATTGAAAGATACAGGGTGTGTGAGGAAGTGTAAATGGAGAGGCTTAGAAAGAACACATTTCTAACTCCATGAATCAGCTTCATATCTTCTCATTATCTACGCTCATGCCACATTTATTACAAGCGCAACTTCATGCCTCTTTCCTATGCATCTCAAACATTTACAGTGCTGCACTGACACAGAATTGGAAAAGAATTTGTTGAATGTCAAAATCATCAATGTTGTCAGTAAAACTATTGCTCATAATTATTCTTCTTTGACCACAGACCATTAATGATAAACCATGGGAAATCATAACGTTAATAAGACTGAAGATATAGTATGTTGGCAGTATTGGTTCAAGTTCAAGATCCAATGATCAAGACCTTGCATTCGTATTTTTTTCTCCTATAGAGAAAATAATCTTTAAATAGAGAAATTAATATGTAAGTTGCGAGCTCTAAAGCGATGAAAAAGCTTTGATGTTGAATTCTGCCTGAAGTTAGTGTGCTTTTTTTTTTTTTGCTTTTTTTTATCAAAACCAGAAATGCTGTGATATGTTATCACGCAGTACTCAAACATGCACACTAATAATTCAATCTTAACCCAGTTATGGCAATACCCAGAATAGCACTTGTCATGTAAACGCCTGTATCTGCTTAATCTTAATCAGAGTAAAGTCAAAATTAGAGTAAGTATAACCCAGTTAACACACCTAGATTTCTGCTCAATCTTTTGATTAATTGGGGCATGTACTCTAAATACCTTAGTTTGATTTCTTTTATTTTTTAAAACTGTACATGTGATAAAGGTCACCAGACACAGTGATGTGGATGTTGTATTTAATCACTGGATGATGGCATCTCCCTTTTTCAAACAGGATTGCAAATAAGGACACTAATTATGAATGCTGTTGAACGATGTTCTGTAATAATGCAAAAATATAAATAAATAGTCGGTGGAATACATTTTCCAAAGAGAGGAAGTGCTGGGAAAGCTGGGTTCTCTGTGTAATTTCCTTTACTCCATTAAACCGATTATTAAATAAATACATGTAAAATGGATTATTAGAGAAATCAACCTGTAAACAGTTTAACCAAAATTTTGCTTCAAGCTGATTACTCATAGTAATTGGAGTATTGGTGTGTATGTAAACATCCTCACTGTATCTACACACAAATGGTGAAATTCACTTTAAACTGAAGATGATATTTAATTATGTGATAATAAGCAAGTTGTACCTGAGGCATTACATTATGAAATAATCTGATTCAGAGTCAGGGCATGTAAGTCTGCATTCTTCAGCCAAGACAGAAACTATGTGAAACAAAATCTGGGTATTTTGACTCACGCCATGCGGGCGCAGAGCTCTGAGAATATTTAAATTACCCCTCTACTGCACCTGCTCACTGGGTTGCCAGGTTTCTGACATTTATCAGTGTTTGCTAATCTCAGCGGGCCAGTCCCATTCCCTTTAAGAGAGGCACTTGACTTTAATTTTGAGAAATTGACAATTCTATAGGCCTAAAGAGAAAGATATATCAAATAGGCCTAAAAGCTGTGTCATGTTTCCAATTACATGATCACCTTTTATTGATTAGCATATTATGGGGGCTTGCATAATTGCGTTGTTCGTTCATTAGGTCTGTTTTTTTTGTTTTTTTTTATTTCAATATCAAATGCTATAATTTGGAAATGGCTTGAGGCCAAACAGGTTGCCTATATTGAATACAATGGGTGTTGAATGCAAACCTAATGAAAAACACTTTTTCTCCAGAGCAGACATCACATAGTAGAAAAGAACATGCGGTGCAAGTCAGAATCCCAGGGATGTTGGGGAACGCCTCTTTTTTTGGGTAACTGCCCCATACATGTAGTTGCTTGCAGAGAGGGATTGGCCATCTGAAGGCCCCAAGAAGAAGTAAGCGACCGGAAGTCAGATCGCGAGCTACAGTCAGACGGTTAGCATACAGAAAAAGGCAACCCATTATCCTTGCCTCTCATAAAATTTGAAGGCAAAACCGCCGCGCAAATAGGGCGTCTATCGGTTGCCATAGTGTCGACTGCTTTCAATTCTTCTGGTAGAGTGGCGAGGGCGTCCCACAGTTTGTCCATTTATTTCTACCCTCCCCCTTCATTAGAAGGCCCTCCACAGCTGTGAGTGTAACTTGATTTGTAGTGACTTGGTGGTGAAGTGGTAGTGGTAGGGCCTGGTTGGGTTGGGATTGGGCCAAAGCCAACGTATAGAGCAAAAAACGCAAAGAAAAGGGTGGTGAAAAAATATGTGATAAAAAGCTGAAGTAATTGGAGAGTGCCCATGGGTATGCCTTTAATCTCTCAGTGAGTATTATAGTAATTCGAGTAAACTACAATAATATCATATTATTATGATACTACTTGGTATTGTGATACCTTGTCTGAGTATCGTGAGATAAGATTAAGGTACCATGACAACCCTACCAGGGACTGTGGAGTATCCGCACCAGTATTGTGGTGGGCTGGTCTGGGTCAAAACCAGGGCTGTTTTTTTGCCCCAGTCCGTCCCTGGCTGCTTGAGAGGCAACTAGCGAGAGCTTCAGTGCACGGACAAGGCTGAAGTCTGTATGCAGACCTGCACAGTTTTGTGGATAAATCCTCACTACATGTGCTTATCTCAATTCTGAATACGAGCTGTAGTGCATGCCCATTTTAGCAATTCACGCTTGGTTTGTGGATAATAAACTCAAAATACCCCATCGCCTACAACAGCCCAACAATGTTAACTGCTTAAACTACATGTTCTCCTGGGCACCGTGGCATATGGGATGAAGAGCCCCAATGGAGTGCCATATGTTTGGAAAACAAGGACTGCTCATAAATGTTGGATCCATGAGAACGAAAGTTCAAATTAATAATCCAGCAGCTAGAGTCCCGCAGCACATCTGACCCTTTAAATTTACGGCTTTAACAAGGAGTCTCCAACTGTGCCTGTGTCTGTGTGTATAACAGCATCGAGATAGATGTCCTCTGTTATGACCATTGTATGGTTGGTCTGAACCTCAGTTCTTAGAAAGGTTATCTATAAATACGGTGCTACTTACTGAGCTGCAGGTGAAGTCTTCCAGAGGAGAGATGCTGCTCCTAAATGACTTCAGCTCCCACTATCATTTGCTGCTGCACATCATGATGAGCCTCATTCTGTAGGCAGCCTGCATGCTAACTGAGAGTTGCATGAAATAAATACTGTATTTAAAAAACTGTTTGGGCTTTTAGTGTTGCTTTACTTTGAGCAGTGAGGCTGATCCACTTAATTCCATGTACCAGATAAACAACGTCCTGTATTACAAATTCATGATGTATAGTGCAAATTAAGAGTACATCATCTAACTCTACTGGTTGATGTGATATGTTCAGTTATTTTATAGGGACCACTGTACTATTATGATGTAAACTTTTATTTGGACATTGCATGTGAAAGCCAAAACGAAATAGAGTAACTAGATCCAAATAATTGTCAAAATAATGTGACAAGTGTACCAATTCTCCTCATTTAATATATTTGAATGATTCTTTATGCTTAATGAATGAAATCACCCTTTCTCAGCCAACAAGCATTTCTGCACAGCTCATGCCGTTGATGAGGACCATTAATCTCTCATCTCACTTCAAAACCTGTCTGCATGCCTCAAATAGACTCTGACCACAACTCTTACAGACAGCATTAGTATTCAGACTTAGCTGTTAAATCTTATTCTAGTTGTATTGTGGCCAGTTGCCAGATGGACATTACATATGCCTAAATTGAATACTAATAAATGAAGAAATGGACAGTGGCAGAGATAGAATTAAATGTCTTCATTAAGGGAAGTTACAACAATTTTTTGTTAAGTATTGCCATTGCAGTGTGAGTGTCCTTGAACAAGGCTTTCAGAAGGATCTCCTACTGAATGATAAATTATGGATTGAAAAGTATGAATGAATGGTTTCATCATGACCTTGGTCTTTGGAGGCTGTGCATTTTCACAAAGGCCGGTGAAGAGGCTTGAAGATCAAGCACACTTCCTCTTGATACTGGCCCCCTGCTGCATACTGTACGGGCCCCATGAAGGAGGCTGTGATGGCTGTCTCCTGGTCCCTGTGTGCACTTAAATCAGCCAGCCTGATAAAGACGGTGGTGAATGGAGCCTCATTGGAATTTTAAAACGGCAAGCTCCAGAACCATAAACAAGGAGGATGCTACTTTTAGAGGTGGCAGTGGAGGCATAGCATGAGCTATTACTCTAGGGTCCGCCGCTCGCTGGCCGGCACTCCTGTTTCTCCTCAATTAGGGTCAACTCTCTGAACCCCTGGCTCCCAGTTGGGCAACAGGGAAGAGGATTTCGCTCCACGAGGCTATGCTGTACAATACTGCACATGCATACATTACCGCAACATTCACACTTCAAAAGTAAAGTGCCAGCGTTACGAATACAAATGCATCGCGCTAACTGCCATACTTTTGATACCAGGTGTAACATTGTGATAGCAAAGGGAAGGAAACGAAGATACTGCAAACGTGACAATCTCCATACACAGCTGCCACCTTGACTGCGTGGGATTAATGAGAAATAAATAAATAAAGTTGGTGTTTCGCTCGCAACCTCACCCCTAGGGACGTTATCAGTGTGACAGGCCTGGCTCACAGCTCGTGTCGCTCTGAAATGTCAGACACACACACCAGTGTGGTGGTCCATTCTTAATGATGCAAGACACCAATCAGGTCTGCTTGTTACCTGCCAACTTCATATTCTTTCTCTGAAAACACACAATAGGTGGAGGATTGTTAGCTAGCTAGCTGTTGCTAGCAGGGGATAAAAGGAGAGGGAACCCTGTTTTCAGAGCTAACAATGAAATATTTGAAATATATATATTGCTAACATTTTATAAATATTCTAAGAGCAGGGAGGAGCAGATGCAAAGAGACTAGTTTGCAATGTGTTTATGGTAAAAATCTGCTTCTTCTCCAACATGATATACTTCTACACCCTGGCCTCTGTGGTTTGAATGTATAAACACATAGCATGATGTAGGCATGCTAATTTGGGCAGTTGAGTAACATGTCTAGGACTACATGCCTTTGCTGGGACAGTAATGAGAGCTGTCATGAGTTTACTGAATATAGGGTATGGAAACGTGGGCTGCTAAGTGCTTTAATCATTCCATTTTGTCAAGAACGAGGTGCGTTCTGCCCCTCTTCCGCTGCTGGCTCCATAGCATGTCTCTAATTCAGGCTGATTGGAGGAAACGCTGTTGGTTGCTATTTCCGACGCACACAGAGAGGCTGAGGGGAGAGACCTCTGGTTGAAAAACAGCTGGATGAAATTATGTCAGAGTGTCATCAAAGAGGAGTAATTACCAAATTAGAGCTTTAAATCTTTAACACTCTGCCGGCATGTTCTTCACTCCCACACACACACAACAATGTACAGTCCCAGAGGGTTTGAACAGTGCTGAGAGGGCAGGAAAGGGGATTGGTTGGACAACATAATGGGTCTGTATCTGGATGTGCTGAATTAAAACAGGACAGCAGGGCGACCTCGTGCTTAGAGAAGAAGACCTGGATTCAAGCCCCATATTGGCAAGCATCCACCCTGCTGAAGTGTCCTTGAGCAAGACACTCTCACTACTAGCTCCAGGGTGCTGTACTGCAGCTGACCATGACCTCTGACCTCCCTGGAGGAGGCCAAGTCTTATTTTCCATGCATTATCGCACAAACAGTTTATCTAAAATAGTTTATTCAGATCAACTGACGCAGCACTTTTGTAAGTTTTCAGCGTACTGCAGTTATCCTTCACAACGACCTACTCAGTACATTTATCCTTCATTGATGTCACATCATGATATTACACGTGTCAGATTGTTTGGGCATTAAAATATTCTTACAATATGCTGTTATTATCCAAGGCAATGTCACATCTTGTTTCAATCAACCCGCACAGGAAAAAAATATATATTTAGATGAAGAGAGCAATATCTGAAGCTTTCGACATATGATATAAATAAGCAGCCTATTTTTGGAGGCCCTCTTCCTCACATCATCGTTTCACATGCCCTCAAACAAGAATTACTTGTGAAAGTCAAAGGTAGCATTTGACAGAGATGCAAGGTGCAATGTTCAATGTGAAAGACGGCAAATCTCAGAGGTCTGTGTATGAGAAAAGTAGAGGAACATCAGTGCTCTTTCGCTCCTTTCATTGCAGTATTTTTGTGTTGGTACTCTGGGAGCACCGTTGTACTGCTGGGATCAAATGAAACCCTTTTTAACATATGCATTGTGAAAGGCATATTACTGACACTTTGTGATCACACACACACACCTGAGATGAAAAAGACAGGCTGATAACTATCAACTTGACGCTCTCACAAACTTTTTCCTCAAGTGTATGTTCTACCTGAAGAATCATTTCAACTATTTATCCCCTAAAAAAAACACAAAGTGTGAATTGTCACAACTGTCTTTCTTGGTTGGGTTGAAATGCATAATTGAAAGACAACTACTCGTTTGTCTTTTCTTAGACCATATTAATTGGTCTGTGGTGCTGGTAACCTTTGACAAATAGCAATGAAACTGAACAATCTTGAGCAAATGTATGCATCGCAGTATCATAAATAAAGTGATGCTTCGTTGCAGTACATTTTCAAACTTTTAATGGGGAGTCACCTGTATAACAACGAGAATTTCACTAGCGGCCGTGTCAACTGGAAACTCGACAATAAACACATATGTAACATGATGTAAGGTTAAGGTAAAGCCTGCAATAATGACCAAAATACACCTACAAGCTTGTTTACATCTCACCATTAATAAGAGGCTGTGAATAAATGCATCACTCCACGTTCTTGTATCTTCTCACTGATCAATGATCAGCCAAGATCAAAGGACTAGAGAGACACTTGTTCAAATTACAAGTGAAGCTCCAGTGTTGGGAGAGGGAGAGTTACGTGGGCATGTTCAGAAATGTGGAAACCTCTCTCACATACAAAAACCTTGTGCATTGGCATGCTGTCAGTTGCACTTGCTGCAGATAACATTTTCCCTCTGGAAAATATGTAAATGTGCACGTTTACACAAAAACCACTACCACAGATCTTATATTTCATCTGCCCAAGGTATGTGTATCAAATTCTGCCTGCGTGCTGTAGGTCTATCAGCGGATGAACACATGGGGAAAGAGGATTTTGAAGCTGCTTCTCACAGTATGCAAACCCAGAAATAGCTGACTTTTCAAGTGCTGTTTGGCGTGAATGTGACACTTTACCATAAACACGGGAGAAGGTAGAGTAAACACTTTGCGAACACAGAAAGAAAAGTCTATAAAAAAATTTCTGCTATTCTGTTCCACCACACTTTCAACTCAAAGTTTTTCAGTCTTTATCTCCATTACTGCCGTGCATGCTGTCTGTCGTCGTGTCTTCAGGCACAGAAGCCACAGTGCACACACACAGAGACCCTCCAGTTGACCACCTGGCCTCAAGGTTGCTTTTTTTTTGGCCAAACAAGACAGTGCGTCATTCTAATCCACCCGGCCCTTGTATGTGCTCCTTGGCCTGGAAACTGGGTATGTTATCATTTCTCCTCAGACCGCTGACTAGCTCTGCAGTCCAATTGGAGCCAGATCCCCGGGCCCTACAGTGCTCCAAGTAATGATACTAATGAGTGAGGAGAGGCTTGGTAGCAATGTTGTAAGCTGTGTATGGGAGAGGCGGCTGCCCCGGCCCGCCCGGCTGCTGACCTGCACCACGCTCACTAAAACCCATGCTGACACCAGCAGTGCTGACACCTCCCAGGTGACACCAGGCCTAAGGGTGTGGATGTCTCTATAATCACCCATTATCACTCACACACCAGCACCTGAGCCACTGACACCACCATGATGGCTACTATACAGGTGGTATAGTGGCTCTCATTTTCACCTCATTTACTCAGACACCATGGTCTATTTTGACGAAACCTGGGGGGAAGATTGTATCTTCATAATGTGTCCAGTGTTTGAAAAATGACACTAATTGGCCTAATTAGGGTGCTATAATTAATAATGATGCCGCTATATAACCGATTGACACAAAACTTGCTACACAATTCCAGCTGCCCCTACAAATTACACTGATTGGCCTAATGGGGGCGCTATAATTAAAGGCCAAAATGTTTATCTCAAATATGATTTCTCAGACACCACTGGTCCAATTTTGACAAAACTTGGAGGGATGATGCATTTTGGCATGATGTTCTGCCATTTAAAAATTACACTAATTGGTCTGATGGGGGCACTATGAAGGTTGAAATTTCTCAATTATTAATTTCTAACTCCCACACTGTCAAGGCCATTTGACATGAAACTTGCTAGGTGCAACCAGCTATCCTTACAAATTATACTGATTGACCCAGTGAGGGTGCTATAATTAAAGTTCAAAATTTTAACTCCTACACTGCAAGTCTAATTGACACAAACTTTGCTACACAAATCCAGCTATCCTTACAATTTACACTGATTGGCCTAATGGGGGCGCTATAATTAAAAGGTCAAAATTTGTAACTGAAATGTCAGACATCACTGCTCCAACTTTGATAAAACCTGGAGGGATAATGCATCTTGGCACTGTGTTCTGACGTTTAAAAACAGACACATGCCTGATGGAGGTGATATAATTAAAGGTCAAAATTTCAAACCTTGAAAAGCCATAACTGCTACACCACCGATATGATTTTAATGAAACTTGGAATGATGATGCATCTTGTTGGCCCAAGGGGTGCCTGCATCATTTGTGGGAGACGACAAGTTTCACTTGTTTTTTATTTATTTATTTATTTATTTTACCTTTATTTAGCTAAGCACGTATGCTCTTTTTCAGCAATGTGCGCTTCACATTCACAAAGTAGATATATACAAAGTAGTGGAAGGTATAGCGTTCCCAATGAGGCAGAGAAAAATAAAAATAGCAGTAGGGAGTGAAACCACTAAATGATGCAGAAAGGCTATTTACTGTTTCCAGTATGCATATACAGCATTACAATAAATGTCTTTATTTAGCAAACTTTTCAGACACTCCTGGCAACTGCATTTCTTAAACAATAGGTTCAGGAAGGCCTTTTGTTGAAGCCTTGTCACTGAAGCTTCCACAGGAGCCGTTGGATGGTGGATCTGAACAGTATTTGAACAAAGCCCTTCCTCTGTTACACCACAACATTAAAAACAGTTCCTTGTATTCAGGCCATTTTCAGAATGGATTTTTCAAGGATCTGTAAGTACCTCTCAAAAACGGGTTGTGATTTCACTGTATAATGCTGCTGAGTCATTGAGCAGTTCAAGCGACTCACATGAGTGGGTGGATGTACGCCCCATGAGTGGACTCTGGGATGGATATGTAAGAGCAAAGTGAAGCTTGAAACAGTGATATTTGAGCTGCTAGGTCGCCTTTGTTAAAAACATTTGTTTAATTGGAACAATTTGTATAATTTGTCCTTCTTTAACATCTCATGACTGCATTAGTCAGATATATTACTCAGAGCAAAGATCATAATGGAAATTAGATAGCAGTAGATAGTAGATAGCAGTTAAGCATACATACAGCACACATTTTCACATTGAAAATACCAAAATAGCTGTCTTCAGGCCCCATAATATACAATTTAAATGTTCAAAATGAATGCTTGCTCTTGCTTATAAACACATTATTCATATTTAAATCTACAGAGCAGCTATAGCTTGTATTGTAGACACCATACAATTCATGTATGTGCAGCAAAATGTATTAATTGCTGTGCCTCCTAGCAACAAATCCTTTCTTTTCCCTGAATGCTCAAAAGCATCATAATGTTGATTCGGAGCTATTAACGGTGAAGGGAATATGAGAGATAATACGCATGTTGCAGCGATTTATAGCAGGTGGTCGCTGAAATATAAGGATCTGGGCAACCTTGTGCCAGTTAAGTCGATATTTAAAAAGTCAGAGAGGATTATACATAGAAAATGTCAAAACTATTTGCATATTGCTGGGTTTTTGCTATCATTCTGCCTCGTGTGCAGGAGAAAGCTTTCCGGCCTTTTTGTCACATGTATACCTAGCAGAAGTTTGAAGAGATGAAAACTATAAGTGGGGTTGAGACATCACTTCACATGAAACAATATGTAGCCAGAACGTGTCCTGCAGTCTGCTGTGTGGTAAACAGCCATGTTAGTTGACATTTCCCACCCATTGATTCCCATCATTGGTGCAACCTTTTGGAGTACTTTGGTCTGACCTACATGGGCTCCATGGGGAAGCACAATGCCACTGAGACCCATAGAAGAGGCCTCCTATCGATCAGCCCGCACCTAAAAATAAAGCCACGGGCCCGGCAATGACAGAGAGACAAGCAAAAAGCCCATGTCTGCTAATCAATGGTGACCTAGAATTTTCTGTCCCGAATCAATATGCCACGCTTTTCTCCCATGATCTAATGATCTCTGGGATGTGTCTGTCTCTGACACTCTTGAGGAGTGCAGAGAGAAAATGTCAGGTGGAAAATGAGTGTTATTTCGTCTTGGGGTTTTACTGTATGTGGGGGAAATTGGTTGGATTTCAGCAGATATATGCTGCTGTTGAAGCCATATATAGCCTATATACTGGTGAAGATAGTGATACAGCTCATAGAGAAATAGAGACATCTGGAATGGTGTTGTCATGTGTTGAAGCGCTCAAGGAAACACTTGCTTCCTTTTTCAACTGTATAACAAATTAACAAATAAATGTGACCTTTCCAGGCAAATTTGATAGGCATTGAGTATCCTATTTTAAGGGATTAATTGCTTATTGTTCATTCTTTCATCTGTTTTTCTTTATCTGATCCTTCATATGATATCTCTATTTACATTTCCTCTCACTTGCCCTTTCTCCAAGCTTCCTCGCTCTCTTTCTCCTCCTCTATCTCTTTTTCCCTCTCTCCCTTGAAAAAAAAACCCCTACATCTCGCAGCAGGAGCACTGCTTGCTCAAGGCTATGCGCTATCTCCCCATATTCCTCTCTGGTGAATATTTTATCTTGCCTTTCAAGTATCATTTTCATACCGAAAGAGTGTCTGTGTCCCGCAGTGGTTTTTCTCGTACTCTTCATTGTGGAACATCTCTGTTTTAGACGGGGTGACAATCTGCTAGCACATCTCAGGGAGGCTTTTGATCAGAAAATGCATATCAGCATTATGAATTTTTATCAACAGGGGTTCATGAAAGAGCCATGAAGCCATCAGTGGCCATTTAGCAAAGAGCCATGGATGACTAACTTTAAAAACGCTGTTAATATTTTGTGCGGCCCCTGTGGCCCTGGAGACACACAACAATGGAAAAACTCTTTATTCATTCTGCTGTTTCTCTCTCTCTCTTTCCATCTCTTGCCCTGACTCCCTTCCCTTACTATTTCTCTCTGCGTCATTGACCAGAGTGACAGTGATTTAAGCTGTCAGATATTTCATGGCCCAAAATCCCCGACTTAGTGACTCACATTTAGGATCAGCAGATCCCACTTGTTTGCATTTGGCCAATTTGTATCCTCAGGCTGTGTTTCCTGAATGCATGATGGTAATAGTCTAATTCATTTCCACAGATAGTAAAGGGATGAAATGGGAAAAGAAGAGAAATTGAGAAATATGCTTACGTCAGTGATCACGGAATAATGGGTATTGGGAAAGGATGGGGACCAAATCTCAAGAGCAATCTATAGTGTATTCATGGAGTTATATTTAAATCAATATATGTGTTTATTCACAAATGTTTTATTCATCGGGCACATTCTCTACGGAAGAGAGAATAAGCAATAACTTGAATTTGCAGTGCTTTGGCCCATGCATTAATTCCTAGCCTTGTGCATTTTCAGTATGCCACTATTGCGTGTGTGTGGGTGTGTGTGTTTGCATGTATGCCTCCATGAAACATGCATGGATTGACATGTGTCAGTATCGTGAGTGAGTAAATGTCATGTAGTTCAACCTTCTGATCAATCATAAGTGCTACTTAGGATCACACAGGACTTCCCAGAACTTCAACATTTATTAGGATTATCCATCAAGCGTTAAGTTGCACCTCAGTAGCCTGACCTCTAAAGAGAAAGAGACAGAAAGCAAAAGAGACAAGGAGAGAGAGACACAGAGAGAGAGAGACAGAGAGAGAGAGACAGAGAGAGGGAGAGACACGGAGAGAGAGAGAGAGAGAGAGAGACTCAGAAACGGAGACAGTGACAATGACAGTGACGGTAGCAGAAGCAGTGACATAAATAAGATTTGGAAAAAAAGAGCTGGGCCATAAATCATTTAGTTTTCCACCACCCCAAGAACTGATAAATCACTCATTCGCAGCTCTGTGGAGTGGTTAGCCAAGAGACCAGATCTGGGTTGGGATTCAGCAGAGACCCAAACTGGGTTAGCAAGTGATTTAAAAATGCTGAAACCATTGCAAATGGGCCTTTGGTAACATCACATGTTCAGCATTTGTGAAACTGGGCTACACTGTCTTGCCATAAAGTCTTGCTAAAATCTGTGTTTCATTGTTTTCATTTGCTCCATATGACAGCCTTGGCACAACAAAATACAATGGCTTCACAGTGAAATAACTACTCTCTGACAATAATAAATGTATTTGAGTGTGAAATTGTGTACCACTACAAAGGAAATAGATTTATATTTTGTAGTACATATGGACTATATCCTAAGTATATATACTTAATGTCCAAATCATTAGGGACAGCTTCCTGATTCTTAGTTGCAGCCTCTTTTGCACCATCCACATCTCAATTGTGCTTAGAAACCCGCCTGCTTCTCTTTATCTACATCTCCTTCTTTGTGATTGGTATAGATTTAATAAGGGAAATCAATAAGTTATAATGGCTTTTACCTGGATTCACCTCATCAGTGTACTACAAGAAATGAAAAAGTGTCCCTAACATTTTGTAGATTCAGTGTGGTCAGGGAGTAGTCAGTCATCTTGCCATGAGGACATCATATTTTGTTGTGTCAGGGGACTGGAAGTCTTCAGTCACCGAGTGTCGTGCAATATGTGACAACTGCTGAGACTGTGAAAACCATCAGTGTTGGCTCCACACAGACATAAAAATTACAGCTGATGGCAGCAGTAACTCTCTATAGCTGCAAAAGCTACCGGTTGACTTGACACAAATCCGGTCTCTGGGCATCTCTGTAACTGTGAGTATACACTGAAGTCATCAAGCCACCCAGCGGGGCGGCCAGCCCACGCCTGATGTTCCCTGGACACAGTGTGGAAACGGGCTGACCAGCACTGACAGATGGACCCCGAGATACCAGCGACCTGTGGCAGTTGCTTTCCCCGCAGACCCTCGTCCGGTGACAGCAATGAGCCACCTACGAGGCAGGGAGGAGAGGGGGAGGAGAAGAGGGAGGGGCGTGTGAAGGAAGAATGATGGGTTGGGGATACAGCGCTAGGCAACAGGCTTGTGAATCACACAGTGGTGTCGTTCCCATAAGTCAAACAGACAGAAGCTGCGGATGAGAGACCCTGCCAATGGAGAAGTGTGTGATGACATGAGTATTCTGGACTGGAACAACAGCTCCAAATTGAAGCTATTTTTGCACTTGCACCCCATTTTCCCATCATTTTCCATGATACTGATCAAATCTGACCAAAATGTCGTCTGCTTCTTCTGTCTAGGATTGTGTCGCTTTCCAATACAATCCTATGGGGCAAATGGACCCTCCGAAAGTCAACCCCAAAACCACCCAAAGCATTTCAACACTTTGATTTCTCGGTGTGTAATGAGTAAAGAAATGTAAATGAAAATTATTTAAAGTCATGCATTTTTTGCACTTCCTTGTTTACTCTTTGCCGGCTGGCTGCAGCTGTCCGTCTGTCCGCTGTGTAAAGTAGTGTAAAATAAATAGTGAAAGTTGCCAGGTCATGCATGAACTGAAAATTAAATATATACAGTACATGTCTCATTACAGAGTGAGCGTAGGCATGCTTTGGATGCTTTTGGGGTTGACTTTGGCCCAATAAAACTGTATTGGAGAGTTACACTTTAAGATGAATGTGACAAGAGGACGAAGTACACCGTAACACTGCTATTGCAGCTTTTCACATTTGAAAATGTCAGCATATTCATGCATTTTATTGCTACAAAAGCTAGAACAGATCTGTGATAGCTCATCATTACACCCCTCGAATGATTTCACAGCTCATAGATTCATTTGGTCCAGTGAATAATGCTACGGTATTGCAGCTTGTTCACAGCAGCACTGCCAATAAAATTCCTGCTGAGGCACACAATCCGACATCAGTGTAGCAGGCAAAGTAGATACAGAAGTAGCTCCAGTATAGTAATGTCCTGTGTGTGTGTGCGTGTGTGTGGGTAAGAGAGAGAGAGGGAGAGAGAGAGAGGGAGGGAGAGTGTCTGTGTTGTTTTTCATCACGATCACAGAAGAGTCATGGAACAGCTAGAGTTGCCGATAACTCATTATTCACAGAACGAGGTAAGGTAAAGGCCCTCTGATCATGTGCTATTAAGGATTTCAGTGTGAGGTCGTGCAGCGGTGCTTAGAGAGAGCTTGTTAGCCAAGACAACAACACTTCATTAGCACAGGCTAAGACCTCGGCCCAGACACTCCAGCATTTGACACCAGGGAAGCAGTCATCATCCTGTTTATCTCTCACAGTCATACTGATGTCTGACTTCAGAGGAGCAGACATAGTGGGAGTGAAGATCTCTCCATCTCAAAGTTGACAGCATTAAAAATTGGCCAATTTACCAGGGTTGTTGCTTCAAGTCATTCCAGTATAAGGATTTCTTCAGTTTTTTGACTACAAGTTTAAAACCAGACAAAAGCTTGACTATAGCTGCACTTCTACGACAGGTGAGTTATGATTAGTAGCAGTTTCCCATCTCATAGAGCAATGTAAAGACAATTTTAAAATTTCTTAGTCATTGCAATTCTTCAACTAAACTTAATGACACGCAGCACATCACTTGCTAAGCTTCAGCTCAAAATAAAACGACGAATCTCCAGACGTGGCAAATCTAGGAGTCCCACTTTTTTACTTTTTGGCTTGCTGAATTAATACTGCACTTTTGCTCCATCAGTAACTGTTTGGAAAAATTGAGTTTTGTTCTCATTTTAGCCGCTGAGAGTGACAAGGAAATGCCTGGTAACTAATTGGTTGAGAGAAATCTGGAGTTTTGTTTTATAGTATACTTATTTGGTTCTACTGAAAAATGTTCAAAAAGGAATTTTGCACTGCTAATCCATGATAGATGATGGATTAAGGCATGAAGGAGGTTAAAGTGATGTTGAACATTGGTAGTACCTTGGGTTGTGTAGCTTCCTGGACATGATATAACCCCAAAATCAGCATTCTCTGTTATCTGTTGCTCTGGTATCTGTTGCACTTTTTCCTCTATCCATTCACTACCATTATAAAGCAAAACCGATCTGAAAATAACACTTGTAGCACATAAACAAACACAAACAAAGCAGATTCTGACAATATATATAAAAACTACTCATTCTGTTCATTTTATTAAAGTGAATCGTTTTCTTTATGTTATTAAATGTAACACTGAAATCTGGTCGGAAGAATTTCAGTGTTACAAGAAAGCATTTTTTTTTATTTTATATATATATCTTTTAATACTTTGTCAGAATCTGCTTTAATATTGTAATATAATAATGGCAGTGAATGGAGAGAGAAAAAAGTGCAATTCTCCAACTGTCTCTACTGGAGCCCCGGAGCAACAGATTTAATATAACCCCGGTTTCGGGGTTATATCATGGAAGCTACACAACCCAAGGTACTACCAAAGTCCAACATCATTTTAAGTGAATGTAAAAATAATAATTGGGATTCTTCCTTAATGTGGAATACTTTATTGACAGGTCAGGTTCAGCTACAGAACAACAAACCTGGAGCTGTCAGGGATTCAGTGTTTTGCTCACACACACTTTAGCAGCACAGATGCTTGCCAACATGGGGACTTGAACCCAGGTCCTCCAGATGAAGGGCAGTCTCCCTAATCACTGTGTCTCCCTGCTGCCCAATGTGCCTAATGTGATGAGATTAGAATAAACACTGGGATATTTAAATGAATGTTAATTGTGTTCCCTTACTTTAAAATGGGATCAGTATGTGTCAGTCCGTGTAACCATTTAAGCTTTGATCCTGATTCAGAATGTAATTTTAATGACTGTTTATTCACATGCAAAAAAATGGTTTCTCTCCTGCATGCTAATGGGTAAAGAATAACAACTTTGCATATTCATTCAGACAGCAGACAATGTTGACAGAAGGTAATCAGAAGCAAAAGAGAGAGAGAGACAACGAAGAGCAGGTCCATGTGAGTGTGTGTGTGTGTGTGTCTGTGTGTGTGTGTGTGTGTGTGTATGTATCTGCACGTGTGCACATAGAGTGGGTGTAGTGTAATTTAAATAAAATTTCTGATAAGCACTTTCACAGTTAAAGTAGACAAGGATGTCTAGACATATTGGTTGGCTGGGAGTTGAAGACCTATCAATCACATCGCATGCGTGTGTGTGTGTGTGTGTGTTTGTGTGTGCGTGTGTTTGTGTGTGTATGTGGGTGGGGGGGGGGGGTTGAAAAGGTATATACACTATACAGTCATGGGGAATATTAATGATTAAACAAACGAACACAACAATTTACCAATTTTCCACAGCAATATAGAGTGAATGTCTCATCTACCATAAAGCAAAGAGTAATCTCAGCTGCTCAGGTTGGTTGTCCCCATGTGAATAAGCAATGGGCCATGTTAAGGTGCTTTTTGATACCTACAGAGACCATGAAAATGGACAATTTTGTTTGTGTCACATTCACTTTAGGAAGCCATAAATCATGTTTATTGGTGAGATGTTCGGTATGAGAAATACATAAAGATTCACTCTGTGCCCTGTAGACAATGGACAGTGTTGCTGTTTCACTTCCACCTTCCACCCACGTCAGCCACATTACTGTGTATAGTCAAGACACAAAACATAGTGGATTTCTCTCATAAAGAGTGGGAATGGGGTCATCCTGGCTAAGGCGCATACCGCATAATCACAATGTCATGTTTGTCACATGTCATCCCCCCCTTCTCTCTCCCATCTTTCCTGGCTCTCTATACAGTTAACTGTCCAATAAAGCAGAAATATCAAAAACAGTAAGAGGTGGGAATACCTGGTTAAAGATTATAACTAAGAGAAATATTTGAGTTTTGTTCCAAAATCAGATATGAATCACTTGAAAATGTGAAAAACATGTTTTGTTTGCTTTTTCAAAGTGGATCTATATGTATGTATTTTGTATTTTGGAAATTAAATAATCACTTAGAGGTCTGCTAGTTGCTTCTGAGCCTGAATGGCTTTTCAAGGGGCATTAATCAGCATTTCACCATATTAGTATATGACACATTGCTCTGATGCCAGCTGATTTTCATCAACAGTAGCTGGGTGGTTTAAAGCGCAACAGAAATAAAATACAGAAAAGACAGGAAGGAACAAATGGCCTCCATGTCCTCTAGTTCCATTTGATGGAGAGGGGTGAGAACATCAGAACAAAAAAGGTGTAATTTAACAAAGAAAGATGAATGGCTAACGCAGCGGCGCAAGAGCAGAAGCATTCATCAATTTGGTAGATTTTTCTCTTAATTGCATAATGCTTTATTCCGTTTTATAGAAGGTCCATATAACACAGAGATGTGACATTTGCAGCTCATGCAGTGCCGGCCTCTCTCAGTGCCGTTCTCCGCAGGAAGAATGAAATGACATTCTAAAGTGCGGATTCTAAAAAAAACACACACTCAATAGCCTATCACACATGTTTGAGTGGATCTTTTATAGCTTTTTGAAACACCAAACATTTTCATTCCAGAGTGAAATGTCTGCCATTTGAAAAAAACTGTCACCTACTCTGACAATACAATTGCTGCCATGGAAGTAAAACGCATTACTGGTTGCTAGTGGAGTTGTGAGTCATCGTTAAGACCTTCAGTTAATACATGAATATGTTTTTGAATCAGAATCGTTTCTGTTTTTGAAATATTTACCGATGAATTTCGGGTAGCAAACTATTCCCAAACAGGCAAGAGTTTTGGGATGAAACCCTTCATATGAAAGTAGATTGCAACTGCTATTTATCTTTGATTATTGCTGGCATCACGTGTTCAGTTTTTTAAGGCAAGGACAGTGGGCATCTGTCTCTCTTTCTCTCTCATGTTGCTGTCAGAGCAAGCTGATTGATACAAACTGGTGCAGCAAAGGACTTTCTAAAAGGCGTTGGCGCCTGCCTGCCCCCCCATTCTTCGCCAGTGACAAATGTAGCCTCTAAGTGGCTGTGGCAGGCTGTGATCCTGCAGGACCCTTCATGTTGGATATGAGCGGTAGATTTTTTTCATTAACTCCAGGTGCGCCGTCCCGTCTTTCCCCCTCTGTCATCGCCGGCCGGAGCTGCACGGCCCGTGCCAAGCTGTGCTTTCGCTTTCCGCTCTGTTTAAACCCACTCCACACAGGCGGAAACTTGTGACAGAAGAAAAGCTCTGCCCTATATGCAGCTACACCACACGGGCACACAGATCATACAGGCATATAGTATGAAGGCCACAGAAAACATCCCACCCTGAGAAAAAACAGGGCTGAGGGCCAACTGTGGAAGCGCCTCTGGCTGTCCTTGAGGAACCTCTGGGCTGGATCCTCCTGGGTGGTCTACGCAGCGTGGAGCGCAGAGAAGATTTATCTGGATAGTTGACAACTCCTGCACCACTCATCCAGGCTGCTCGGGTCCCCATAGAGAGCACATGTCACTGCCTTAAAAGCACTGTTGGTTGACAATGACATTATAGGGTTGTTTTTATATGGTACACTCTTTGTTTAGTGGAGACACTGGAGCGGTTTTGAGGAAGTTCTGTTAAGTACAGTTTGTGTTTATACAATTGTTTTGCCAAGTTACAACATTTCCAATCCAAACGAGGAAAGAAGTTCTGAATACAAAAGTGATTACAGAAGTAATATCACACAACCCAGAATGTTTCTCTGGGAGATATTAACTAAAAAGCCCAGAGGAGTGTGGTAGATTTGGTTGTTACAATCCCTCACTTTAACAGGCCTCGAGCCTCATTAGAGGTTCTTTTTTAAATGTGTCCCTAAGCCATCTACTCTCAACAAGAATGTATTTTCAGAGATTAGCTCGCACCTCCAGGTCATTTTAAACCAAATAACTGTCCACAATTATGTTTTCCTAATTATGATTATTTCATGATTACATTACAGAGCTCCCTTGCCATGGCAAACACAACATGGTCTCCAGGCTATTCAAGGAGAGAGGTGACAGAGTCACTGAAAGCAATTAAAAAGCTATCAGGGGGAGCTGAAAAGAAAACATTTCCTATTAGATTGCAAAGTTAACCAGTGGCTTGAGCAAGATGTGACTGCAGGATTGCTAAGATGTTATTACTCTCTGCAAACACAGTGTTGTTATTCCTGGTGGGGGCGGGTGCTGGAGGGGCAGAGTGGGGTCACAGTATGATGACCACTAACACAAGCACAAGGCTCTGCTGTTCCAAAGCACAGCATATCATAAGCAGCAGTCTCTGCTCAACTTTCCATTGTTCACTTGGATTCTCAAAGGCATCTGGCAGATTTTAAAAGCCATTTTTCCCTCTGGTGTTGTTAGAGGGAAAGGATTATTGTGCAAAAGCTCTTAACTTAAAGAAATCCAGCTTTCTTCACAAAGAGTAGCATGGTGCTCAGTCCCACATGCCCTGAGAGTATTTCCTGAGTTATCCAGTTTTTAGGGGTTAAGGGATTCAGAGACTGTTCCCAAAAGCCCTCCCATTACTGCAGTTTGCCGCCTCAGTGGCACAAGGTGCTCACATCAACTCAGTGTGCGTGCGTGTGTGTATGTGTGTGTGTGTGTGTGTGTGTGTGTGTGCATTAGTGTGTATTAGAGTGCATAAGTGTTGTGACTGCGCCATCATTAAAACCCAGCTGGCTACAGTGACTATAAGGGGGCTTGGAAGTAATGTTAAGCTCTGGACGCAGCAGGCAAGTCACGTCCCTGAACATCTGTGTGAAGGGACTAAGGATCAGATTAAACACGGGCCACAAAGGCTGCAACACACACACACACACACACACACACACACACACATTGGAAAATCATCATCCATGTGTTGATGAACCTGTCCTGTTCCTTCGCTGTGAGAGCTGCTTTTCAGGCTCTTTGAATAATCAGGTTGGAGGATGAAAATAGCCTGTGGCAGCGGTAGGAGTGACAGCATCAGCAGCGATGCTCGGGCGCATGTCACCTCCTCCAGAGACTGTGTGTTTCAGGTAAGGCACCCTGACCACCCCGAGGGGACAGGTCCCTTCAGTAAATGATCACGACCGGGGCAACATCATTAGGGAACTGCTGTGCGGTTGCTCCATGGCAGAGTGATAAGCAGAAACACTCCAGTGGGAAACGCTTACAGTGCACTCAGAGGTGACAGGGATAATATGGGCCGTGCACTTGTTATCCTCCGCAGAGCCGCGCATCATTTATACGCTTCGGCTCTAAATAAAGATTTATGGCAAGCACAGATACGGGCATTGGATAAGGCGCTGAGCTGGAATCGTCCTGAATTTGATGAGATCTAATTAACAATAAGGTTTGGAATAAAAAGCTGTCTGCAGATGTGCGTGTATGTGTTGTAATCATATTTGTGGCCCCGTAATGATGCATAATCACAGGCTACTGCTAATGGAGAGTTCAGGTTTACAAAACACTGCGTCAAAACACACATTACAATTCAAATTACTAATCTGTAGCCAAAACTTGATCATATTAGCGGAGGGTTGTTGTGACTGTTTTACTGATGAGAATAATCTAAATTGTATGTTTGATTCAGGCAAGCATTTTTTTTGTTTGTTTACCGCGCTCTATAGTATTATTGGAAGAGGGTGAATTTCTGACCCTGCTGCAGTGTTTTTGTTTTTCTGTTTTCAATTCCATCGGCGGTTGCAATCCTCTGCAGGAGCGTGTTGTTCGTGTGTTTGATGATTCTTGATGCAGGAGAAGTCGTAGGATCTTTGATGGACAGCAGACAGCTTCATATTTCTTCACACGCTCATTTCACACAGCCCCGAAGAAAGTTTCCCAAAATGTCAAGCTGTTCAGAACAAAACAACAGCAACAAGCACCATCTATGAACTGACAAGTTGACAAGCAGCTATTAAACCCGATTGAACTGTTGACGTGAAGTCGCAGCAGAAAAAGTGGTTGAATAGGGCTGTGAGAAATGATCTTACTGCTGATGATGGAGACAGGAATAAAAAAATAAAAAATAAAAAAAAAAACACATAGGGAACAGCCTTATCTACTGAGGGAGGGCAATATCTCAAAAGGCTAAATTTGCCAACAGTGTTTGTGTAATTAGGCCTTGAGGTATTTTTTTTTAGTGTGTCAGGAAACAGATGGACATTAGCAGCTGTAGCCATCTATCAGCCGTAATGGAGAAAATACTCGGTGTTCCTAATAGGATCTGCCAAGACTGAGAGAGAACAAGTGTGGGTTGGTTTCCATGGTGAGCGAAGCTAATCAGCCATTTCTCATCTGGTTGAGTGACGTAAACTCAGCTTAGAATACCCTTGAAAAGCAGGTTCAAAGCATTACCTGAAATAACAATGTATCTCTCTACCCCGACCTTACATGCGCCCCTAAACCATTTAACACCTCACCGGCGAGTCAGAAATGAGATGATTACAATCTATCCTTAATTTGCCATTTCAACATAAGATAGAAGTCAGAATGAGCAGCGAAGTGTAATTACCCTTGTCCAGTGCTTGAGATTGTTGGTTTTCTGAAAGAAAAGAGACAGCGAGCCTCCTTCATTTGCCACACGATGAAACTCATTCTCAGAATATATAGCGAGGTAATTGAGCGATGAATTACTTTTTGCATCAGCACCACTCAATGACACTGATTCTGATGTAGTAATATATTATCTCCCCCTTTGTGGTAATTTATCCCCACAATGACATCCAATGGAAAATGAAAATTCTCCTCCTTTATCAGACCTGAAAAACAACTAATCAAACTTCCCAATAGCAAAACACTTTTTTTTCCAATCCTCCTCTGAAACTATTTGAGGGTCAGGCTCCAGAAAGTCCACTGTGACTTTGTATAAGGTGCTTTTTCATTATGTAAAGTCACGTCTCCAAGCCTGACTCTTGCGCATTGTCATTCCCCAAAGAGAAGAAATAAATGAGTTTCACATCAAGTAATGTAATCAGCCTCTGTTAAACCTAGATCTCCAAAAAATTGATTATATCTGCCATAATTGAGCAGACACCTCTACCTAGAATTACATTGGAGAAAGAAATGGCACATTGGGGAGGATACGTGCGATGATTGAGGACAGAGGGTGAAATAGATGTCTAAATGGAACATAGGCCGGTGTTTGAGAGAGAAAAACAAAGCCTGTGTATATCAGTAGTAAAAAGATGCCAGTCAACAAGAAAAAGAGGACAATCTTTATTTCAATCTTTCAAACCAGTAATAAAGTGTGACAATCTCAATTCAAACCCAATGAGGAAGTTTGGCAGAGAATGGTAGGCAACTACAAAGACCAGAAGGCAAGGCGAGGGCATGGTTTCCATAGTGCAGTTTCACAGTAAAGATACAGATAGCCTCTGTATAAAAAAAAACAACAGGTGTGCTTAGGTTGAGGTGCCTAAGTCAATCAAGTTACAAGATTTACTGGGCTACAAAAGCACGATGAAATGAACAATGGCGGAAAAACAAACTGGAAGCCATCTCATTATGCGGCTACACTTTTTAAAAAGGGTTATAAAGTGGGGTAAGGATCGTATTTCCCATTACCTACACAATAATAGCATAATGCCTCAAAACATTCATTACAATTTCTTAATAGTTTACTTGAGAGAAAGCCTATTATGGAAGCTTTGCTTGCTCTTTTCAAACTTATAATTTGTTCCCAGCCCCGCACATTACATACAATGCATGAATGTTTTTGATGAGGATTGCAAAGCTAATGTAGACTAAATAGTAATCCAGTGTACCCTTTAAAACAACTTGCCACTGCTGCAGGAAAAGCACTATACAGATCCAACAGGTTCTATTCAGTGCATTTTTCATAAGAATGACATTACACTGGGTGTAGCAAATATTAGGAGCGCTTGCTCTTTTCATGAAACAGGCTGACCAGGTGAATCCAGGAGAAAGCCATAACCCCTAAATGATTTTCACCCATTACACACTTCAGTGACAAGGACAGGAAAACAAGATAAAGACAGATTTTTAAGCCTTGAGACAGTCGAGAGAATGGATTGTGTCAAACAGAGGTGCAAATCAATATGGGTAGTCCGAATATTTTGTACGCCCAGCGTTTGTCTCAGTGCATCTGGATGTAAACGTCAACCTGCCCGCAGAATTCAATGCTGCAACCAGTGATGAAGGACAGATTGAAACATGGAAACAGAGCCAGTCTGCAGTGATATCACTCCCGCCTAACCATATGAGGTGTTAAAAGCCACAGGAATTATTGATGCGTGTCATGAGTGTCTGCTACAGGGGTAAGACACATTCACACTGAGGTTTTTCAACAATGTGGTCACGTTAAATAGGTTAAAAAAAAAAATAATTGTGCATTTGCCATATCCCGATATCATCTCCAGAGACACCACCGACTCCTACAGTTTCTCCATGAGTTCTCTACATTAGTGGACAATAATAGGTGTCTAGCATGAGAAATAACTTGAAATGCATGACTGTCCGGCACTTTGCATCCCCAGAAGAAGTCGTCGTTTCAGGCAAAAACATACAATACAAAAAGCATTATTCATTTATGGCAGATTTTTCCTTCTTGGGCACTTCACTTCCTTTGCTGTCTACACAAGTCAATTACTATACATGATAGGCCTGCACTTGGGAGATTTATTGGGGTTGTGGGGTGGAGGTAAACAAAGGGTCTCGGCGAATTCATTTTCTATTCAACTTGAAGGCAAGACCATCTGGTTCTGTTTTTCTGCATTATCACAAATGGAAATCAAAATGTGGTAAGAGGAAAACAAAAGAAAAACTTAACTAGGTCCTGACAAAACAAAAAATATGATGTGGGCATTTAATTTGTTTCAAAACAACTATGTAACAATGGTAGAAAGACGGTACGTCACACACCATATGTGCTATACCAGCAGTTGGTTGAATTATGATAATAAATAAATGGTTTGGTTTTAAGCCATCCCTTCTTCTCTGTAACATTATGTGTTTACGCTCCCGCATTAAAAAGGCTAATAGTTTTAAACATGATTTGGATGGCTTCACCGAGAAGCTTACCTTCACATATGACACACAGGACTCAAAGACGAGAGAACAGTCTGTGCTAGGGGGGCATGAAGGGGAAGTGAGATGAAAAACAAAGAAGCAAAACAAGAATACGTTGATATGTCTTTGAGTTTCATGTCACTGTATTTGACTAGGCCTATCATCCTCCGGTGGGACCCCCTGTGTTAATCCATTTTCTTCTCTTCGGGAGCCTTCTCTTCCAGATCCGGCTCCTCTTCCTCGTTCTCTCCGTCTTCGGGGCCCTCCAGCTCGGCAGTGCGCCGCCGCTCCTCCTCCTCCTCCTCCTCTTCGTCGGTAAGACCCTCCCTCTTCAGCAGATCGATGTCATCGGAGCCGTCATCCGATTCGGCGGTGCAGATGCCGTAGCACATCAGGCTGATTACGCCCAGCGGTAGGCCGAACAGGAAGCAGCCGAGCACCGGAGAGCTGCGAAACACCGACTGAAGGAGGAGGAGAGACAACGTAGGAGGAGGTAAAAAAAAAAAAAGTAATACAAAAGGGCATGGAGTACAGAGAGGAGAAGAAAGTTTGAGAGAGAAGAGGTGGTATGAGGGAAGGCCATAGGAGGGAGAGACGGAGGGATGGAAAGAAAGAACAAATGAAGGAGTGAAAAAAACAAAAAGAACGAAAGAAAGAGGATAGCAGGAAAGGACAGAGGAGATTTATGCATGCTGTAAGCACAATGTATAAACACATTCTTTCACAGTGCAGCAAGCACCTCAGTGCTGACCGCAAGTTCATTTGCCAAAAACACTCTCATAAACCTGCAGCAGGCATATTCTGGGCTTGTCTTGCTCAAGGACGCCCTCTCTATCACAGTTCCCTTTTAACAAAAAGCAACCTGCAATTTGACAAAATACTAGAGTTGGAACAAACCACAAAAGTCACAGTTCAGTACACGTAATAATAATGGCTCCACTGTTCAGTATGCTTTCGGTACATTTTTGGTACAGCAAACTGTCGGTAAAGGAAAAAGTGTCTGTGTGTTTATTCCTGAGGAAAATTCAGATTCTTTATAGGAAATAACTGCACAAAGCCAACAAGTGGCTTAGCTATCAGGCTGGAGTTATTCAAATTCCGTAGCCATGATTAAAGTGAAACACATCCCATTCACACGCGTGTCCTGAACAGACGATCACATACCACATGGGAGGTTTTTTCGACATGTAGCATTATACTCCTGCCGAATACACTGCCCCTCATCTCCTGTGGGCACAACTAAGCTCAAGTCATTGACGGAGTCATTTGGCCTTAATATAGCAGGGTGCAGCAGAGACAATGTGCCTACAAGGGGATATTCGGTCACCACTGCTGTCAGCCACTGAGCTGAGAGGAAGAGAAATATTCATGTTCCCTCCAGTCATTGCCACTGGAAGAAGGATGGTAATTGCTGGTGCTCTGCGATGCTAGATGAGGTAAAGATGGGTGTGCTATGCTAACACAGCCGGCCATGAGTCATTGGGCCTAATGTGGCTGCTTCCTCATGCTCCTGTCAGCCGTGCATTTAGATGGGCTCTCCAGGGGCAAGGTGATGGCTGCTGCCTATCTGCCTCATATCATATCATTGTCACTGTGAGCAAGACAAGCTGCGGAGATGCTCAAGACAGAGATGGAAGCTTGCAGCCTGCTAAAATATGGGAAGGAATAAAACAATAGAGAATAACATTTTCTTTCTCTTACAGGTGTCATTCTTCCATTGATTCCATGTCAAACCAAACCTGATAGCAAAAGAATTTACTTGGCAAAAAACTTCAATAAAAAGTATTCCTAAAAGCCTTTCCTTCCTGCCTCGAGGTGACACTCCACAAGTAGCTATTCCTGTTAGTTCAGCAGTTTTCACAATCGAATGTATAATTTTCCTTTGAAGCCCTTTGTGTCCCTTTCTAGGACAGCCTTAAGCTCACTCCTGGTTACAGTACAACTGTGCCAACCAGATAGCACGACAACACAGCCGTATTTACATTCCTATCACACCCTTGGTCAAATTAACACCAGTCCTCCCACAGAACCAACTGCTCAGGGTAAAAGAGTGGGAGGAGGAGGCACAGCAGCCTCCTGACCCTCTCTCCTCCCTCCTCATTCCGCCTCCTCCCTTTCTCTCTCTCCATACTTTGTGTTTACTCCCTATATTCTCCGTTGTACACACAGTCTTCTATTTTGAATGTTGGTTGCTCCCAGAGGGAAAGTGCAGGGCGTTGGGGCATTTGCTTTACAGTGTTGCTGAGCTGGGAGCGGGTAGCATCCATATTCTGTTAAATTGGCAAACAGAGTCAAGGTGACGAGGTATGGTGTGACGCTTACCAATAACAATTAACCATAACAGTGACATGTTATTACCCTGTTAGTAGTATGGTGAGCATAGAAAAAGACAATTAGTGCAGAGGGGCTAAAACAGATCTGTGTATCTTGGCTTGGGAACAAGGTTATTATCATAAAACTAAAACAAATACAAAAACTCATTTCATAAAAGTAATAAAAATAGTAATAAAACGAGACTGAAAAAACTTATACTGAACAAACACTAACTAACTAACTAACTAAAATAAAAACAGACATGAAAAGTTTTTAGTTTTTGTCGTTTTGTTAATGCACATGGTAAAAAAGAATGAATTTTGGGCAGAGAGTGTTTGGCTATTTTTACTGAACGTTAACTACGCCATAGGGAAGCGATATAATTTAGACTTGTTCGGCCACATGAGCACCTCTTGTTCTTGGAGGAAGTGCCAGCGCTGCCGACGCCATCTGGGATTATTTTGAGCTAAATGGTCTTAATTCAGATTGCTGTTGAGTCCACTGGTGCAATTCATTTGTGCAGCATCAAACCAAGTAGTCCTAACTTTAAGTTAGATGTAAATATATTTACATACAGGAATTTGTGATTTATTGGCTCTATTACACAATATGTGTTGTGAACACATATAAAATACCTATTCTGAACCTTCAAGAATTATGGCATTAAAAAATACTGCCAGCACCACAAATAGTACTAGCTAGTACTGAAACTAAATAAAAACGACACTTTAAAAAAAAAAAAAAAAAAACTACCAAACCCACACTGAAAACTAACTAAAACCTATACTGAAATTGAAATAAAAATTGAAACTACATAAAAATGAAAACTAAAATTATGATAACACTGCTTGAGAAATAATGTCTGTCTATGTGCTGCAGCCAAAACTGAGCTCTCACCAACTTACCATAATGGTGGACCGGGCATCAAAGGCCACGCGTTTGACCCTCTGAACAACGCCATCACCTCCATACGCCTGCAGGGAGACAGACAGAGTGGTGGAGACAGAGGAGTTGGTGTTAAAGTTTGCTGGAGAGATGCCACAGCCTACTAACTCTGTCTTCTTATGGGTGGTTCATGGTTCATACGTGGCTAGACGTGCCGTCAGTGTAGCTTGGTGCTGGTGCTTCTCGCCCTTCTCATGATGACCGTGCACTAAAACCTTAGTATTGCATGCTACTATACTACTGGTGCTTCCTGGTTGACCACAAGGCTCTGGTGATAGTATTTTCATTGGCTACATAGAGTGTCATTGATTGACACTATGTATGTCGTGGGGAGACTACATCACCACTAGCGCCACTTTTGTTTTGTGCTGCTACATTAAACTTCCCAGTAGAGAGAAGAAAATACCAGCTGAGTTCATCATATTACAGAGATGAAGCCTTTACAGAAGCTATGTTTACAGGAGTTAGTTCAAGGGACAGATGTGTTAACATGTCTGCCAACAGGCTACGGAAAACGATTCTGATTGGTCATCCGTTTCCTTTGCTTTCTCCACCCCTTTAACAGGTTTCTCGCTTACTTGTGAAACCCTGGTAGACTCTGTACTGGAATCAGTCAGTAGTTCAAGTTCCACTGTGTACAGCCAATCCTGGACGGAGGCACTGCGGCACCATCTGCGTCGTTTCAAATTTCAGGTGGTGAACGACTTCACACGCGACTCCAGTGCGCCCAGTTGTTTTGGCCGCAGCTACGTCATTTTGGCCGCAAATACGTAAATTTGACCGTCATGTGCATTTCCACATGAAGCATGAACCCTGAACCCTTCAGACACCCTATGCCAGCCACGGCCAGCTTGGGGTGAACAGGCTGACAGTGGCTGGAATTGGACTAGAGGAGCGTGGAGGTTTCTACTGCTGTTTATTTGGTGGGACCCGGTTTGTTTTGCTAAGCAAAAAATAACCCAGAAGGTTCTTGGAAAACTGAGGGGACCTCTGATTGTTTGGCTTATGGTTTCATACATCTGGTGACTTTACTGTAAATGCAGGAAAAGTGATGACATTTTTTTTCCAGATGGCGCGCAGATTAGTGTACACACGACAATACCAAGTCATGTAATAATCTCACACTGACTTAGAAAACAGAATTATTGCAGATAATCTATTCAAAAGGGACAAGAATATGAAACATGCAATATCTCAACCTGCAAAAAGAGATTGTAAAAAATATCTCATCTCACGAGAATATTTTCTGGAAAGGACTTAAAATGCAAGGCAACACGCTTGATTAATGGAGACTACTGGTGTGATTACAATGGTACAACACAAGGGAAAGGGGGGAGAGGATACACTGAACAGAATGCATAAACAGGGAGCATGAAAGGGAGAGGAGAAGGGAACAGGAGAAGACTCGGACCTGTGCGGATCCGTTCAAAACACTGTTGATGAATTGGACCAGCTGCTCCATGGTCTCAGTCGGCTCACTGGGCAGGAAGTACTGCTCGTTGGATGTGTTGAGGATGATAACAGAGGGCACCGACACCTCGCTGAGGAAGAGCACACACACAGCTTTTAACCTTGTTAACCTCAGCACCTCAGACACAGCCATTATCAAAGTGCATCATTAGATGGGAACAAATTATAGAGTCTTAAAGAACAAATTGTAACACAGAGAGAATACAATAGTGAGATAAACAAATCCTTTGTACTCAGTGCAACCTAAGTTTTCCCATGGGCATTCTTTCAAAAAGAGGATTTTTCCAAGGAAAAAAAAAGGCAAATGCAGCTTGGCCTATTTTGGAGTGTCATTTCTATCTTTTATGCAAACAGTGTGCAACTCAGGGGCTTTGTGGTCACAGTTAAAGAGACCTTTACAAATTACAGCTGACAAGTGAATCACATGGAGTCCAGAGGAGAGCAGCTCTGCATCCATGTTGAGACACACAGACAGAGACACACACACACACACACACACACAACATATACCAAGAAACACAGCAGTCCAGCCTGCTGCATTTCAGCAGAAAACGAAGGAACAAAGACACACACACATATACATACAGTACACACTTGAGCCCACTCACATACACAAATCAGCAGAAGAATTACACCACTCAGTTAGATAACGCACAAGGTCATATAAACATGCATTCCCTCTTTCACACGTCTAGTGCAACACCAAAGCCTGGCTCAGATAAGGAACCCTAGTGCTTAAACACACACAGGCACACTAACAGTCCATCACGGCGCTGCCACTTCACATCCCTGTGGTGTTGCTCAACCCTGCAACAAATTACACACACCCGCATACGTATCCATCACTGTCCCACTCCACCACCCAGTTGAGATCAGGACTACAAACACACACCCCTGTGTGGTAGAGTCATCAACGCCCCACTACTCTGCCCAGCTGAGATCTGCAATTGCACACGCACGCACACATGCACGCCACACACACACACACACACACACACACTAAACATGTATTCCATCTGACATCCAGCCTACTCCAACAGATGGCATCCATTTAAAATTAATATGGATTAGCCTATTCACCTTTGTGAGAGGAGACTACTGGGGGTTTGCCGTCCATACCGAGGGGGTCATATAGCGTACACCAGGGAGAGGCGAGTGTGTGCCATGCAGGGCCGAGAGTCTGCGGGTTTTCAATCCAACCAAACACTGCACCAGGCGATTTCATTGATTAGTTCCTCCTCTCTGCTTGAAGGTGTTCTAATCAGTGAAATCACCTGCTGTACTGTTTGGTTGGAATGAAAACCTGCAGACTCCCGGGCCTCCATGGCGCGCGGTTGCCTCTCCCTGCTGTTCACTACAGAATTAGAATTGACAGAAACAGTATCTTAGTAATCTCTTTTGGTCCGCCGGAAATGTCTGCCATGTAATATTTACACTGTTGTCACAGAAATAAGACCTGTTTCGTGTGAGCCGTGCATGAGAGTTGCTATTGTAACTCATCAGCTTCTATCAGAGTCTAGTCTACAGCACCAATGCTCATTTCTACCACATTACCTATCACAGCTTCTAAGTGTACCGGTCAATTGACCATTGATTTGTATGGTAATGCCCTTTCTATTCATTCAAGCTCTGTCATTACAAGTCTTGGCCTCGCTCACAGACTTTTCAGTCACCTCACATCTCTTCCTCTAAGTTTTTCCACAGACCACAATGCATTCCATATAAGGGGTCGCAACATTGCTACAGCGGTAATCCCACGTTTAAACAGAGACAGAGACAGCCTCAGAGTTGGAGTGGTGTTTACGGTGTGTGTATGTGCGTATTCATGAGTCTGTGTCTATGTGCCTCTGGTGAGAGCGCGGGCAGCCTTACGCCAGATAGACCGCTGCCAGAACACTGTAATCTCTGTGATGACGGAGGGAGGGATAAAAAGCCATCAGATTTATTTCCATGGCCCTCCTAAGGGAGAGGATTAGTGGACATTGACAGGCCAGGATTTCATTCCTCAAAGGAGGGCAATTAATCCTGTGCTACAGCGGCCAAATTCAGTCCCGTAAAACCCGGCGAAATACATATTGTATGTACTCATGCAAAATTAGGAAGGCTAATCACCTCTTTTATCCTTAAATATAAACACCGCCTTTCTAATTTCAGCTATGCACCGGGAGTCTGTCGGTTGAACGTAGTCATATTTCCAATACAACATCGACTGTAATCACTGACACACTTTTAATTACACAGGGCTTAGGAGAGCATGTCTGCTATAATCTGCCTCATACAAACAATAACATACTGAAATTAAAATAATATCCTGCAGCAGCCTATAACACACACACAAATTGTACACAGACACACATAATTAGATACTGTATGTTGGTAGACAGAAGACATTTTCACACACACACAACAGCACCAACACACACATTCACACACCCACTGCTATGGTCCTGCTGGCCTGTAACGCCGCCGGGGTTCCCTCTAATTAAAAGTGTGGGATGTCAGTGGCAGGGCCTCTCCGAGCATGACACCCCAGCAGTCGTCCCCAGCCTGGCCGCGACGCTAGCAGGGCTCGCTGCATCATTAGCGCTGCTCTCCGACAAGCTATTAAAGCATAGTGCCAGTATAACTTTAATCCATGCGCAGCCTTATCCTTAAATTCCTCATATATTCCTCTCACTGTCCTGCCCCCTCGCACATGGATGATGTGCTGGAGCTTGTGTGTGTGTGTGTTTGTGTGTGCGTTTGTGTGTGTGTGTGTGTGTGTGTGCACTCAAAATTGCCAAGAGCGCTAAACTGAAATGACAGTCCGTCTGTGTAATTGACGGCTCCATGAGAGAGCATCTTTAACGGCAAGAGCCACGGAAGTCAGTCAGCCCGGATATGGACTAGTAGCCTGCAGGAGGCAACCTCAGGTAGAGGACAGAAAAGGAGGATGATGTGGGGAAAGAAAAGAGAGGTAGGCCGGACATGAGGCACTTACCCCATGATCAGGCTGTTGATGTAGTCGTTCCCATCCATGTGGCCGAACTGGAAGTCTCTGCGGACACAACACAAATCAATGAGTGAGAGAAACAAGTGCGTCCAAATAAACATACGGTACAATAAAATACGCCAGTCTTTCTCTCTCAGTGGAATGCATAAAACCGAAGCCAGTCCCAAACTGGGACGCAAACTTGAATTCCTCCTTCCTCCACAATGGCACAGAAATGTGAAATAACACTGAATGGAATCACACGCTCTGACTGTGCTCTCTAAACGGAAATTGGGATCACATTTGTGTCTGTTGGAAAAGCCCCAAAGCTCCGTCCTATGCCTTCTCCTCCTCCTCATCTTCTTTTTCACTACAGAAAAGTCTCGGGTGATTTATCTAAACGATAAGGCAGAGGAGGAATTCAATTTGTATCTCATTGTACTGCACTGTGTTTGAGCAGCAGAGTGCATTGTGGGTAGACTTGGGAATGGGGGTTGCAGAAGTCCTGGGAAACCGGTGACTTCCACTGAATGACTGATTATGGGGGCCTTTACATATATACATCATATTCATACTGAATCATTGCCGCGTGTAGCACGTTTGTCCCCTGGGTGCTAAACAATACTGCCTGCGCTGATATCAATGATATGATTATGAAGAGACGGAAACATATAATAAATCCACTGAATGAAATATAATATCAGTCTGGGTTAGTGATAATCTGGCTGACAATATTGGGCCAGACTGGGAATAAAGCCCCTCAAAGAGTCAGCTTGTCACTTCCGCACTGAAAGCTACAGTTCTATGAAAGAGTAAGTTATGCATCTGCCATAGCTGGAAAATAATCTACATACCCAACACTAATCTCTGTAGAGGACTGTGGGAATATAGGGATCTGAGATTAAGGCTAGTGTGTGAAGACATGATAGCGGTAACGATATTTCTTTTGCCGTCACTGCTTTGCTCACTCAGCACCTTAAACGTGTCTAGGTTTGTTTCCCATCATATCCATCTTCCCTTTCCCCGTCCCACTTTTGTCAGCACCCCTATGTGCAGCGACTGCCGCATAAACGCAAATATATAATTACTGGTGCAGAATTTAAACCACAAAATACGCACCCACCTACCGACTCTCACTCTCTCTCTCTCTCTCTCACACATATACACACCCAACTCCCGTAATTCAATGACTAGTCCCATCTCAGATCTGCGAGATTGCTTTTATTGTTCTGTCACAATGCTACAGATGGAGGGCGAGTTGAATGCCACGGCATTTATTACTGCATCAAACTGTGCTCACTCATTCAAATGACAGTCATCACGTATGGTCTGTTGACTCCATGCGCTGCCTCCACCAACCACAGGGAGCGCCACTCGAGGGTGTGACCGTAATTACAGCCACCGCTTAGGTGTGTCAGAACGCCGCAGGCAGCTCTGATCTCAGCCGGGATCTCGGAGTCTCGAGAGTCTGACATCAAAAACAAGACTAGGTAGCATGGCAGATAGTAGTCTAATTGATGATAGGGATCTGTGTAATTCAATCAGTCCTAATGGGGCTGCCTGGAGAGGGAGAAACACTCTGATCACGGCGATTTCAGATACACCTCTTCATTTAACAGCAGCGCCCGGTCTGATGAATGAACTAGTCAGCATTGGGGCATAGTACAGAACTTGTGGACAACATAATTATGAAAATTCTTCATTGATCCTGACAAGGAAATCTTCTTTTTACTTGTCCCCCCCGTGCATAGGGAGGTCAGATGTCAGACTCAGCTGGAGCTTGTAGGGATTCATCTGCCACTCCAGCAGGGCGGCTTGCAGACAGAGGGGATTGAACCTGGGCCCTCCAGTTAAAAGATGATCTACCTACTCATTAGGTCATCCTGTTGCACACATACTTTGCTCTGTCTACGCTTAACATTATTTGGGTGTCCTGACTGAATGTGCTGTGGCGCGTACTGTATACTGTAGCTGATGACCTGTGTTGCATCATCTCATCCATCCTGTTTCCATGTTTCCAACCTTTGCTGTCTCTCTCTACTATGTAGTGTCTAGCAGGTCTGTCTAGCTTTAATACTACTACTACTAATCATTATTACTGATTGTATATGTTTTTCTACATTTTAAATTAATTTTGTTTTTGTGCTCTGAGCTCTGGTTAAAATCAGTCCCTCTCCAGTAAAAGACCTGGTTGAACAAGACAGGACATAACATGAGCAAGCCATCTGCTGTTGTTATTGTGCAATTGGAGTTCTACCCGGAAAACAGACAATTATGCATTAATACAAGTTGATCCAACCAAGTTTTGATTGACAGCTGAAAAGAACACCTATATTTGGAAGCTGACATTTTGCATAATTACCTTTCTACTGAACCTCGATGAAAACAGACGTGCTCTGACAAAGGCGTAAACTTGCTGGTGAATAGACAGGCAGTGGTCCCTAGTGAGTGCACCATCCTAGAATAAATGTATAAATTGGATATTCATCTTTGACCTCCTCGCACATCCGTGCCTTACCTGTTAAAATGTTCTCTGTATTCCTTTGCCACCCTCTGAATCAGGGTCTTTAATCTAAAAGCAAATGAGAAGAGAGTGAAATACCACACGAGTTTGAGCCTAACCTTTTTTTATGCTATGCCTGCAATTTGTGGGAAGATCCAAACAATAACAGCAAGTCTTATCTTTTTTTGAAAGCCATGCACTTAAATGTCACTATAGCGGTTACCATGGGAGTGTATGGAAGTAATTTATATAGGAGTCACGCTTTAATATTACAGTTTTCTTTGTACCTGCCACTCTCCTCTGTTGGGTCCTTCTCATCAATGACTGCAATCGCCACCAATTTGCCTGTGGCGGCAGACAAGGATTACAAATCACAATCACACACAAAAAAAGCGGAAGAGAAGACAATGGCAGGGAGATAAAAGGCTCTGGCGGAAACACATTGCCTCTCAACAGGGTAAAGTAAAGAAAAGGCACCAACAGAGCTTTATTCATTCATCACTCAAACATTAGGCTAGCTAAGGCTTTCTTCTCGGTTTAACAGGGAACAAGTGGTCACTCACTGGTAGAAGGCCTATTTTGGTGCAATTCCAAACCCAAAGCCACAACATGACAAATGGGTCTATATAAAAACAACTGTTACACAACTTAAAAGGACTATGTTATTCAGACTTGTGGGGTTTGAGGCTAGAGCCCCCTTTGTTGTTGTGATGAGAGTGCTAGCCTGCCCCCCAGTGGTCACGGATAGATCAAGGGGTTCTTGCAGGAATGGTTAAGGTTATATACAGCATGTAAGAGATACTGTATTGCTTGGTATCATAATTACAGTTATAGTTAGAATTTCAAATTCAAACACAGCCGCTAGTAGCGTGGGGGGGCTTAACACATAAATGCAATGTTATAGATATAAGGGTCACAGGGTTCAAGTGCTGGGAATACTTGGGAATACTGGGAATGTGGTTGGGAATACTTAACAGAGAGCTACTGGCACTCACAACTTTTCATTGACATGGATATCCATCTAATAATCTATATAGATCAAATGTCATGGAATCTGTTTAAGAAAATTCATAGACTGAACATGCCCAATTTCAAATTCACTGGCTTATCATGACCATGTTCTTTATCTAATTGACCTTGTTTATTAGCCATTTGTGTATCTTGCTCCACTAATGCTATGCTGCATGTTTGAAGCTGATTGGCCAAAAATTTAGAGAGAGAGAGAGCCTTCTGGAAAAAAAACTTTCTCAAAAAATGCAAAATGATGGGAATTAAATATGATGTCCTCTGTTGGTCCAAAAGGAAAATCTGTAGAGCATGGTTAATTGGATATGGGCAACAGGTTTTGCGTGAATCTGACATACAATGTGTGAGATATGGCCTTTAAAATTTGACACATCACTACAGCGCTCCTTTAGACACAAGAATACCAAGTTTCATACTGATTTCACAATGCACTTGGATCTACGAGCTATACTATGCCATTATATTATTATTAAGTCATAGACCATGGCGTCTTTAATCAGTCACAAACAAACTTTATATTTTGACTAGTACATAGACCTAGAGCATGTATGACAAATTTCATCATCCGAATTACAGGATATAAATGTTTAATTATAGTGCCCCCCTATAGGATGATTTTAGAATGTCAATGCAGACAGCTTTGTGTTTGGTCACGATCTACCTCAACTTCATTGGTTTATAGTTGCCATGTTATTTAGCTGATTGAGCTGTTTTATAGACCATTTGTATATCTAGGACCACTAATGCTACGTTGCGAGTTTGGTGTAGATAGGTCAAGAACTGAAAAAGCCTTAGCGAAGAAACTGTTTTTCAAAAAAGCCAAATTGGCAGAAAATCTATCATGGCAGACTCGGACGGTCCCTGAGTCGTAGAGCCAGGACAGCTCAATATGTGGACCAAGTTTCATGACAATCACATTTACAATGTGGGAGTTATGGTCTTCTAAAGCATTCTAGATTGGGTATATGTAGATTGGGTATGTGGATGAAAATTGTGACATATTATAAAAACTGTGACTATATATAATTACTTTATGTGAAATGGGGCTGAATGAAGCTATGTGCATTGTATTATCAAAAAATTTTATAGGTATGATAGGTAATTGTTGATCTGTCTATTACAGGCACTTTTGAGAATAGCAGTGCTCAAAACATTAGCTCAAAACTCAGGAAAAAGAAAAGAAAAACAACAATGGGGGAAAGGCAATTTGAGAAGAGAGAGCATATACTATAGATTTCACAGAGCCTGAGGCGATGACAACTTTTATGCATACTGCACCTGTTTCGCCGAGCTCATACAGCGTAAAGCCATCGATCTGAAGGTATCCTTGGAAGCGCTCCTTGTTCACCCAGGATGACAAGCTACCATCCTCGTACTCTGCAACAGAAAGACATTATCTTACAGGAGGAGAAACACAAAACAGCCTCTCAGCATTCAGTACACAACCTGTCTATATTAAAAGTGAAGCTGAATGGTGTATTGATGCCTGGATTGTAAGAAGATCACAGTGTTTACTACCTGTTTCGCTCTCTAAGGAATACAGAGCGGGACACAAGCTGAGCATTCATTGACAGAGGTCATTTAAAGATGGAAGGCCGGTCAAAAATTGTTTTGACAGAGGGCTGCCTCTGGGCAAAGTGGTCAGGGAGGCTATTTTGGGTCTGAAAGAGACACTTTCAACACAGTGGACTGTGCATATGAGTGGGCAGACTCGGAATCAATCTAGGTGTAAGCATAATGGTTCCACAAATGGTTGCCAACACATAAATGAAGGAACATTTTTGTCGGTCTGACTCATCCACATTGAGCATGTTGTGAGAGATGTTTGCTATTTATTCAATATACAAAGCAGGTTTTCAAAAACATTAAAAATAGGCTGTAATTTTCCATTTCCTATAAATGCAGTGCATTTCTTTCTGGGATGCTATCTGGTGAATATCCCAAAGCTCACCTGACCTCATTCCCAGAACCATTTTGCATTTGTGGCTTAAAAAAAAAAAAAACAGACACACACAAATGATTCTCCCCAAATTATTCATTTTCGGGAAACAGTTTTGGCAGATCTTTCCAATTTTACAGGGAATGCGTGATTCCCCAGATGCATCGGAAAGCCAATCACAAAAAATAAAAAATATCAGCATTGTTTCCTGAGTGTGAACCACATGTTGTTTCTACCCTGACATCTGGAAGCAACATGCAAATGGAAGACAGTTTCAGTCCCTTAAGGTATAAAGAGCGGGTACTGAGGCTGGCTAAACGAAACTATTTTCTCTGCCCGAGAGCGGCTACAGGATGCTCATAATTGATGTCAAACGTAGCCCGAGACCTCATTATGACATGTTAATAAGTTATCATGACCTTTCTGCTACCATTACAGGAATTACATGAACGCTGATGACTTTCACATAGATCTTAAGCTGCAGGTCCCAAAGGAGCTGGGAGGCTAGGCTACTGCATAATACTTAACATGACAACCTGGAACACGATTTTAAAACCCCAAGGTCACAGCATATAATAGTATTAAAGCTCAACTGACCTAAATGCAATGTGAGCTACTTGTTATTGCTAGGCAAAGGCAAAAAAAAAAGCCTTGTCGTTAAGGGTGCTGAGTCAGTCAAATTGGTAGACATTCCAGAGAGTTCTTTCCACAGATGTTCTGGCTTTCCAGACAGCATGCAGCTGCCCGGCTTTCTTCTCTATCCCTCAGTAGCAGAGGAGGGAGAGTTGAAGCCCCCATGCTGGGATCGCACAGCCTGATGAACCTCTACACTGACTGAGCCTCCTTCACCTTGAAACAAATTAGAGCTGCTCTCTTCCAGGGTGCCAGCCCCGCAATCTCCATACTGCCCTACAGGAGCCTGTCAGCCCAGAGTTCACACAGCGGGAGGCAGGGAGAAAGATGAGGGGCAGGAGGGGGAATACAAACAGACAGTGGGTGGAGTGAGAATGATCCAATGTCAAAGTTTGAAAGGCGGGAAGAGGCAGCTCTGACACATTTCAAGGAGGAAGGTTAATGGCATACAAGACTTCCAAGACAATGCAAATAGTGACGAAACAAAACCAAAGGGGAGCAGCAGAGGAGAGAGGGAGGTAAGCAGACGGAGAGGGGGAAGGTTATATCGTCAAAGATAACTCAAACCGGGTAAGAGGTCTGAAACTAGCAGAGGTCTGGGTTCATTCAGTATGTACCACCCAGATCCAAGTCTTTAACAATGACAGAGCGCACAGTAAAACAACAATAGGACAGCATATGTTGCTTTCTAACAATATATAGAAGAAAGAATCCCTTTAGGATTGACACTGACAATGCTTTGACTAGCTGCCAAAAAGACAAAAGGTGCAACACTGCTGGATTATGGGTACATGTCGTACATGCTGATACATGGGTGACATAATGTGTGAGGGCAATACGACCAACAGTTATGACCAGTCATTGCACATTTCATCACCATGTCATCCAGATTGATTCTGTCTTCTTTGCCAATTCAAATCACCAGTGAGGTGAATATTGTCCACCTACATTGCCTCAAAATGTCACCCGTGTGTCATCACCTTTAGAAGTGGGATCTCATCCTGTCACCACATTCATGGAAAGTTAATCAGCCTGTCACTAAAGCGCTTGCCATTAGCATATGCAAACTAATTCCGCCTCACAGCTGGCTGCATTATGCACCTTTCCATACAACTGGTGGCAATGCCAAACCATAAACCACTGAATGGCTCTACAGAAAGCCTTATGCTAGGCTTATTGTATATTGACAGCAGCTCGCTTGTTGAAGGATTTCCAGATAAAACATGCAAACAGCAAGCAAGCTAACAAACTATCCAACTGTCTATTTTTGTTATCATTACACCATATAACAGAATTTGCATGTAGTCCAGTAGCTTTCACAGCACATAGACTTAAACAACTGGGCTCTTGAAATGCACTACTGCTGGTCTTGTGTGCATGTTGTAGCAACAGTAACATTACTAAATTGTGCTCGAGCTTTGTAGAAGTCTGAATCTGAGCATTTGAGCAATTAAATATGCATGAGCCTCTGTGCTGTACTATTTTATAACAGGATTCTCCAGAATGGATGGTGCTGTTTGCGATGTGCAGTAAACCGATCAAAGCTCGACAACAATATGTCAAATGGCATTTACACAAAGCGGGAGGCTTTATTTGGACAGAGTGCGGCTTTGCTCGCTGGCATCCATTCTTTAAACATAACAAGTAAGACCTGCAGAATGAGAACACGAAATGTGTGCTGAATCTCTAATAAGTGTTCTGAATCCGCATCTTCACGAGGATAAAATACAAATATCAGGGGGCACATAATTAAAGTGACTTGTGAATTCTGGGACCCACTAGCCACTAGCCACTGTGGCTGGTGAATGAAAAAAAATAGCTTCCCACGATGGGAATACACATATACACATACAGCAGATGGAAAAACAAACCCTGCCAGACATGAATAAATGTCAGTGTCTGTCATAAAATGGTGTCATTCGGTATCTATGCAAAATGTTTCTCAGAAGTGTAGCCAAAATCCCACAGATGTGAAGTTCCGGGGAGAACATCATGCAAAGTCAGAGTGTCACAGAAAGCCATATAAGATGCCTCAACCTTATTTAACTGAGCTGCTCTCGGCTCATTCTCTGAGCCAATATCCCTTCAGTGGATGTTCAGCGAGACCAATCCTCTGAGCAACACAGCAGAGCACAGTTGGCAAGAAACTAGATACTGTGGACCACAGGTAAAATATGTCTTAGACTGAACACAGGATACGGCCAAAACTCCTTCTCTGATGCACACTGGAGATTTCTTCCTGCTGTCGGTAAGTGCTCAGTGAGCTAAATAAAGTCTGATTATTTATTTTCACCTATTATATTCACCTAAAAGATGAGATTCCTGATATTACAAAAGTCTTTTTTTTTCCTCATACAGTTTCTAAAGGATTGAAGGGAAAGTGAGAAATCCACCACAGTCATGTCATTTTGTATTGCTCCTCGCTTTCTCAATCCTTGACAAGCTTAATATGCTGTCACCATGGCAATGTTAGCCATTCAGAACATCCTCCGTATCCGAGTTCTTGAGGACTCTCTGGAGTGTGGAGTTTTTGTTATCAACGTCTGTTGTGGCGACCCCCTCCTGCTGAGATTCTGGTTCAGGAAGCCCCCCTTCCACAATTGCCAGGTGGAGCAGATTGACGTGAACTGGCAAACAAGGGAAAGCCCGGAGATGGATTTTGTCCTGCGGGCCTTACACCGTGCACCACACCTCCCTAACAGCCACTACTGGGGCCCATTTGTGTTGGCGCTGTGCCTGGACGCTCTGCCTTTCCGCTTCCGCCTCCCAGAACAAGCCGTGAGTGGCAGCAAAATGCAAGACATCATGGAGGAATGTGATGGACTTATACTGCTGCGCTGAGGAGCTCTTTACTAGAAGGCAACAGAAAAGGCAGCTCCTCTAAAACTCTACGGCAAAATTTTATTCTTTGCTGTGACTCGACTGCTGCTTCTATGATTCTATAAGACTTGGCTGCGTCCCACTCAGATGTATATCCACATTACCAGCTGTGCACTGGTTTCTTTGGCCTAAAGTGTGGTTTCCCACGCCCACACAGTCCAATCCATCCACCCTGGCCCGCTATGTGTGTCCGCCCAGAGACAAACCACCACAACATCACTGGCCTGACCACACATACAATAGTAGGCAGAGCCCGGGGTACTTTATGATGGGCCAGGCACACCATAATTCACTGTGGTGAGAAAGATAAAAGAACAGGAGTTTTGACTGGAAAATGGGAGAACAAGTCTAGAGAAAACAAGGCTCACAGAGAAGAAGAGAGAGAGAGAAAAGGGAGAAGAAGACAACGAACAGTAGACAACATGGCACCCTATGCTTGCCTGAATTAGAGTGGCCCATTTTCCAGGGAAACAGATTTTCAGGTCAGTTTAATATAAGAAAACATCACACCCAGACAACACAGCAGATAGACAGGGTAAACCAGACATGTAGGTTATGTGGTTAATAAAAACACTCCAATACTCACCATCATAGGTAAAGTAAGCCCCGTCCTTAAAGACTACGACTGCAGGAAGCTCCGGCAAAGTCACTGACTGGTGAAAACACATAAATTACATAATTCAAAAACAACTTCCATAAATCCTCCTTTACTTTTTTAATTTATGTGCACCTGAAGCATATGGCATAGGGCTGTTGGCAGCAGGCCATTGCAGCAAACTGTGAACCTCATACCAAGAAATATTGCAAAGACAGCAGGCAAGCTTGATGTGTGTGTGTGGCATTTAGAGGGTGATAGTAGTGCTACTAGAATGACATTTCTTTTGTTTCACTTCTGTCTAGAAAACTTCAAAGGACTGAAACACCTATTGGGTGCAAATTATCTACTGCTTCATTAACATTTTAAACATGGCATCTGAGGAGAATGAAACCTGAAAATCACCCAAAATATTATTATTAATATTCCAGTATCTTTCTGATATTTATTAAGATAACTTTTAAGAGACAGGACTCGTATTCAGCACCTTACCTCTGGCAAGACGTCTTCTGAAGCCGAGAAGAAATAAGTATAGACAATGAGCTCTGTTGCCACGTCGATGTACTTCTCCTGCAACGGCAAATGGGTCTTTCAGTATTTCAGTTTCGCAGAATAGCGTTCAATAAATCAGTCTATAACAACTTGTCACGGCTGTGTCACTAGCAGGTATTACAACCCACTCTTCATTCAGAATACTTGGCAACATCACCAGCCAGGAACATCGCGTCTATCATTCAATCAATATACAGCTTCAGTGGTGTGGCAGCTCTGCTACATTTGAGTGAATAACATAAAACATATGTCATATAGTGGATGCTTTTATCCAGAGTGCCTTACAGTACTGTACCTTCATACATTTCTTATATGTTTGCCCTCAAACTAATATTTATATGGTGGCCCCAGTGGCCAATAAAATTCATATGAATTTTCACTGACGCTTGATTCACTGCTTGTGAGATAGATGGCACCTACTTTGAGGGGAGACTCTCCGCCGACATACACAAAGAGCACATCATGTCGTTTCATCATGTGCTCAAACATCTGCTTACTGGGAAGTGCCCGCACTGCTGGTCTGGAGCGGGAATAAAACACACACAGGTTATTTTGTTTCATGATTATCAAGATTCAGAGTAAAAACATATCAGTTCAAAAGCAACATTTGAGTCGTTTATACAGCACAAGAATGATAGACTGAATAACAAAGTTCCAGTTTTTCCCTGGTTGAGTAGTGATTTGTGTGCTTGTGGCTCCACCCAGTGGGGATTCAACGACTTACAGTCCCCGACTCAAATCAGAGCCAAGCTTTTGATCAACTCCTCCGTCATGGATCTAGTTTGATTTCCCTCAAGGAGGAGAAAAACTGTCAGCCTAAATTGATACAGTGGCTTAAACTAGAGGATTGGTGGCAGAAATTCAATAAGCTATGAAACAGATATGGCCTGCATTCATGAACATGTTTGCACGGTTCATATCAATATAGAGCGTATTCCTGTTAAATAAGGTAAGGTCTACTTGGTCTATCCCTTATGGAATGATGAGTGAAATGCGTCATTAGGGAGAACCATGTGACTTACCCTGCCACCCTGTTGGCAAACTCTATGATATCATCTTTTGTCCTTGGCCCCTTGTAATTATAGGCGAGATCGCCCTTTAACCTGAGAGAGAGAGGGAGAGAGAGAGGGAGAGAGACAGATGGTCAATAAAAGAGTGAAAGGCTGATAATTTCATCGCAATACCATTCAGCACCATTCAGTGTTTTACGACATTCATTTTCTGAAGAGTGCTGACAGGGAGGATGAGACATTTGTGTGAAATAAGAAGGCGATGGGGAGGAATTCTGCCCTTTAATTACTTTGTACTGCATTTTGTGACAATACACTTTGCATCCAGGAAATTGGTTTGTCAGAAAAACTTAACTCGGTGATGAACAACCGCAAAAAAAAAAAAAAAATGGCAGGAGTGACCATATCACACCCATCCTCGCCTCTCTTCACTGGTTACCTGTTAGGTATAGATGTGATTTTGAGATTTTACTGATTACGTTTAAAGCCCTACATGGCCTTGCTCCTACTTACATTTTAGATTTATTAGCTCCATATGAGCCTATAGCCGCTGCCTGCGTTCCTCAGGTTTGACCCTCCTTGTCACAAAAGGAGATCGGGCATTTGCTGTTAGAGCCCCACAGCTGTGGAAATCCCTCCCTGAGGATCTTAGGCTAGCAAATTCAGTGCATTTTTTTAAATCACTTCTTAAAACCTACTTCTACAGGAAGGCTTTTTCATAGTATTTATAGTATTTCTGTCTGTTTTAATTCATTTTTATCACTTTTATTGTATTGCTTTTATTATAAACTTTGTTTTATTTGGTGTCTATGCTTCATGTTTATTTATTTTTATCTTATTTATGACAATGTTGGACTCCTGAGTAGGGCTGAACAATTAATCGAAATTTTATCGAAATCGCAATATGGCCTACTGCAATTTTCAAATCGCAGGAGGCGCAATATTTGTTAAAGGCGAAATGTGTGTCAAAATACCATTTTGAATTAAATATTGTCGTGCTGCAGAGATGTCCTGGCCTACACATCATATTCTACAGACTTAAGAAAACATCTTTGTTTGGTACAGATCCCCGCAAAAATCACAGCATAATCATTTTAATACGTTTTTCAATGAAAATGAGAATAATGATGTAAAAATGATCCCTCTAATATCCCAAATCATATCGCAATTGCAATATCAGTCAAAATAATTGCAATTAGATATTTTTTCAAAATCGTTCAGCCCTACTCCTGAGTATGTTGTACTCTTTTATCATGTTTTGTAAAGCACTTTGTAACTTTGTTTTGAAAAGCGCTATACAAATAAAGATTATATTATATTAAATCTTCAGGTGTGGAAACAAAGGATTGTCCCTAATGGAGTTTCTTCCGAGCATACTGCTGAACCCAAACCACCGCAACAAGCAGAATGCATTAAGGAGTGATTGCTAAGGTTGCATCAGCCCACAGGGCCTAATGAACTCAGGGGGAAACAGAACTCTAAATCAGTCTCTTTCCATCACCAGGGGAGGTATCGTGTTCTTCGATGGATGTTTCATCACTTGCTTGGTTTAATGCGATGAACCCTGCCGTGATCCTGTGGCAGTTTCCCAAACGAGCTTGATGAAACTAAACAGGGAGTCCATTATGACAGTCTGCAGATAAATGATTTTGTTTCTAATATATGGAGGAAACACTGCCATGTCTGATGATCATTTCTCTCAAGGCACCATGAGTTCTGCCGTTGAGCAGCTGGTGTCTACCCAAAGTCATTCATTTTGTTGGAAAAAAAAAAAAAAAAAGTCACTTGCACATCAGGAAACAATTTGTAATGGAGGCACATAGGGGAAAATCAGTTGAAAGAGTTCACAAATGGAAATAGACCAAACTTGTGCTAGCAAGTGTAGCAAGTCTACACTTGCTAATCAATAGATCACAATTTAAATTTGGAAATTTGGAAAAACGTAAGTCACATAATGGGCAAAAAATTCCAATAAAAGTTGTATTGTGAAAGCTTAGATAAAGAACAACCTGATTTTTAACAGTTTTTGTGACATCCAGGAATGTCTGATTTAATAAAACTAGCAAGTTCAAAAGGGTGTTAACACAGTTTGTCATTTAGTAATGACTTAAGGTATTAGCAACAACACCTTATTCCCTCCTGACTAAGTCCTCTAAGGGCATCTCTATAGGCTAAACCTCAAAGGAAAATACACAACAGTGGGGACAAGGCTTGTGAAAGATGCATCATCAAAACATTAAAGGATAAGGCTGGTGTTTTTTAATGCATTTCTTACCGTCAAAAAATCCTATGAAAATAACAAAATCAGCAATGAACTTGTTTTGCTAACAAGTCTCGTCCATGTAGCCGATGCCCAAAAAAGCATAAATGTCTCAGTAGCCATAGAACTCCATTGTATTGAAAAAACTATTAAAAACACATCAGAGAGCCACGCTGCTGCTCAGGCAGCATACTTCATCTCTTTTGCCGGCCGACTTTTTCCTCAAACAACTTAATAAGCCGACCGTAAACACCTTTTCCATCTCAGGAAAGTAGTTCCGTAGCACCGAAAATAGTCCCTGGCGTAATGAAGAATTTGTTCCCATTTGAATTTGATAGCCTGACTTTTCATGGTAACAGTTAGCGATTTTTAAAATTGAAACTATGTCTTTGTGAGCTGTATTTAAAGGTTTTTAGCTTACAATTAAAAGAGCATGAAAGGCTAAAAAGGGAACGTGGGATGTCGGAAAGTAATGGGAGTAGAGCAAACGCATTGTTGATTTAGTTATTTTCATAGGATTTGTTGACATAAGAAATGTATTTAAAAACACCAGCTGAAAGTCAAACGAAATGAATAATGACTTTTTCACCTTGTGAGCTGATTTTTCATGCCATAATAAACACCTAATTAACAATAAATGACAGAAATACAACAAAAGTGTATTTTCTGGTATTTTTATATCAAAATCCCATTACTTTTACTTCCTGGAAAACAACAACAATTTGCAGTTTAAATTACACGAGTCACACAAGTCTTCTATTTAACCATTATGAGACAGTATAATGCAAATCTATAAATTTGCCCATATTTTTCCCAGTGTACTGTTTCTACCATTACACCATCAATCCCAATACTTTTACTTCCTGGAAAACAGTGTATCTTTAATGGTGACCTCATCGTGTACCAGGAGGCGTAGATAAAAATTCCGACCAATAAAAGCATCACAGATTGAACAATTCCGCCCCTCCACCCCTCCCATCAAATAAAACTGCATTTCTCCCCTTAACTGATATCCCATTGGTTTATACTTTTGAATGATCTCTCCCTGTGTTATGTCCTGCCCCAACATCCTGTTTCAACAGGAAATACTTTATAGTCACACTGAAATGAAAAATGCCATACACTTACTTAACTATTTATGCCCCAAAATAAATTACAAGAGGCAGTTTCATTGTGACTTTTAACCTGCACTATGTGGTTTTGTTCAGAAAATAATAACTTGTATTAATCGTAATTTTTAAATTATTAGAACTTATTTCAAATCTCATCACGTATTTAAAAACACATTTTTAAAAGCAAACAGTCGCGCTTGAAAATGTCTTCTCTAATTGCCAAAGCAATTACCTTCTTTAAGGGATGCAGATTTCCCCTTAGGACACTTTATTTATTCAGTACTAAAGTAATGTCATAATCATTTTTGGCATTTCAGAGGTTCAAATTTCCTTCCATAAATTACCCAGAGCAGGTTAACAGAAGTCTATTAGGGAAAGTTAGGAATGACACTTACAGTTTTATTGTAGGGTAGCCACGAACACCAAACTCTGATGCAATTCCTGCAATACAGAAAACAAAAATATTATCCCAGACACAAGTGAAGCCTATGTTTGAGACTTTACATTAATTGCCTGGACTCCAAATCTTGGGAGCCATCCTTCTCTGTTGCAACCTGCTTATGGGTTTTGAGTAACGTCTTAATTTTGGTCAGAGGGTTAAGTCATGCAACTGGCGCTGGAACTTTAATCTGGTTTCACATGATTAAACAAAGAAAGAAGCTTTAAGTCAACTGGAGAACAAAAGGTGAATAGAACGCTTGTAATGCAGACTTGGGGTATGGGCTTTAGGAAAACGCTGTCCTTGGTGGAACATAAGCTTGACAAGATTTCACACTGTAAATCAATGGGTAAAAAGCGGAGTAACAACAGAATACTTCTGAAGTACTGTATACTTGAATGGCAAAGAACTCTGGTCAAAATATAAATGGCAATTACTTCTTTTTTTTCATGACTATAGCATTTATGATCTTGAAAGGTCGGCAAGCTAGCTAACTATCTTATCTAGCTAGCTATAGGCTAATATGGCTAATTTGAACTCAGAAGGTCAACTAGGCTAACTAGCCAACCTAGATAACTTACTATGGCTAGATTGCATTTTTTCAGTTAGTAGTGAGGCTTTGTATTATTAGCTTCCTCCTCTCCTACCCCTTGGCTTTTTCACTGGGGTTCAGTCTAAAAACTCTACTTCTTTGGCTCCGCCCATTGAGGTTTAACGCAATCAAAGAGATTATTTCTGCCTCCAGAGCAGCTCTGTACAGTGGCCGAGAGAGCTCAACACACTGCAACTTAAGAAAACACATGCAAATAGACAAAACACAAGCAAATTAAGAAAACATCTTCATCAATTTGACAACACATGCGCTGCAAATACACACAACACATCCAAATAGACAAACGCGCTGCAAGTAGCACAGACGACAACAGATCTGTTTCCAGGGGACACAAAAAAGAGATGAACCCGGCTGGCACACGCTTGTTGTTCAATGCTTTGTGACTTTTGAAGTTATTGAAGTCGGCTACTCATCAGTGGTGTTGGAATATGAGCTAAAAAAGTTTTTTTGGTTTATTTTACCATCGTGATCGCATGATTCATTGAACAACAAGCGTGTCCCAGCCGGGTTCATCACGTTTTTGTGTCCCCTGGAAACAGATCTGTTTCGTCTGTGCTACTTGCAGCGTGTTTGTGTATTTGGTTGTGTTGTGTGTATTTGCAGCGCATGTGTTGTCAAATTGATGAAGATGTTTTCTTAATTTGCTTGTGTTTCGTGTTTTCTTAAGTTGCAGTGTGTTGAGCTTTCTCGGCCACTGTAGCTCTGCCTCTGAGAAATGTTTGTATATCCAAAACTCCAATCTGCATTTTTATTATTTTTTGTTGTTGACATTAAATTTGCAGTTTAAATTACACAAGTCACACAAGTCTTCTTCTTCAATTTCTGTTTAACCATTATGAGACAGTATAATAAACTACACTATAAATTTGCCCATATTTTTCCCAGTGTACCATTTCTACCATTACACCATCAATCCCTGCAACTAGGCTTACACACATCCTGTAGGAACGAACAATGGAGTGGATCAATGTGAGTCTTTTTCCCCCAAGCACATAAGTAAATCAATCACTGGCAATGTCATTCAGAAAGCTAATGAGGTAATGTTGAAAGGGAAGACTGTGATGTGCCTCATCATTTCCTCACCAGAGTAAGCAGTGGCATCCATCTTTCCCACCCGGACCGGCGACCCGGAGCTCTTCAACTCGGCACCAACGTCGTACCAAACTGGCTCCAGCTTTTTACAGTAACCGCACCATGGTGCATAGAACTGCAAATGACCGGCAGAAGTGAAAAGATATTTAGGTTATGTGCTTTATGTCAACATATCATCTATGTTTCATCATTATATATAACCATACATAGAATAATATCATTTCTAATCATATAAAAAACAATAAATAACCATAAATAATCATAAATCTTTCCAAACCCGAGGCCTATGTTTGCACCTGTATCCCTGTACTGTATGTACTGAAGTGTGTGTGTGTGTGTGTGTGTGTGTGTGTGTGTGTGTGTGTGTAATAGTGACCCTTGTATAACTGCTTTCACTGTAATCATCACTGTCCAGCACTCACACTCGCTCACCCCATCCAAACTAGGAGTGTAAGCAGCTTTTGGTGCTGGAGCTAGATTTGCTCGCGGGCCCAGACACAAACTCTGGTATAAACCCCTCCGAGCCCCCTGGCTTTAGCAGACATGCATGACTTCTCATTCACTAAACAAACACACAGCACAGTCTGCACACTCCCTCGGACCCCCGCCCTCCTTCATCCCACCCCTACCGCCGCCGCTTCCGCAAGGGATGAGCCGGACAGTGGTGGAAAGGACGTGGAGTAAAGCATAGCTGAATGGGCCCAGACTCATTTTTGTGTCTGTGTGTGCAAAATGTCAGACTCACATCGACCAGCCAGACATCGTCCACTCTGGTGTCTTTAAACCTGTGGAAAAGGAAAAAACAATGAATGATAGTTTGGATATTTTAGCCAATACTAGGCTGTGAATTTATCCTCACCTAGTTACTCATATGCCTTATATAGTGAAGAAGTCAAATTACATGACGCACATGTTACATGCTGAACACTGGAGGGAAAAATGACAGACGGACATTGATAACAAGTACATCTATTCAGGAAACTGAATTATTATTTGTGTACAGTGCATACATTTGCATAAAGACACCTCCCAAAACACACACATGCAAACACACACACGCACACAAACAGACACACATTCTAGAGGCCTAATTAGTCTCAACAGACTTCCAACCATAGGCATCCAAATAGACAAGAAACCTAATCTAAAACCAACATCACCTTACCCCCCACTGCTTTAAACCATATTCTGTGTAGCCCTCAGAAAATGTAATGTGAACTTAAAATCTATTGAACCTTGAATGACACAAGCCGAAGTTAGAAAAAAAAAGCCAAACTAGCATGGTTGCATTTTTTTTCCCTCAGTCCGCTGCAACCGTAAAGTAGCATGCACTGAGCTGAACGCTGATCTCCACCCCTCTGCAACTGATTTGGCGCCTTTGATGTGAAGTTGCTAGATGATTATGTTATAATGTGACAATCAGGAAGCTCCATTATTTAACCAGCATCACTTACGTGTCATCTAGATCTTCAACAATTGCAAGCACCGTGGAACTTAGGAAAGCCACTACAACTGCAACGGTAAAAAGAAACATGAAATCAGATAAAGTACAAATTGTCATAATATGAACAAGAGCTTAGTAACAATTCTGCAATCCTTCTTCTGCCTGGAACCTCATGACTGAAGCATCACCAGCTAAGCTGTCGTCCTAGCTAACTCTGCATGGCTTTGCTTCACAGTTACAGTTACAGGGTCTTTTTCCGCCAGCTGTACACACGCTGCAGTTACATACATAGTCTTGCATTAAATAATATAATCTGAAAAAGTGTATGTACCTGCACAAATGAGGGAAGCTTTCACTTCTGCCATCGCTTCGAGTGGAAACAGCAAGCAGGAAATACAGGCAGCGGCTAAATCTTCCTCTTCTGCGCATGCGCGGGGTTACGCAGCATCCTGAAGTCTTGGGGCATCAGCAGCTGCATTGATGTTACGTTGTAACGTTGCAAAGTCAGAATATTTTCGACAAACTTTCTGACAAAGGTGTATTTTGCATGTTTTGTTTTTGCAAAGATGCAAAAGATGCATTCTGCTCACATTATTTGGACAGTTAGACAGACTGTCATAGGGAATAATGTGATGTGCAGTGGTAGAAAATCTGTATTTGCACAACTATTTTACAATTCTATGTTTAATAATGTTCATTTATTACTCTTTATACTATATTTATTTAAATTAGGTCTACTAGGTTGAATAGATATTGATAGGCCTATCGATACTCGCCGCAAGGGGGCGCTCTAAGATAATAAGGACGGGCAGCAAGCCAAAACCTTCACTGTAGTAGGCCTGTTGACCTATTATTCTCCGACTTAAAGTGTATTTCTCATCATTGTTCCCATAAAATTGTGTCAGACGAACATTATTGGGGTTTTTTTTATTGAAAACATATTTATTTGTTTTGAGAAGCATTGAGAATAACTCTTATCTAATACTGTCTGGATATCTTTTGTCAAACATAATACTGCTTCATTTACAAGGTTTATAATGAAGATTATGTTCATTCAACCCTTTTGACACACCTGAACACACCCACTCACCTCACTCTGGCCATAAGCATATAAACATGAGAGTACAAGGCAGAGCATGGTTAGCTTTACACTGTGAGACTGCAGCTTGAAAAATAAATACAATATTTTTGTAATACTATATTTAAAATATTATCATTTCGTCCTCTACTGAATCATTACACCCATGGCATGATGAGCAAACTGATATGTTTAAAAAAAGTAACCAATACTGGACTACCAGCACTTAGTTAGCCACTCCCCTACAGAATTGAGTACCATTTAGTCATAACTTCATGGAAACTGTGGCAGAATATTTATAATCAGCCTGAGCCTGCAAAGTGTCTATTATAAGCTACAGAGAGGTTCTCAATAGATCCTTGACCATTAAATTCAAACTCATATGATGAGATTTCACAAACATCAAGCAGTTCCATGCAGAAAAAAATGACCTTGGTATCAAAATTAGAAATAAACTCAAATAATAAATTCCAGTCTCTTCTTAGAATGGAGTAAGTTCAATTCAATCACATTAATCAATGCAAACATACTGTGTCCTACTTTCTACCAGAAAGCATTCAATGCCATTTTCAATAGTAAACATCATGTCCAAAGAATATCCATATCATGTGTCCTTCCCTCCAATTTAAGCTTTCTAACTCGGAGAACTTGGAGAAAATAGAGAAGAAAACAACACAAAAAGAGTGGGGTGGTTTTGCACCCTGAGAAAGAGCTGTACTTTCTCACGGGGTGAATGGTGAGCATGACTGTGTTACTAAATAGACTCATGCGGAGGGCCGTCCTGGTAAAGCCTCATGTGCCAAGTTTGTGAGAGTTGAGTGCCTTTGTGTTTAGAAGGGCAGAAAACTGGACAGGGGCTGTTAGCTTCAGAAACAAAGGTCACATTGACTTCTGCATTGGCGAAACTGACAGAAAACAGGAATCCAGTTGGACGTCCTTACAGTAACACAAATATGTATTTTCTATCTTTCATTTTCAAAACACAGGCGATGCTCCACTGAGTTCCATGGTTTCTTAAATGATGCTACAAAGGCAAAAGGCGGTCCACAATTTTGTCCAATTGCAAAAGTCCATATTAAACAAAGTGTTTGCTTATTTCAGACAGTTTCCCTACAGAAAGTTTTTAGCACAGCATGGTTATTTGTTTTCTTTAGATAAAGAAAGGACTTGTTCCCCCACTGCAGGCCAAGCAGTAGACTCCCACACTCACTAAGACTGCAGTCAGCTGTCTGAGTGAACCCACTCACATGTCGCCTTACTCCATAATGGGTCAGATATGGCCTCGACTGACCAGAGAAACAGAGCTTTCTTTTCTCCATTTCATCATTCATCAGATGGCGACAGCAGAACTGAGATGATTCAGTTATTCCCATAATGCCAACACATTAATAGGCTCTGACTCTAATTCATTCATCAAGTTATTTGTTTAAAAGAAATAAAAATAAAACAAGCTACATTAATGTCTAACACATTTACATTCTAACTTATTATCCAGAAAAAAGCCCCAAAAAACATCCTCATCAAATCCCAAATAGGCAGCATCAAGTCCTCACTTTGGAAAAATAATCTCTCATAACATAATAATCACTCTTAAAGGACATTTCTTTTTCAATGTGGATATTCTTTAATTTGACAGTAGTCCAAGAGTTAAGTGAAACATAAATACATGGTTTGGTTCACTGGTTATTATCATATGACCATCAAAAATGAATCTACTGCTGATGCTAAACAAATGGGAGTCCATAAGTGTAAAAGCTTTTTAATTCTAGGTCAACTCCCCATCATCTTAAATTAACAACAATTTGTTTTATCCTAAATGAGGATGATTTTGGACAAAATGTGAAGCAGGTTGCAGTTGCTCCAGTGACTTCCATTAGAGACTCAAACCATGCATTCCAGTTTGACCTGGATCTTAGAATACTCTCAGATCAAAGAAATAACTCAATATCACAGCAACAAAACAGGAATTATCCTTTAAGTTTAAGGCTGGTATAACAGACACAAACATTCCTACATGCTGGTTAAAACTGCACCATAAACCATGATCATACACAAAGCTTCATGACACTGCATTCCCACAGGAAAAAACATCAGAGTGGTAACACTGTGTGGACTCTTTAGGGACAATAGAGGCTTTGCAGCTGCGTCACAAATCTCCTAGCAACCACATCTGGTGCCATCATGGAGGTCCAGTGGAGAATTGGCTGTGCGCAAATAACTGCTAAATATATAACAACCTGGCTATAAAAAGACAGATTCCTGAAAAAGATGATTGTGCTGTGGGTATAGATCAATTCAGTAAAAGTGAATGCTCTATTAAGGTAGATTGTTTCCAAATTTATTTTGCTGTGACACAGGAAACTCTTGTCTTTAACCTTTGCCTCTCTGGTTCTAGTCTCTAGTCCAAAACACTCTGAGTTGTAGCTTGAGAAGATTCAGCTCAATTAACCTAAACAAACAGTTGGTTTTGGCTTTGTTAGCTAGCTAACTAGCCAGCAAGCTAATTAAGCAATGCAAACAATGTTAATGTTTATGTAACATGTGACTACTGGCCACTAGTAACGCTAACATTTGCTTCTACTAGATACGTTAGCTAGTGTGAAAATCAGATGTGTTAAGACAGTGATGGGTAGCTGCTAGCTAACAAGCTGACATGAAACCCAAAATTGATCAGATCTATAAGTGGGGAAATGATCACTTCCCTGTCAAAAGCAGCAATTCTTCTGAGAAACGCAACCAGCTGTGCTCAGCTGCTATTGCCCAACAACTGAGGACCTCCATTATGGCCGCCAGCGGGTGTGTTACGTCACCTGAAAGCCCTCTATAGTCAGTCTCAAGACAATCCCATATTGTTTGGACTTGAGACACTGAAGTAAGGCTAAGGATGAGGCACACTGGTGACATCACATACGTAAAGTGGCAAGAGACAAAGGAAACCACTGTTGTTGCAAATTTCTGTCAGAGTCTTTTGGTGTAGCTACTGCACATCCACCCAAATCCAAAACGGGCTGAGAGAAAAGCTTGAATAAGCAGCAGCACCATTACACTGGAGCAGCTATGTGCGGCACGATCCCTTCACGACTCGACGCAGCATTGCATAGCTAGGTTCCATTTGATGGCGTGTGTTCGTCAACGACAGCATGAAATGTCCATTCACCAGCATGTATCCTGCTACGTTCCTCACTCCAGAATGTCAGTTTCAAATGGGACCAGATGGTAGTAGGACAGGTTGGTGACATACGCTTCTGTGTCCTCATCACACAAGTCTGGTTCCATTGGCAAGAACTCTGTTCCATCCTCATACCTGGCAGAGGAATGAAAGACATGTTACTCAATGGACAGGATGGATCTGTGCGGTCTAACCAAGTTATCAAAAGTTTACTGCATTTGATTTGAATACAATACCCTGTGTTAATTGGACTAATGTCTAATTCAACCTCTGTTATTTCATTATTTGTTAATAGAGGGTAAGAACATTTCATCAGGAACCTTCCATACAACGTGGTATAGTGTAGAATTTCTTCCATTTAAGAGTGCTGGAAAGCCTTGTTTTGTGTAAAATACCAAGAGCAGTTTGTTCCTCTTTTGCCTCCTACACACACCCAGGGAAGGAAGAGGTGCACAGACACACTTCCTGCGGTGCATGTGGGAGTGGAGGGTCCTGGGGTTGGTTCACATTCAAGGAATTTCTCACACACTAAAGCACTCACATTCAAGGGCTAACAGAGAGAGACCCTTACATTTGTGGAAAAAAATGCATATCAAAAGGTCAATTTGATAATGGCTAGACATGGAAATAGTGGGGCGAGTTATAATAGCCAGCAGGTTAAAAATAAGATTGAATGTGTCGTCCTGATACTCACGTGTGTTCCCCAGAGTCAGTGGATGAAGGTCTCTCTTTTTCCTGGGGAAGATTCTCATCAAATACAATGGTCTCTGTATTGGCCAGACAGAAACCATTTGACCGCATGATTTCTAAAAGATACAGAGTGTAACATCAGGTAAATCACAGTAACACAAGGGAGGTCAATACAATACAAGGGAGGTGACTGTAGAACTTCAATATTGATTACTGGGTGGATCCATTTTTTCTGTTTCACAAGAGTATTATAGACCTACCTGATATCTTGATTGGACTCTGAAAGCAAGGCTGGATTCTGTGGACTTTGTCATTCCTTAGCACCTGGTCCAGCGGTGACCGCTCAAAGAAAGTTAACATCACCTCTGACCTGGAATACTGTGGAGTGAGGTTTTTGAGTAATTTAGTCCACACAGCCATGAGTTTCCCACACAAGAAGCCCAACATATATCAGTCAAACAAAGAGAAATCCTCTTGGGCAAGAGGTTTTTCAATGCAGTGAACATGTTGATAACATGTTGATATAAGATATTGTTTGTTTTAAAGACCAACCTTAACAGGCATGTTGATGGCATTCTTCAGTAGCCTCTCCACTTCATTCAGCTTCATCTCAATGTCATTTGCCTGTTTGATTTTTACCAGCCCTGAAACAAAGATGAACACCTTAAAGCACCAGCTCCACTATGATGGATATCAGAAATACTTTTTCAAAATATCAATCAATTTCAAAATGAAAAGCATGTCTCCAATGGATTTAGGACTGGGCCTTAAAAAAAATCATGTTTGCATGTAAATAATTATCCTAGTAAATAGGAATGAATAGCAGATAGAATACCCAAATCTAAAATATAACAGTGAACTTTACAGTCAGCCGTGCAAAGAAAGTTTCTCACAAGCAGAAAACAAGTGTAACTATATTTGTGCATGGACCATAACAAAGAGCAGCTGCTATGACCTTTGCAATCACCAAAGTGTTATCTATCCATAGGCCAGGACACAAAAAGCTAGACATGGTTGAATTAATCCCTGCTCTCGAAAAAGGTTGCTGCAAATGCAAGTGAAAAGGTGGCAGGCAGTTGAATGCAATAACCTTTTTATTAACAATGCCTCCTGATATGCCCCAAGTAGCAGGAAGATTAAAATAGACTACTTATCATTGTCTTAAGAACAAGCACACAAGTGCACAGTATAAACTGAATCGCTAACATTACCAGTGTAATTGCAAAAGTTTCAATAATAGCGGTAATAACAGAGTAAAGTAATAACAGCTGTAGAAAGGAAAACCACAGAACAATATTTGTGATAACCAGTAAAGCCCAGATAAAACTGGGAATGCAGTTTAAGAGTTAGTGGGAGTGTAAAAACAGCACATTTAACAATGCAGGGCTGCCCATGTGACCTAGTAGTCAGCAAAGCATCATTTAGTGTCATGCTGACAAAGGGATGTGGTGAGGAGGAGGATGATGAAGACTGCAAAACCACACTGATGAGGTTTTTTCTGATGCAAGTGGAGCGGACTAAGGTAGTCACGCAGCAGCTGCTATTACATTGAAGCACTGTGTAAGAGGGCCCTGAAGCAAGCAATGCTATGCAAAGTCAGTCTCATCCATTTATAATGGCCCACAGTGATGACATCATTCCCACAGGGTTGTGAAGAGTGATTGGGCAATTAAATCATCACTAGGAACACAGTGAGACTCCCACCCAGGCCGCACCTCATACTGCCTCAGGATCATGTTCTTCTGTGTGGGAGATATGAAGTCCCTCTCAGAGCAAAGTGGCACTATCCTCTGTCACTGTGACAAATCATTGAGGCTTATAGAGGTTTATTGTGATGTTCTGTCATAACCTTACACTTGTGATACATGTTTTCAGGCAGCGTTAGACCAAAATGAGTTTTTGAAGGCCAGTAACAATGGCAATATTTTTATATCAAAGCTGCCGGTTGCCGATATTTTGTGCCAATATTCAATATCTTTAAACTTGACCATTTTTATACCAAAAACTGACAAGCATTCTGTATTTTCCCCAGAAGTACATTCTTGTCAGGGTGGAAAAGCCTCAGAAACAGCATTTAGACCATGGGACCCTAAAACTCTCCACTGAAACCCAGACTAAGGAAATTATTTTAGGGTTAGCAGCAGCTCTTTAAATCAGGATGACCCACCCCACCTATTGAATGATGGGGGGAAACTCTAGGATACATTACTTTAAATGAAGAATCAATTTACAAAAATATCGTTGATCAATTAAATGAATAAACATAATGTGGACAGAAAATAAAATTGTCAGGTTTTACAGACTGTAGCTGTGATCAGGGAGGAAGCTCTATCATATCGGCGGCGGACAACATGACTGGTCAATTTGATATTCAATAAAAGGCCAATATTGGCCCAATATATCAGCAAACTGATATACTGTTCTAACCCTAATGTTATGGAGGTCTCATGATCAATTAAGAGACTCGGTAGGAAGGATAGAGCCTTGAGGAGCTGCAAGTCAGTGTCACACACGGCAGTTAACATCTCAAACGGAAACAAAGCCATGAAGATAACTCATCTTCAGAGACTGAACCCACCCCCACCCCGTCCAGCTAGTTGTTGCCCCTGTAAACAGATTAGTGAAGTCTGTCCACTGTTCAGGATTCCTATACAAGCAGCTCTGCCACAGAGAGGCTTTAGAAACAAAAAGCAACCAGATATTCAGAGTGTGTTTCCTTCTCTTATTTTCTATATTTGGATGTTAAAATTATAGAGATGATTGTTCTCTGAAAAAATGTCATAAAAGGGTATATTTTCCTACGAGGCTCCCTAAGTGTATTTCCTCAAATTTCCTGTGAAAGAGTCCATTTCCTGCATGGACATCCTGGCCACACTGGTCCTCATGCAGTGAGTAATTATGCCAACATGCTCTGTCTCCTGCCTGAGTGAGATTATTCATATAACCCCCGGGTGGTCAAATTATCCTCTATCACCACCTCTTCCCTTGTGCTCAGATAGGATTGCCTGCAACTGCTTTAGCAGGTAACTTGCTTTGGGAGCTTGTTGGCAGTCTCCACACACTTCTACACACAAATTGGCACATCTGCTAAAGCAAAGGTTAAGTATTTATCTTTTGCAACAAGATGACCAAATGCACCAACTATAACGCTAATTAGATAGTAACAATATGGTGTTTAAGGTGGGTGCCCACTTCATAATTCCTTGAAATAATTGCACACTTAAGTTACCCATCTGTTATTTTTTCAAACGACAGGTCATGTTGACAACATAGAATAAAGAAGCAACATCAGCTATTAGCTAAAATAACAGAGCAGAAATAAGTATACAACAGGAACTAGACTGTGTCCAAGTCATCCTCCAACACGTTATCTAAACAGTCATCAGACGTGGTAATCAGCAGCTATTTCACAGCTACCTTCTGCAGCAGATCAGATAAGCACGTCAGCAGCACAACACTGTGTTATCGTCTCACCGCTAACTCTCCTCAGTTTCATCAACACACTCTGTCTGGTGCCCTCAGTCAACAGGCAGAGAGGCTCCAGATAGCATTAAACTCCACAGAAGGCCAGGCTTTGCCATTAAACCCATCTGCTTGTCTGACTCCCTGTGTGCTTGTAACAGTCTGTGTCGAGATTCCTACGAGGAATCTGGCTAACATGGAATCTGAGCAATCGCTTCCCGTCTGCGTCCGGTCTAGGGTCACGTGTGCGGTGTTATGAGGGCTTCACACACACACACACACACACACACACACACACAGACGACAGGGCCTTAATATGGGAGGTCCACTCCTATCCCAGTCACCCTCTCTCTCATCATGACATCAGTCTGAAAGCTCTGCACGCCTTCCTTGTTGCCTAGGTACAGCACAGAAACAGGAAAACATGAGCAGAGCCAGAAACTGGAGCAAAGTGGACTGAGGAAGGCCAGAGCTGCTCTTTTTTACCAGGACTTTCAATCTGAGTGGCAATTAGAAGGGATGTAAATGAAATATTGAACAGAGGTGGGAATAAAAGAAAGCACATCAGAGGAATGGGATTAACCTGTGGCTTGCTATCCATCGATGGCATTATCAAACCCACATGAATCATTTCTAAAGTAACACTGTCTACATCAATGCTGGTCTCACAGCTTCCTTTATCTCTCAGTTGCAATCAGGATATGAAGGATGACAGACATGAAAAAAAAAGAAGTGCAAAGTGAGTCATGAGATCCGACATGTCTCTTCCCAAAATGCACTGCACACTGCACTGGCAGCGGCAAAGGAGCACAACGTCAACAACTCTGACAGCTATTTCAGTGCGCGGAAGGGAAGCGAAGCCTTCCAGTCGCCACTAAAGGGATGTTTCCAAAACATTCTTATAGGCTCAGTGGGCACAGACAAAAGAGAAGTGCCCAAGAGAGTGTGCGGGACGATCATACACACAGCACAAGCTGGGAGTTCTGCCAAACCCATCGGCAATGCCACTGTCAATGCCAGGCCACCACAGTGTCAGAGATCCAAACCCCTCGGGCCACAGGTTTGGGCCACTGGTGGCAAAACATTGTCCTCTAAAAAGCCCTCATCGCTGTAGAAATGAACCAGATGGAACTTTAGACAGAGCAGAAGAGGTGATAGCACCCTTTCCCTAATGACTGTGACCTTTTGGGAATGTAACGGCATTAATAGCCAACAAAATAAAGCTATTTTTTCATGGGTGATTTATGAAGTCCCTTTCAGAGCAAAGTAGCACTATCCTCTGTCACTGTGACAAATCACTGAGGCTTATAGAGGTTTATTGTGATGTTTTGTCATAACCTTATTCTTGTGATACATGTTTTCAGGCACTGTGACATAGGGTTCGGCCAAAATAAGTTTTTGAAGGCCGGAAACAATACCAATACAGTAGTTTTGTATCAAAGCCGCTGGTTGCCGATATTTTGTGCCGATATTCAATGCCTTTAAACTTGACCATTTTTATGCCAAAAACTGACAAGCATTCTGTATTTTCCGCAGAATTACAGTATATTCTTGTCAGGGTGGAAAAGCCTCTGAAGTACTAATTGTCAACAAAATAAAGCTTTTTTTCATGGGTGATTTATGATCATGCATGGGTCATTTGCTCAGAATAAAATGCTTGAAAAAAAAAAACAGCCATTGTAACCTAATATTTGAAAAAGGCAAAATCCTTTGAAAGAGAGACACAGATGTTTTTCTGGGGAAAACACATCACAGAAGGACCGGGGACTGAAATGCTGAATCAAACCTTTAAACAAGATATAGGTGAAAGCAGACTTTAGAGATACTACAGCTCTTTGGGACTAATAGAAATACTGACAACAAAGACAAACAGCGTGTTGGTCCTGTGGTCCAAAGGACAGCTATGCGATAGGTCAGGTAATGTGACATCCTACAGTGGACTTTGTTAATTATTAAACTGTCTAAACAAGAGGATATAAATCTAGGTCATGAAGCCAAATAAAGCCAAATCCCCTTCATTCACCCATTATGCAGATTGTAATTATCTCTGTTGCGGATGTGCTGCAAGAAAGGCCAGTCATGCAATTCTGAAAGTTACAGTGATATTAGAATAAATCAGTGATGTAGTGGTAAATAAAAAGTTGGGTTAACTATGAACCCCACTCAGTGATCACCATAAGCCAAAGAACTATCAATATACATAAAGATGGATTGTATTTTCAGAAAAGCATTATTTTTTTCCTTAATATCCTGTCTTCATATAAGTTACATCAGCTTGAGACTAGTTAGTCGTTGGGGGAATAGGGGTACTGACCCAGCGCCCCAAGCTGAGACAGGACCCCTAAATTATCTAGACTTAAATGCCTTCTAGTGAATATTTATAAATGTTTTATAGCTACTTGTATTTCACATTGCTCTGGTTTTGAAACAGGGTTTGGTTGAAATCCAAAAAACTGCAAACAAACAAAACTTTCTCAAAACTACGATACAGCAACTGTTGTCGCCTATTATGTGAGACAAACTGGAACGAGCAGGAATTCAAACTTGGCTAGGTTTTTTCCTGTGTGGACTAAAACAAAATTGTGCTCCCTAGACAGATTTTGAACAAGGGAGTGCTGGTGAAAGTATGGTAATGAGGATAGTGCCCGAACCCCAAAACAACAATTTTGGAGGGGGTCCAGGGTCACCTCCTGTGCATAGGGCCCAGCTACGCCCCTGACTATGATCCATAACTATGATTTAACCCCATAAAGATATATTTTAGCCTGAAAAGGTGGGAAAACTCACCAACACACCCCTGGTTATAGCAGCATTCCTGATACTTTATTACTGTATTACTGCATTGGCATAAGTTGCTGCCACTGTCAGCTCCTGTCATTTTCCCACCTATACCAACCTTCTATCAGTGGAGACTTGGAGAGCTCCCTTCTGTCCTCAGGAAAGGATTCAGCCAGTCTTTTAAACAACCTCCCCAAATCCGAATAACTCCGGTGCAAGTATAAAATGTTCCTGTCGGACCATTCAGTCCTGATCTCGAAAAACTCCTCTTCCTCTCCGCGCTGGCTGATGATGAGTCTCCGGATCCCGTTCACCCAGCAGTCCTTGACAAACATGTTGACCAGCGACGTCCCTTCAAACACAGCCGATGCCATTCCTCGGTCGTCAGTCCAGCATGCTGGGGCGGGACGGGACGGGCCGGGGGGACAGCAGCACTGGAGGGCTACAAACTAAATCTGATCCCGCTCCACAGAAATCATTGGGTTCCGCATGAAAAGACAACTTCGACAACTTTTTTTTTTTTTTTTGGTCAGTCCTCTCTCAGCGGTTTAGCAGCAATGCAATGTGTGTGTCATCAGGAGGAGGATGTTCGTTTCGTTTGCTCAGCCCATCACAGGCGTAATCTCAAACGTGGCATGATTTGACAAGAAAACATTATACAACTCTGTCGTTATGAGTCAAAGATAACGCCACCCCCCCAAAAAAATATAATATATTTTCTTTGCTTTATCGGTCAAAAAATGGCTATTGATTATAAGATTTTCTTGAGATCTCCGTCATCCACGGTGAGACATTCCAAGAATGTTTAAATCTCAAATGAGACTAAAATGTTAGGCTGCTGCTCCCTATGGTCTCTGTCTGCAAATAGTCTGCTGATAGTTTCCTAACTCCACAGCATTTCACTTCACACTGATAGAATGCAGTTGCCTCTCTTTCAACAGTTTCTTCCCCTCCTTCCTTCCTCCCTCCGTCCCTCCCTCCCTCATTCCTGCCTCCTTCCTTCCTCCCTCCTGGACAACAGTAAGGGTATTATTATGCAAAGAATGCAAAGGGCCACAGAGAGACAAATGAGATTTATTTATTGTGGAAAAAAGTAAGAGAAATGTAGGCTCTCTCTCTCTCTCTCCCTCTCTCTCCCTCTCTCTCCTGTTTTCCTCAGAGGTTTTACAAATGCAACTGTTTTCAAATAGGCAGTGACCCTGGATTCTGGATTTGATGCCATGGAGTATACGAGTCATCCTTTAAACCAGTAGACACACACAACTTTGACTCTTCAATCTTCCAAAAAAATAAATAAATAAAAAGATGGAATGCACTTGGAGAGAAGCACAGGAAAAAATAACCATGGGTTCAGAAAAGAGACCGCTGAAATGTAATGTCATGGAGTCCAACAGCTCAAATTATCAGGTCTTTTGCCAGTTGAGGATGATTAACATTATATGGGATTCTGGGCTTCTGTACCTTTACTTGTGGCCTCACTCTTGTGTTCGCAAAATACCAATAATTCTCAGCCAATATTTAGCCAAACTAAAAAGACATAGCTATTATTCATCTCTTGACAGACAGACCAAAAAAGGAGTAGATCTTCTCTGCTTTGCCCCATTAAGCGGCACAATAATGTTCCACTGAGTGCTCTAGAGGCTGAGACCAGTTTAAGAGCTTTACAGGAAACCATAGCCAGCTCAAGTAATGGCGATTCAGCTGTAATTAACTACTGTATTGAAGAGGACTGTCTGCAGGCAGTGCTGCTGGTAAACGCTATTCATAACAATACACTCCAGGAAATAGCATGTTAATTGCAAGTAAAAACAAGCTGTGAAACACAATCTTTACTGTGCAGACACACGCTGGTGAAGCTCAGCACATTTTATAGGCTGTGAACAGGAACGGTTATGAACATAGCAAATCCATGTAGAAAAATAGAAAAGTGCACCATTGAGAATAGAGAACGCAATCCCACTCTAATGTGCACACTGTATTTTATGCGGCAAAAGTCTGCCATTGCGCGCTCACATCCTCCTTTTGAGCTCTCAGCTGCATCTTGGTGAGTGTTTCAGTCTCGCCATGGCAAATGGAGGCACAGAACTAGGAAATGTGGCCAGTCAGGTGAATATAAAGTTTAATTTTGCCACATTTAAACTATCCAAAGAGGTCTCTTTAGCATGTGGCAGTTTTATATGTTTCAGAGTGTCTTGTTGCCGTTCTCTCTTCCACGGAGGAGACGTAAACGGTGATGCTGTCATACTAACTGTCTGAATAGGAAATATCAACTGCTATAAAATAGGAAATGCTCTGAAGCTATGGACTCAGTGAATGATTCCTATACTTTGCCATAAGTTCCACATTGTCAACCACAGATAAAATGTAATTCTGCGCTTGACATCTTCATGTTATTGCCCTGATGTAAATGTGACACAAATGTATTCCTGCTTTATCGTTTCATTCACAAGTTTTCTTTATGTAAACCACATAATACTAGCTTTTTTTCATGTATATTGCAGTGGCAATGGGAGTGAGGTAAATGGTGTGTTGAAGGTTTGCCACAAAACGGTGTATGAATTATGAAAACAAACCTGACGCTTCATGTGATGATGTCTGTAGCAACACGCACAGGGAATACTTAGCTTCAAAAGATGAGAAAAAAGGGCTTTCAATGTGAACTTTGTAGTTGTAAAATTAAAGTGATATTTCACTTGGGTGCAACATTAAGTCGTTTTTTAGTACTTGAATCCCCTTCAGACTTCCTGAGCAGAAAATGTGATGCTAAAGTGAAACATTAAGAATGGTATAGAGCACCGCATGGACGCAAAATGAAGGGATCACTCCTGTTGTGTCGCGCAAGAACTGAATTTTATTAAAGCTCCTACAGATTTTGCTGTTCACTCTATACCAGCCAATCTGTAACACCATATTAGTAGGAATTATACAGTGGGTAGAAAATAACTGGGATTTACTGTAATAATAAAGTAGTGTATAGGCCAGCATGTTGAATTATGTGTGTGGTGCAAGACGCCAAGACGCAGACAGGGCTTGTTGTTTTTTTTGGCATTTTTTTTTATTGGACAGTTGAAAGTGGAGAGAGACAGGAGAAGCTGGGAGTGACAAAGTGGTGACAAAGATAGGTGACAAAGGTCCTGGGCCGGATTCAAACCCAGGACCTTGCGGTCACATGGCATGTTCCCTAAACCACTCAGTCACCAGGACACCTCCGCACACTGGAGTTTTAGACAAACTTCTCTCAGAGTCAAAGCTGCTCTGGAGGCAGAAATCATCTTAATGGTTGAGTTAAACCTCAATGGGCGGAGCCAAAGAACCACAGTTTTCTGGCGAAGTAACATTAAGACTGCAGCCAAGTGAAAAAGGCAAAGACTAAGAGAGGAGTTATGAAGCTACTAAAAATGGAATCTAGCTGTACTAAGTTATCTATGTTAGACTGCATTTGACCTTCCAAGTTCAAACTAGCCATACTAGCCTATAGCTGTGTAGGTTAGCTAGTTAGCTCGCCTGCTGACTTTGCAAGGTCATGAATGCCCAGGTCATGAATGAATGACAAAAATGACCATGCCATTTCCATTTTTTATTTATATCTTGATCAGACTTCCTTCTTTGCCATTCAAGTTCACTAGTCAGCTAACTTCCGCTCTGAAAAACTGTGGTTCTTTAACTCCACAAATGAGATTATTTCTAGAGACTCAGAGAAATGTTTACCATCTTGAAAAGCTAAAAAAAAAAAAAAAGAAACAATAAAAAAATGCATATCCCAAACAGTAGAATGATAGAGGGACAGAAAGACCACAATGAAGAAATGTCCAATAGTGAAGTCATATCTATTTCACTGACACATTGACGGATTTTTAAAAACTGACACCATGGGAGTACACCAAGAGTACAGATTCTGTAATGCTGCACATTTCACTTTAAGTCTGAATTATTATGGACTGGTTGTATTACATACGGAATGTGCCGCAGTATTATCAGAAAACCCCTTCTCCCCCTATGTAATAATAGGATCTGTCTGTTTTGAGCAAGGCTTCATTCTGTGGCTTGGCCACATTTACAGAGTCAGCACATTCTGCCTCAGTACTACCTCATTCTGGTGTAATTCCTTTGAAAAAGAAAACTTCAAGAGGAAAGAAAAAAGTCTTTTGCCCACTCATCCTTAAAGCAATTCTCATGCAGTATTCTAAACACATTTGTCTCTCATTACAACAAACCCAATGCCAAACCTTTGTCGGGGAAACTGGATGAGAGCGAGAGCATTGGTTCAGGGTTGGTGTGTTAGATGAAAGATTGTCCTGCCACCAGATAGAGGGAGAATTTTGTGTGTGTGCGGTGTGTGTGTGTGTGTGTGTGTGTGTTTGTATCCTCAAATGTCCTCACAAGGATAGAAAGATGAGTAAAGTTTTCCAAAGTGAGGACCTATTGCCACTCCTCACTTCTTTAAAGGACTAATTTACGATTAAGACTTGTGTTTAGGGTTAAGATTAGTATTAGAATTAGTTAGTTAGTACTTCTTGATTGTTGTAGATCTCTAATGGGTTGTGTCTGTCTCTAAAGACTCTCTCTCTTCTTCAGGCTCTTTCCAAAAATCAGAGATTTGCCATCTTTTATGAAAAAGCTTCAGTATTTAAACTTCCTACTCTGGCAGTTAGGCCGACTTGTTGCCATAACAAAAACTTTCTTAACTCAAGATTAGCCTAACTTTCCTACCTCAAAATAGGTCAGTCGTAATATTTAAGTGACAGTCTAGTCCAACCTGAGACTCTAACACCAGTCTAAGGCTTAGACTAGTCTTAAACTAGCTTTATGCAACTGGCCCTAGGTCTTGGGTGTAGGGTTAAGATTAAAAGTAAAATGAGGTTTTGGTTAGGGTTAAGGGTTAGGGAATTAATGTTGTCAACCCAGTGACAAGCCTGAGCACACTGTGCCTCCAAAGAGGCACAGGCGTAATCCTGTTTCTCATCATTGGCATAAGAGTTTATCTATCTTATGGAAAATAGAATATGATGTTAGCGGTATCTCACAAATGGAATACTCTGAGTTTCCTGACTCATAATGTAATATAGATGTGCATCCAAACATACTGATTTCATCTGTATCCTTGATTGTCAATGAATGGCAGGCATTGTTGTGTGGACATATTGAGTTTGGCGGAGAATGTGCCATACACCCAGAATACCAACCTCTAACTCATCGCTAATGGAGCAGCTTAGTGTCTTTGATGACATCAGTCTTGTTTCCAGCTTTGAAAAAGACTTTTTTTATATATTCACAGATCTCGACTAAACTGTATAACACTATACACAGCAAATTGTCCAGTGTTAATAAGTGTTGACCATTCACAACCATCTAAAAGTGATAAATTAACTCTGATGGGTGTGGACTTTTAAAAACACTGGCATAGCGTTGATTTTTACACTCTCAGAGTTAAACTAACATTCATGATTTTGCTGTGTAGGAATTACATGAATTCTAGTTTAAGGTGAATGTTCACTTTGGGAGGTGGCTGACATGTGGGGCCTTGTTTATGACTCCCGTAAAACTCCAGAACCATGTATTTACGCAGTTAAAAGGAGAAAATGAAGACATCTACAGCTCCTGTTTTCTAATTGGTCACTCACTGCCAGCCTTTTAAACTGCCACACCCTGGAGCCAGCAGCTGGAACAGGGATGGTGACGACACAGATGTCTCCAGTCAAACATGGATTGTATGCACAGAGCTTCAATCTGAATGTGTGCAACCTAAATACTTTTGAATTTTTGCTGCCAACTTATGAGACTAGTGCTCCTCAGTTGCGAGATGATTGCAGTTTGAAATGTCTCTGTATGCTGGCCAGATCTGTCAGTGTTAAAATGCCACTAGGATTTGTCGTTCTTCAGTGTGTGTGTGTGTGTGTGTGTGTGTGTGTGTGTGTGTGACATGAGGTAGTAGAAGCGATGGTAGAAGCACCAACTGATGTCCCAGCCTGCCCAAAGTGCAAGATTACTGCAGATTTCTACATTTAAATCACCTGCTATAACCATAGATAAATGACCTCCGGTTTCAAAGTCATTCCCTTCAGGTTGCCCACACTCCACAGCACACAGACAGGGCATGAGAATCTAAATCTGCTTTCTCATCTCTTCCCTAGAAGCAAACATAAATCTCAGCATCCGACAAGGCCATATGCTAAGGGCGTGCGCCCAAACGTGCTTCCTTACCCTTGTAAATCCTATGCCAGCCCCTATTCTCTCAGAAAACCAAACATCAGAGGCCCATAAAACAAAACTGGCAAGAAGGGAGCAGAAAAGAGAGAAAAACAAAAACGATGGGTGCATCTGTCAGGGAACAAAGAACATCTGCGTGGATGGGGACAGGCGTTCCCCAAGCTCAATGAGCAGCATTGTGGGCTGAGGCCATTTCCACCTAAGCCCCGCACCGGGAGGAAGTCGTCCAGAGCCATAACTCTGGCCTCGCCCGCACCGACACACAAAACCCAATGAAGAGTGCAGGGGCCGGGGTGACGGTGGGCTAGCAAAATGCTTGAGTGTTTTTAACGGGCCCTATAATGGACTGTGGTTGTCTTCACTGAGCATCTGTTGGACCTTGTGTTTTACGGCCCTATCCTTATTGTGTCGCCAGTGAAGCTCAGAGAGTAAAGGCCCCAGGAGTCAAGGCAGATCTAATGTCTGCCTGCTTTATTTCCTCTCTATGGCCATCCAACTTCATAAGGCACAAATCAGATCAGTGGCTGTTGGGGCATCAAACAATGTGACTTAATGGTTCTGTGAATACTGCTCTTCTAAATCCATCAGTAACACTATCACAGCTTTTACTGCACAAACTGCACCGAAGCCAGGTGAAATGAAGACGTGCTAATTTGATGGTTGTGTTGGCTGCTGCTGCAAGACCAAGCATGAGAGAAGGAGCTTATGTTCCAGTGGTATGTGTCACCTCCAGGCAGAAGCAGAATCATTTTAAGATAGGCTAATTACTGCAAATGTGCTGACTTGAGGATTAAGACTTGAGTAGTAGAAAAACTACCATGTCCAAACTCTTGCATTTGATTCATTGCCTTTAGTTGTACCAAGTTAATAAAAACTTAAAGCAAGATTATGTAAAAATTTGCATTAATTTCCCAAACTAATTTGGGAATACTAATTTAAAACTAGAATTTATATATTTTTTGAAATTTGAAATAGTAATTTAGACACCACAGTCTAACCCAGGCTCATCTTTAGTAACCGGTCCTGCAGCCTAATCAATCCTAAACTGGATGGCGCAGACAGAGCCAGGCAGTCTGTTTCCCAGACTGTGGACGGCAGCATGTAGCCTGTAACATACAGTACACAACCTGCACCACATAGGTCGGTGATTTCGTGGGCATAGTGGGACAGAAGTCTCCACTAATGGAATATCTAATGTCTCCATGTCCGACACTTTAATCTGCGGTGAGACCTCCAGCTTGCACACTTTCCATATAAATCAGAGACGCACCGCATACAGCAGAAGGCCCAGACTGTAAGTTACAGCCCTTAGTCTCTCTCTCTCTCTCTCTCTCTCTCTCTCTCTCTCTCTCTCTCTCTCTCTCTTGCTCTGTCATCGCTGCAGGATATCATCACCTGGTGTTATAGGGGAGAAACAACAGAGGGGTTGAGTTTGACACATTAGTCATCCAGCAACAACAAAAAACTAAATTCCCATCAGATTTTGCAGAGATTTTATAGCAGTGGCTAAGGGTCATATCATAATTTGGAATGGGATATTAAAGTAAATAATTTTTACAACTTCTAGCCTGCACCATGTAATATGTCGACAAAACACAAGGTAATAACAGTTGAAGGATAGGCATCTGCCCAAAGTACTCGTCCCATCTGCCAGGATGTCAGCATTAATAGTGTTATATCTATACGGCTCTGTTGCTTTCGGCACCACTGTGAATAAGCAATCAGAGGTGCCTAACAATAACACAATTTACTGCTTCATATAAAACTGCCAAGTGCGGACAATAACAACCCCCTTGAATGCTCTTGCAACCTTGAATGTCTATGATTTCACTGAGCTACCGATACTACTGTTCACACATAACTTTTTGGTAGGCAGCTAATATCTGCCAGCAAAATCTTTGAAAAGTTTTATGAAGCAGCAACACACTAATTCAGAATCTGTATTAGGCATTTTTCACTCTTTTCAGTTAACAGTTGCATATTGTGGTTTCTTTCCTGAGAGGGATACACATATCTGATAATGGATTTGTTCTTTGTATGCGTTAGTCATAGCAGTTCTGGTCAATATGCCAACTTCTTCTCATACTACCAGTGCATCATAGAGTAGGGCTGAGATCACACTCATACGCCAGAGGTGTAACTTGCACGTCTCATTGTGAATACAGTGCAAATTAAAACTTATTTTATGTTAAAAACAACAAGATGCCCAGCATAGCTAAATAGCCTAATGATTCCATCTTTTCTTCTCCATCTTGTTTTTGCACACATTGTGAAATAATGCACTTCATGTACATATGGTCAGAAATTTTAAAGAGTCTATAAGTGAAATCATCCTGCAAGCCTTCTGAGAGGGAGGGAGGGAGGGAGGGAGGAAGGAGCTTTGGATGGCAGGAGGTGTGTGTGTGTGTGTGTGTGTGTGTGTGTGTGTGTGTGTGTGTGTGTGTGTGTGTGTGTGTGTGGTGTTAGGTATGTATGTGTGTGTGTGTTTGTGTGCAGTTGTTGGAGGGCCCCTCATGCACCACAGGGGGGGATGTGCTCTCTTCACGGTGCATGAGGGGCCCTCCAACAGCCACCATAAAAGACACTGTCGGAAGCAGCTCCACTTACAATGAATGGGATTTTTTTTCAAGATGAGTAAATTTAAGGATACTGAGCTGTTAGCACTGCAAAGAAACATCTACCTCATTTTGGTGCTGAAGCTCAAACAAACACATTAAGGCAACAATTATGTTTAATCTCAGGATCCTATGCTACATGGTAAATGGACAGGAGCAATCATATCTCATGCCGTGAATGGGCAGGTTTTATGTAGATAATGTGGAAAAATTGCATGTGATTTCTGTGTAGGCTAAATGAGTTATGTGGAACATAATCCTTATGATGCAAAACAAATTCCTAAGAAATCAGGAAGTACAAGTGCATTGTATGTCATTATTGCTTTCCATTCAGTCATGTGCTTTCAAGTATTAAAAATTTCACTGGCAACAAATACTGTGAAAACTTTGCTCTTAAGTCCAGCAATGAATGATCTTGAGGCTCAAAATCCTTGTTCAACTTCATGCCATAAGTAGGCTACATTGCTCTGTAGAGGAGATTATTTCCCAAACGAGCAGCTGGCCTTATAATGTTGTCATGCTCTGGGAGAGGAGACTGGGAGAAAATCCAACCATGTATTCATCTAACATTCTTGTTGCACATACCAACGGTGTTCACTAAGGAGACAAACATAGACCCTGGTGGACAAACTATGAATTTCAATGTCCAAACTCCGGGTACGGTGCGCCGCCAATACAGCAGGGCGCGGGCTAGTCGTTTGATGCGGTTGTGTTTGTGTAGTCAAAATATTCGAGGAAGAAGAAGGCCCCTCAATCGAGGAAAATGGCCGACGTTGAGATGGATATCGCGTCCACAAGAATGAATAACGGCAACGAACACGTGTAAGGCATTTTAAACTTAAGATTAAACTTTAGTGTTAATAAGGAGTTGCCATATTTCCCATTCGAATCTAATCGGGAGCGAGCCTGTTAGTTAGAATCGCGGAGGCTAACAAACTCGCACGCTTCATATTGTTGCCGGGGCTAGCTAGGTTACCCAACGTCAGCTAGCTAGTGTTCTTAGCCAACTAGCTAATGTTCGCTAGCTTACCTAGCATTTAGTTTCCCTTAAGCACACAGTATACAAAAGTGCAATTCAGCTTGTTGCTGTATGTATTATTCCATAAGGTGTACCTATCATCCCACATATAGTTAAACATCATTATTCCGTAGTAAGTATTGCCCTGACAACATTAGTTAGCACAGTCGGAAGCTACCTAAGAAACGGTTTCAGCTTGCTAGCTTAAGTTTGCTAGCTACTGTTAGCAAATCCTAGCTAACGAGAGTAAATCGTCTTGGCGGTCATGCTCAGCGAGGCAGGGAAAAGCTACCAGCGAAGTTAACTAGGTAACAGTTGGCAAATGATGCATCAGTAACAGCAACCAGCTAACGTCAACATTAAGACGAGGTTGTTATTCTTAACACTACTTGGTGTTACACCAAGCGCTAGCTTAATTCAGCCCATTACATAAGCTTCTGTCCCCTAACATACAGCTAACTCATTCGTGCAGTGATCTGAATGCTGTCTCCCGGGTACGGGTGCTAAGTTTGCGGTTCTTCTGTTTAAGTGAGCAAGGTGCATGCAATTCTCAAACTGTACACCAATGCCTGCTCAGGCCTAAACAGTTGTTGAGTGACTATTTTGTCTTTCCCTGCACAGGAAGCAGGATTTGGAAAGCCAAGAGAGAAGTGGAAATGAAGACAGTGGAGATATGTCTGAGGAAGAAGAGGAGGAAGAGGTAAGGGTGCGCACCTCTATGGCTTACATATAATTTCACAATATATTCCATATCATGGATGATAGTGGAATGATGTCATGAGTCTGAATTTGTTGTCCTAACAAAGTTGAAGCACAATAGTTTATTTGCCTCATTGTATTTTAACTCAATGTGCTATAGGTTTGGCATTTTCTGTGATTGTGATTAAAGATGAGGTGAGGTCTTGAAACCTAGCTATATCAATATGCAGACAGGCCTATATTGAGACAACCATAGATTATCATTTTGAAGCACATAATATAGGACTAGGCTAGAATTTCTATTAGGCCAGGTATGCTACCTTAATTTACAGCTGTTTTGAAAGAAATCTATTTGTCTTGAAGTTAAACTTTTATGACGACATAGACAAATAATGCAAAAAAGTAAAGTAATTGTTCCACTAAGTCACAGTTTGGAAAGTAGACAGATATTTAATAGCTTTTTGATTTTGGGGGCAAGTGGAAGGTTTTGGGGAAAGCAGAACTGTAAAACTGAAGAAAATGAATGAAATCATATTATTCAGAACATTAATATCATGGCATGATCTGATGCCCGAATCGACTGTCACACTGTTATGTTGTCACCTTCGTAGGAGGAGGCAGAAACTAATGGCGAGAAGACAGAAGAGGGGTCCAAACATCATAGCAGTGGAGGCAAACACAAGAGGAAGAAACACAAGCACCGGAGTAAGCACAAAAAACACAAGCATGCCTCTGATGAGGACAAGGACCGCAAACGCAAGCATCGACACAAACACAGGAAACACAAACGCAAGGAGGGCTCCTCTCCCTCTGGTGCTGTCATCTTTGGCTCCTCCAGCCACAGAAAGACTGAGTCTTCTCCCTCCTCTGGAAATCCCAGCCTGGACGACAGGGCTTTGCTGGAGGATTTAGAGAAACAGAGAGCCATGATCAAAGCTGAGCTGGACAGCCAGTTGATGGAGGGCAAGGTGCAGTCAGGCATGGGCTTGATCCTTCAGGGTTATAACTCTGGATCGGAAGAAGATGGAGATGCTAGGGTCAGAAATGGAGAGCAGCGCCAAAGGAGCAGCTCAGGTAAACCCATATCTCCCAGGGCAGGAAAAAGTGGCAAATCCAGACGGGACTCAACAGAGGTCAGTAAATCTAGCTCCAAGCGTCACAGTCGGAGTAAGTCTAAGGACAGGCCAGCCAAGGAGTCTAAGCAGGATAAGATGACCAAAAGCAGCAAAGATGCAACTGTTAAAGACAGAGGCCGTGGCAGGAGCAGGTCAAAAGACAGAAAGCGTTCGGGCAGCGCTGATAGGTCCAAAGAGAGAACCAGGAAGTCCCCCTCCCCTTCCAGCAGGAGAGCAGAGCAGAGAGGTAGCCGGTCTGAGAAACGTTCCTCTCCACAGCCTGACGACAGACCAAACCAGGAAAGGGCAAGCCGCAGGTCCAGATCACCTGGGCGGGAACGGCCAAGTCGCTCAGATGCTGACCGGGACAAACGGCCGACCAAGTCCCCATCCAAGGACGCGTCATCCGGCAAGGAGAACCGCTCTCCTCATCGACGAGGGCCTCACAGCCCACCGAGGAGACGCAGTGCTTCCCCCCGCCACAAAGATGCCCACCAGCCCTCGGCCAGTGCCTCAGACAGGGCATCGAAGCAGAGCCATTCTCCCTCCAGAGCAAGGTCTCCTCCCAGGAGGGCACGCAGCCGCTCACCAGACCTCAGGAGGAGGGATGCTGACAGGCAAGAGTCACCACTGAGGTTGGTGAATGAGTTGTTTTGACTTTTCATAACTTCTCACACAGTAGTAGAAGTTGTCTGAATCTGACAGCAATTAAAGGCCATACACACCTTAAAGAGTACTTGCAGTACAATGATCACATTTTTTGTTGGCTGTTGCAGAAAAACGCACCGCAAAGGGCAAATTGGGCGTTGCAACTAATTATTTAAATGTTCTGCAATGTAAATTAGAATTTCACTGTGTGTTAGTTAATATGAGTGTTCAAATGTAACAGACTTGTAGAATGTCTCATTCAGCCTCTGTCTCGTCTCCTCTGATGTCCCTGCAGGAAGCGCCTGCGGCCGGATATGGGGCTAGGCAGAGACAGGTCACGGGAAAACAGCCCCAGATCAGCCTCTCGCCGGAGGATGAGTCGCTCACCTCTAAGACGAAGGTCCCCGTCACCACGGCGACGCTCCCGCTCTTCTCCCCGCAGGCGGAGCAGGTCTCCACTGAGACACAGGTGAGGGCAGCTCACGTCTCGCTGGACTATCATTAGGCTCTGCTGCTTGCAGAGGATATTGCTGTGAGTTACACCAATGCAATTTGTTCTCTCAAAGGAAAACCTTGACATTTTTATTTTTAGTCAGGTGCCTTTCACAATTTTTTTTTTTTTCGGAAGGGGGTGCATTGTTAGAGTTCCTCCATACCAGTATTATGGCCATAATACCAGTGAACAAAACCATTTTCAACTTTGATTTTTTACCAGTTAATAAACTATCTGGCATCTATGCTCTGCAGGTCTGGGGAGAGGGACAGGTATGGTAGGCTCAGACAGTACCGACGCTCAATGTCCCGGGATCGGGAGAGGAGAAGGAGGCGCAGCAGAGACGAGGACAAGTTCAAGGGCAGCCTTTCAGAGGGCATGAAGGTCGACCAGGAGTCCTCAGAGGAAGAAGTGTGAGTAAAAGAAGATGCTGATCCTTGTTTCCCCACAGGACAAATAATGCATAATGCATCTCAATGGGTATCTAATATACAGGGTTCGTACAAAGTCTTGAAAGTTTGGAAAATGCTTAATTTTAACTGTTATGTTTTCAAGGTTAGGAATATGCTTGAATTTGAATATACTCCTTGAAAAATGCTTGATTTTCAACATCTGGGGTTTCATCTACACAATCACTCATGTAAACCAAAAATCTTTTCATATTTGAAATGAAACGGTCCCATCGTCATATTTGTTTGTTGTCTCCTGGCGTCTCACACAAGACGCAGAGCGGACCGGAGCTAGATTGACTGACATGGGCGGCGAAATAAAAAGGGGGCGTTTATCCGCTCCGCTCCGCGTCATGAGGGCGACCATCTGCTCTCAGAATGCGTGCGTCCTCTGACCTTGGATGTTGTGCATGGATGCACATTGAAGGTAGCAAGCTAACTATTGTACCTGCTCATCAGCTACTAGAGAACAGGTGGATTTTGTCATCGCTTTAGCAACATGCTAGGCTGTCGTTTTAATGACAACTGGCTGGCTAACGAAAAATATAAAAAAATGTCTTCGGAGAGGAGCCACAGAAAGGAAGGCGTACTGCACAACCTGCAGAAAGGAGATTGATAAAGGCTTCGAGAGTCTGGAAATTTTTGGTTTAGGTACCTTGAAAGTGCTTCAATTTTACTCTTAAAAAGCTGTGCGAACCCTGAATATAAATATTGTACTGTATCAAAATAATGGGACTACTTGCTTATATCAAACCTTAATCTAGGCATTGGGGCACATGTAGGGTCTATGCAAAATTAGACTAACATCTAACAGGAAATTGAGGTCTTGCCATATTTGCTAAGGCCTTAGTGTATGTGTGTGTGTGTGTGTGTGCAGGTTGGAGGACTTTGATGGTGAGGAGGTAGATGAAGAGGCTCTCATCGAACAGCGCCGCCAGCAACGCCTGGCCATTGTCCAGGTCTGTTCACACCTATGTTGATTCAGATGTGCTGTTTTTGTATTTGTCCTTTCAAATCAGTATCAGCATTGAAGATAAACTGATTATTTATTAAATATCTGTTCAAACACTGCAATCTTGATGTTCTTAATATAGTGGTCTAGCATTTCAGAAACAAATACATGGCTGTAATAAGGCTGGGCGATTTGTTTGTTTTCATTTTGCAGTAGGCCTATATATGTGCGCATTTATAATAAAAAGTAATTTCTAAATAGAGTAGTTGGATGTGAATGTTGTGGGGGAGGAAGCTAGAGTAGTTTTAATTTATCATGTTGACATTTCTATAGAGGACTTGAATGGCCAGCCAACTGAAACAAACAGCTAGACTTAAAATAATAGACTTAGATTTAGATAGATCTACTGTAAGATTTGTAGGATCACATAGGCCTATGTGCTAATTATTGTAACAATAAAAACAGTAACAATAAAAACTTACTGATTGATCACAAAAAATGACAAAATCGTTCAAAGTTTTTGTCGTGGAACAAATCAGCAACAATGCCATTTTCAGTCATGGCCAAATTATACAGCAGCATCGTCGGTGGAACAGGTAAAAAGTGGAGCATGCCCGGTGGAGCTTTGCTGTATGGGACTCCAGCGTTCAGTTCGTAATGAAGTTTCACATTCAACTGGTAGGAGCTTTAAATTAAGGAACACACACTCTGGACTGCACTGGAGGAATGCATTTACTGAACATACCGATTGTGGAAAATTAGATCGGTAAAAGAGTTGTAGTGTCTGTTTTATAAATTTACCGCCCAGCCCTAGGCTTTATGTTCTTTACTTTTTACGTTTAACATGTATTCTCATGGTCACATTATTCCTGCCCTCATGCAGAAATACAAGATCGGGAATGAGGACACCAACATGGTGTCGGAGCCCAGCAGCCCCCAGAGCAGCACACGCAGCCGTTCGCCCTCACCCGACGACATCTTGGAGCGAGTAGCCGCAGATGTCAAGGAGTACGAGCGCGAGAACCTCAACACTTTTGAGGCCAATATCAAAGCCAAGCACAACCTCATCGCCCAGGAGAAAGACGGTAATGTCCTGGTCAGGATTCTCATGTCTGTGGGCATACAAGGCCAACTGAATGAACCATGCTTGAACCAGGTTTGTGGTGGTGACAGGCCGGGTTTGTGTTGAGTTGTAAACAGTAAGTCTGCATATGCAATGAATTAAGCAGTTGTGATATGTATTTTTCTAAGTTTATGATAACTATTTGTGGGGGGCCTGTTGAATATTATGCAAATTTGAACGATTTGGCATATTTCTGGCCTATTTCAGGCCTATTTCACCTGAACTAATGGCAACAGCAGACTGTAGTGATAGAAATGTATAGCCTGGCCGAATGCTACCATACCCTCCTCCACAAGCCCATCACTCATAGGGCGTACTGGCACTCACATCAGATAAAATAAAATCTCTCTCTTCTCTGAAGTTTGCAACTGTTGTCTCTCATGGGGCTTGGGAGAAAACTGATGTTGGTAAGCTGCAGCTTGGTTCGTGTGACAGCTGCAGACTTGTGTGGTGCAAGATAGGCAGGGATTTTAATTTTGTTTCTTTCTGTTATGTGTTCATTCAGTTGCTGGCTTGTAATCCAAAGCCTGGGTGTCTCTGCCACCTGAAGCATGTTTTGATCTCTGCAGAGTATGTGAAGCAAACACATGTTCCATATCTTCTGTTTTACAACACGGCAGATGACTAGAAACTCACCCTGTGGTGTTTCCTTCTTCTTTCTTGCAGGAGCCAACCCAAAGAAGCCCTCAGCCCCTGATATGTTTACAGAGTCGGATGACATGTTTGCAGCGGACTTTGATGTAAGTCATGGAGTAAACACCAACTTTATTTTCACTGTTACTCTTCTTTTTGATTTACTTTCAAGTTGTGCACTCCCTACATTGGGGATGTATTCAAACGGCTTAGCCCTGAAGGCATCTTTGGAAACTGATGAAGGGACTGGCCCTGGTTGACACAGTTGTCTTTACTTACATCTTATAAATTGGGCCCATACCAAGTAAAGCAACATCCTGGGTTCGAATCTGACCCAAGACCTTTGTCGCATGTAATTTGTGTGTCTTTCCTGTCAGTCTCCACTTTCATCTGTCTAATAATTGCAAGAAATGCCAAAAAATAATCTTTAAAAGAAAAATGGGCATGCTATCTTATGGTAGCCTCCAATTTATTGAACAGCAATATAGTTTTAATATATTTTTAAGATGTATAAAATTGATCAAGCCTTTTTATTTTCAATAGAAATGAGCCTATTTTAAAAAACTGTGTAAGAAGTTTTTATCAACTAACCAACTACAGCTAATGATGATATTATTTAACAACTAGACCTCTCCCAACTCCTTTTTAATAAGACTTAAAGGATACGGCTGGTGTTTTTAAATACATTTCTTATTGTCAACAAATCCTATGAAAATATATTAATAGTTTTTTTTAATAAAATGGAGTTCTATGGCTACTGAGACATGGCTGTATTGGGCATCGGCTACATGGACGAGACTTGCTGATTTTGTTATTTTCATAGGATTTGTTGATGGTAAGAAATGTATTAAAAAAAACACCAGCCTTATCCTTTAAGGTGCGTTCAGACTACAGGCTTCAAAAGCTACAGAACGGTCTGGCGTACCAAGCTGCATTGTTGCCAACGGAGCAGGAAAGTGTTGCCCGGTGGTCGCTGACAGTTCATGTCGTCGTCAGGCTGGGCGCAGCAACTGATAATGTCTGTCTGTCATAGCATTGCATTTGCCTAATTTTTTATTTTATTTGGCAAATACTCGTTCTTCTAACTCATCAAGTAATCAATAACGTAAATATAACTACCCTACACTACCTTGATTTGTTCACGCTTCACTGCGTCATCAGAGCGTGGAAAAAAGTTCAGTTTATAGCTGCTCTCGGTCGAAGCGTTGCTACATTTTACCCTCTGACGCTTGTAGCGTCGTGTCCCTGGCTTCCATTAAAAACGAATGACTTCGTGTTGCTTTGTAGCCCGTAGTCTGAACGCACCATAAGAGTCTAAGAGCCCCACGACATTCTATTTTCGGTCCTGCCGGGAATCGAACTCGGGTCTCCAACTCGGGTCTCCTGATTGAGAGTCAGCAGTCTTAACTCCTTGCGGCACACTTTTCACCCACAGGACCCATCAAGTGGTGAACAGAGCGACCGAACGAACAGCCGACAATACCATCCATAGAGCCCCTGCTGTTGCGGGGCTACAAATAGAGTATTGTGTTTTACCACAGGTTCTTAGGTTATACTCATAGTAGTGGTAGTGGAAAACAGTCAAGCAGTGGAAAGGACTACTTTTGAGCAATGCAAAAACCTCTTTTAATGTTCCTCTGTCTTTCAATAGACAATTTGCACTGGCCCCGTCTGAAATTTTGGTATGCCATCACATAAGAATAGGAGACACTGTAACTGAGAATCCAAGGAACTGTCTGTTGTATGAGCCACTGACCTCATTTTTGTGATGTTTCTGCAGAGTGCCAGGATGAGAGCGGCAGGTGTAGGGAAGGACTTCAAGGAAAACCCTAACCTCAGGGACAACTGGACTGATGCTGAGGGTTACTACCGTAAGTGTTCCCCTCCTAATCCTAAGATTTAGGCATCATACCTAGGCAAGACTCTTACTAGGATTCTGCCAGTGTCAGGCAAACACCCATGAGTCCTTACTTAATATCATACATACATACAACATACAACTTTTGCACAGTATCTCCAGTCAAGGCTCATGCCGTATGGTGGTTGCAATTGAAGTACATTCATTACACACACTTGGAATATTTTTTAGACTGGGGTAACAACCTTCCTTCCATCAACTGTGTGTATGTCTGTGCTTATACAGGGGTGAACATTGGTGAGACACTGGACAAGCGCTATGATGTGTATGGCTACACGGGCCAGGGAGTGTTCAGCAATGTGATCAGAGCCAGGGACACTGCCAGGGCCGGCCAGGAGGTGGCAGTCAAGATCATCCGAAACAACGAGCTCATGTGAGTCATACATATATTTATATATTAAAAACCTTTTTTTATATGAATGTAAACTCTCTCATATCCGAAATAGCATTGGTTCCCTTCAAAATAAAATAATTGAGAACGGATCTAAACAAAGCTTTAATTGGATATGTGGAGATAAAGACTCTTTCTTTTGTGGTCTATAGGCAGAAGACTGGTTTGAAAGAGCTGGAGTTCCTCAAGAAGCTGAACGATGCCGACCCGGATGACAAGTTCCACTGCCTTCGTCTCTTCAGGCACTTCTACCACAAGCAGCATCTGTGTCTGGTGTTTGAGCCCCTCAGGTACTGTGAGAGGGGACACTGCTCATTTAATCCTTTCCTGAGACGTGTACTCTTAATGGAATCTATAGCATTTATCTAACTTGTTAATTACTTGTTGCATTCCCACCCACAGTATGAATCTGCGAGAGGTGCTGAAGAAGTATGGTAAAGATGTGGGCCTCCACATCAAAGCGGTGCGCTCCTACAGTCAGCAGCTCTTCCTCGCCCTCAAGCTGCTCAAACGATGCAACATCCTCCATGCTGACATCAAGCCAGACAATATCCTGGTAAGATGTAAATGCTCGCTCTAAGAATCAGGATAGATGCCAGAATTAAAAGGAGATGGAGCAGTCTTGTGCTTACTTATCTTGTCTTTCCTCACAAGGTGAACGAGTCAAAGACCATCCTGAAGTTGTGTGACTTTGGTTCTGCATCGCATGTGGCTGACAACGACATCACACCGTACCTGGTCAGCAGGTTCTACAGAGCTCCAGAAATCAGTAAGTTAGGTTATTTATGCACATCTGTAGTCTTACCATTGCTTTGATAATTTGACCTTATTCTTCTCATGAGATCATACTAATCACTTATATGTTTCTTTCTGTCTCAGTCATAGGAAAGCCATATGATTATGGTATTGACATGTGGTCTGTCGGCTGCACTTTATATGAGCTTTACACTGGCAAGATCTTGTTCCCCGGATCTTCCAACAACCACATGATCAAACTGGCCATGGACCTCAAGGGGAAGATGCCCAACAAGGTAGAATTGCATCATGGAATCTCAGAGCTTCCGTCAGATGTATATTTTTTTTATCTCTTTTTTTCAGACGCAGTGTAAAGTATTGTTGTTCGATGCAGTGTTGAAGAAGTTACAGAATGATGCAATGTTGTGTTTTTCTTTTCTCAGATGATCCGTAAAGGCTTGTTCAAAGACCAGCACTTCGATCAGAATTTGAACTTCCTGTACATTGAAGTGGACAAAGTGACAGAAAGGGTACGTTGTTCCTTCTCACTTTTCATGTTAAACTTCCGCCTGCTCAGAGTTGTTAACATGTCCCAGAATTTGCATAAAACGAGCATAAAAAAATTATTGAAAATAGTTGGAACACAAATATGTCAGATACTGAAAATGTATCGTCGTTATTATTGTTGTGCTTATAGTATCCACTTGACTTAAATCTCTTCTTTCAATCCTTTGGTCCTCTGCTCACATCAGGAGAAGGTAACGGTGATGAGCACCATCAACCCCACCAAGGACCTGCTGACAGATATGGTGGGAGGCCAGCGACTGCCTGAGGACCAGAGGAAGAAGGTGATGCAGCTCAAAGACCTGATAGATGGCACCCTGATGCTGGACCCAGCCAAACGCATCAGCATCAACCAGGCTCTGCAGCACCCCTTTATCCAGGAGAAGATCTGACCCACAGAACGCCACGCACTCCCAGACCCGCAGACTCAAAACCCACCACCAGACTAGCTCTGACATGAACTCTGCAGTGAGGCAGCCAACACACAGACTTCGATTCAGAATGTCATGGATTTTTGTTCTTCCTCAACCTAATTTTGTTTATGGATACATACTCTTGTTTTATTGTAAATAGATCATTGAAATAGTAGCCATTCTTGGAAACATTGATTTTTGTGATTATCGTTGTAAACTTGCCCCCATACCCGGCGATGCAGTTATGGACTTTTTCTATTTAACTGGCATTGAAGTGACTGATGTTAAAAAAAAAAAAGATATAATTCCTGTAAATATGTCTATTGCATTATTAACAATCTTGAGCATCAGCCAGTTGAGTTTCGTCGTAGTTGCAGATGTCAGATACTGGCACATCTTTTTTTTTTTTTTTTTTTTTTTTTTTTTAAATGATCACATTGCTCATTGTGGGGCGATGCATGCTTTTGAATGTGCACCCTTTGTGCTCTAGATTTCTGTGGTGCAGGCCTGTGTAAATGCTCTGTATGTGCATCAGTGTCCCACATGTGACGGCACCCCCCCCCACCCTCCACCATCCCTGGCCAATTCCCAGGCATCAGGCCTGAGATGAAGGAATAGATGCATATTATGTACTCCCTCCCTGAACAATAGAATCTATCCATTTCAAAGCAGGTAGTCATTGTTTTCTGTTGCTGGACGGTTCCATGTTTTTCTAGCTTTCTCTCCCTCCAGCACTCTGGCTAGGTCCTGGCTCTTAAGGCTCTCAGATTTAAGTGCCTCCTGTATGAGCCTAGTTTGTTAAACACCAAACAATGCTGGCCTGTTGAAGCCACACCTGTAACCCTCCTTTCTCATCGTTGTATATAGTCCATTGTTATCATTGTTTCATGTATGAGTCGTTTGTTTTTTCCATTAAGTGGTAAAAAAAATCTTGTGATTTCAATAAAGAATAGTTGTGAAAACGCTGCTGAAAGAGCACCTTCAGTGTAACACAACTTTTAGTAATAAAATGTTTCATATTCTATACCAAAATCCCACTCCATTTCTTCATTGTTGGCATAATGGATGAGTACTTACTTGTTAATAGCAATGTATTCACACTTAATTGTGAAGAGCATTAGATATGTAGAGAAACAGTCATGGAATCTGTGTACAAATTTCACAGCTGAATGTTACCTGTCCAAAAAGGGCTTTTGACAGCCCCCTGGATGATACCCTCGTACTCTGATGAGTATAGCCTGAAGACGGCGAGGGAGTGTGAGAAAGGTGGGATATTCCTTTGAAGAAACTGTTTTCGACTGAGACGTCTGCAGCCTCGGAGCATCAAAGGTAAAAACGGCCTATCTTGTGTCCAGTTGGAACAATTTATGGCTCTCATGCTCCCTCTGCAGTGGAAATTCTTCTAACTGTACCCTTCATTTCCGCCATGTGATTGCACTTGTGTTGAGCTTCTAAAAAGCATAATAGAGACTCGCTTAGAAAAGATTCCCATTTTCTCTCTGTCTGGGAAAGGGGGAAATGATGTAAGATCTGCCTCTGCTTGCATCGACAGCACTGAAAAGGCTTCTGATGTGAGCTGATGGGCTGTCAGGCTAAAGGGTCTGTAAAAATGTGGGCTATAGTGGAATAACCACTGGTAAAGAGGTCAATGAGAATGAGTAATGCAGGGAGACTAGTGATACTAACACCTACTGGCTTTGATCTCATGGCATACAGGGATCAAGGCATGACTGCTTTCAATCTCAGTCTGTAACCAAATAAGTAAATGATAATCATGCATTTCATGAGGATGAAGTGCATGAAGCCATCTTACAACATAATTGCAATTTCTTGTAATGATCAGAAGAGGGCAACAAAAGCACTAGCTATTCTCCATGAATGACGGTGTCGAAGTTGAAGGTGACTGCTCTGGAAACTCAGCTGCTTGTCTAATAATCTGTATTTCCATTTTTAATGAGAGGAATGGAATATATTCTCACCCAAAAAGCTAAGATAACACCAGACACTGCACATTTACTTATTATTTTGGCTTAGTTTTGACTTAAAACCCATAACCTAGCTCCATTGGATATGGTATGATCATATTTTGTCCCATTTTCAATCCCATTTTATTAAACATAATGTTTCTGTGTAAACAATGATAATGCTAGCAGTTCATTCTGTCTTTATAGTCTGTCTTGGTTTGGTGACTCCACAAAAACAAGCACTTAATTCAAACCAATAACATTTCCATATATTATTAAAACCAGCACACAAGCAAGAAAGGAGACTTAAAATATAATTTCCGTTTTTATTAAAACCATACAAACATTTGTAGTCAGTTATAAAAGAGCAAAGTGGCTCTTCTGGCAGAGGGGCAGTGCTGGGCACTCCACGCTCCCCTCTGAGCCAGATCTGCCTGGCCTCCACCCAGGGCCGGGAATCCCTGCTTTCAAAGTCAGTTCTTTATTGGCCCAAGGATCCTCCTCATATCTCCACTAAATCTACAGAAAGAGTAATGTATTTACACATTTATATATAAAAGAGGACAATAAATGTGAAAACTAAAAACAAAATCAAAGAAAAGTTGAATGCGTTTAGCAAATCTTGACTTTTCTGATATTCAGACTTTGCTTATATAAATGTTCTGTCATTTTTCTTTTCCGGGTCTCACAAGACACTTAACATGTTTATTCTTTTTTATTTTTTTCATCATTCACAATGGAAGATTGGCAGTGATCTTTCTCTTTTTTCCGACAGGCAGATATAAGGCACATACCTCAATGTAATTCCCTCCTTTCAAAGGAAATGATTACTACTTCTTTCAACAACAAAAAAACACCATCAATGCACAGCTACAAAAATGACAAAAGTACCAAAAACAATAAAACAATTTGTACCTCATTGCTTTGACGCTGAATACTAGGTAAACTACTCAATATTCTGTGCGCAGTCGCGTAAGACTGCAAGGCAATACTAACACTGTTGACAAAGTCACTGCAATACTTGATGGCAGTACACATTCTGAATTAAAGAGCTTTGGAGAAAATGACATGGATGATTTCCTATAAAACAAAACATCATTTTATAGCATTTACCATCATGAGAGGGAAATTCATGTGCTGTGGACCACTGTTGGTCAGTAAGACAGATTAAAAACATGAAGCACTGAAATATCTATTTGTATAAGCATACATAAAGCACCAAATGGGACCCTTTATCATCAAGAAAAAAATGTCCATTTTCACATCAGCTCCGAACAACCGTGCAATCCAACGTCAAAAATCAGATTATCACTAACAGAATATAAAAACACGTTGTTATATACACCCGTGAGTACCTTACCAGACTAACTAAATCAAGCCATTTAGATATCAACTAGAAGACTATTTATGGTGCTTGTGAATTCTAAGACTTTGATGTGTTGTCCTTTTATTTTGGACTCAATACCATACTGTGATACTCTTGACAAAAACACCACTTGGTAAGACTTGGTAGAAGCACTGAAACATTAAGATTTACAGATTCGCAAAAGTAACATACAAACAAAATGACAATAGATGTAAATATACCACTTATCAAAAACTATGATATATAAAGTTACCATCGGGGCCTCTTAAGTTAAATGACCCATTTCTGACCTGCTGGAACGAGAATGGAATTAGAGGCTTTGTACCTATGGGATCAAAACGATAGATACTTGGCACATGGGCTAGTCTATGTACTTATAAAGACAGTGTTTATGTTTAACCTTGAATACATGCATTTATACCAACAGTGTGTACAGCAAAAAACAGTGACAATACACAGAATACTGTTTCAAAGAAGTGAGATTTTGCTCACCATCACATAGTAATACAAAGAGAAGGGCTTCCAAAAATAGCCTTCATTCCAGAAAAGGAATATAACTATTTATCTATACATATTTTTGACACATCCCTTTTCTGTGTGGGATGACAATTTTACAAAATAAATCTGTTTGGCAACTATCTCTTCCAGAACAATTTGTTTTACGTACATAATAAACCTCTCATAATTGCCACTTTTTTCTAAGTGTTACCATTTTTATCCTCTTTTTTTCATGAGTTCTTCACATACACCAGAGTTTTTCTCTTCCTTTTTTCATTTTTCCCAAGGGAGGAGAGAGCAGAGAGAGAGCAGCTATTGCATGATAGCCAGGAACTTGCTCTCCTCAGCAAGGGTGGTGAGGAGGGAGCTCATGTCTCCAATGGCCATGTTGTTGAGGCCGGGCGCCACGCTGTGGAAGGTAGTGGATGCTCTAGGGGTGGTGAGCCGAGATGAGGTCCTAGACAGACCTTGGAAGATGGAGGGACTTAACACCCCTGATACCAGACTACCCTGGTCGTACCCATCCTCCAGCATGGCACCAAAGTCCAGACTTACCACCTCATCCAGTACACCAGGCACACTGCTGTCCACTGTGCTGGTCACCTGGTCTGCACCGGGAGAGAGGAGGGCGGCCGAGTCCCCGCTGCCGCCACCTCCACCTTGTCCCACAGACTCAGTCATGGAGTCCAGCAAGCACTGGTCCTCCAGGACAGGGAAGGAGGAGGCCTTAGGGTCCACTGGCTCGAAGCAGAGCGGGTCACTGAAGCCCTGTTCTAGGTAGCCATGGTCCGGGGCCTCCAGTTTCAGCCCAGACACCTGGTGAGCAAGGGAACAGTGGGTCCCATTCCTCTGCAATTGCTGCTGCTGCTGGTTGAGGCTGGCCTGGATGCCATTGGTGCTCTCTGGATTGAGGTACTGCTGGGTCCTGGCCGGGTTCCTGTAGCTGCTGCCGACCGGCGGGCGAGGGGCAGGAGCCTGGGGATTGTGATGAAGAACGGGACCCTGGGAGAGGCTGGGGAGGCTGGAGAGGCTGTCCATGGAGGCCCTGCTCAGGAGTAGGTTGCTCCCGATCTGGCACGAGGTGCTGCTGTTGTGGTTCTGCTGGAAGTGGCTCTGACTCTGAGGTCCATTGGAGGCCTGCTGCCTGTAGCCCTGGGGAAGAGGCCCAATGGTGATCTGTGAGAAGTCAGGCCTGCCAAAGGTGTTTGTGGGGTTGTGACCGTTCCCTCTCATCTCCATGCAGGAGTTAGTGGATGTCTCAAGCTTCACCCCTGGGTTGACCCTGCAAGCGGCCTGGGACTGGTTAGCCTGGGCACAACTGTTCTGGAAGTCACGGGCCAACCGCCCTTGCTGCTGCACCACCATGTTCCCAAACCTGCCAAAGGGAGCAGATGCGGCTCCGTGTTCGGACCCCTGCCACCTCCCACACTGCCTCTGGTGGTTGTGCTCCCTCTGAGGAGATCGCTCGGCACTCCCAGAGCTGACCTCATTCCACTGGATGGGCAGCTTACTGGGGCTCTCTCTCTCTGCTACCTGCTGCTGGAGGCTGTGCGGCCCAGGGAAGGTCAGGTTCAACCCTGAGCCCTGGATCTGCTCCATCTCCCCTAAAGACGGGTGGGAGATGTCCCTTTGGCTCGCAGCTGTTTGGTCCTCGACGTGGAAGCCTCCGTCTGCCTGGTCCTGGGAGCGGAGGTACTGTACCAGGTCATCTGGTAGCATGTCCTCATCCCCCAGCAGCAGGCCGGCCTCCCCCTCCTCCTCCATGGCCAGGGCTTCTAAGGCTGAGTGTTCTGTGATGCTGGGGGTGCAGGGTGAGTGCTGCAGGCCTCTCTGCAAGTTGCCCTCTGAGCGCGTATAGTTCTGCAGGCTAAAGCTGCGGCTTTCAGCTGTAGGGTGGTGGATCCCAGACAGAGGCGGAAGAGGGTGGAGGTTGTTAAGGCTGTTGAAGCGTTGCACTTGAGGCAGGCCGAAAATATCAGGAGCCTGCGTCCGCACTGGGTCACTGGCCCTCCGATCGCAACTCCCTGGACCCTCGCCAGGATAGAAGACCCTCCTCCGGTAACCTGCATGTCCCGTATACCCATTGGCGTACCCGTTGGTGTACCCGTTGGTGCCGTCACTGCAGCGGCGCGGCCTGACCACAGGGGGCAGTGAGTGGTTACCACCACTGTGACCGTCATCCATCATGGCCATGCGAGTCTTCAAGCTCATGCGCTCCATGTTGGGTAGAGGCGTTGGGGGTGGGCCGCCAGTCGCCGCTGCATACTTGGCTTTCAGGTGGTAGTGCTGGGCTGGGGTGAGATTGAGCATCCCCCGTGACCCTCCCCCTCCTCCTACGCCTCCTCCCCCTACGCCTCCCCAGCCCCCACCTGAGAGTACCCCTCCACCCCCTCCTCCTCCCCCACCTCCACACTGGCTGGCCTCGCTGGAGCGTCGGGAGGCGTCGGTGGAGATGGGGTCGTAAGAGTCGGTGGAGCTAAGGTTATGGAGGCGGCGGTGGTGGGCGGCTGATGCCACACCCTCACTCTGGGAAGCCTGGCTGGAGCGTCGGCTGGAGAAGCAGGGTGAGATGCCCGAGGAGCGCCGGCTGCTGCTCAGGTAGGCAGAGCTGGTGGCGCTGCCGCTGCTATCACGCCGGTCGCGGAGCAAATTGAGCACTGTCAGCTCCGTGCTGCCCAGCTCGGGATGAGGAGGAGGCTGAGGAGCAGACACACCCCACGGCCTGCCCAGACAGGATCCTGAGGAGAAACACAGAGAGAGAGGCAGAAAGGAAGAGAGAAGATGGAGAGAAAAGAGCAGACACAGGTTGGCGACAGATAGAGAAGTGGGAAAATGATGTGGTGAAAGGGAGATTACAGATGGAAAAGAGAGAAGAAGAAGACAGATGAGTATAAGTGCACAGAGATCCCTCAGACAGATGCTGCCACAAACAACTGGCAGCACTTGGCCATGAAACATTGTTACATGCTATTCTGACTGATATGATATACAGCTTGATACGGTTTGATACCATTTTCCAGCGGAACAGAAAATTTTAAGCATTTGTTTTGCCTGAATGCTTCAGCCCAGTTGGCAAGATGGAATTCAGGATAGTTAATCTCTCAAACTGTGATTTGTATACACATTTGGGGTGACTATCTAACTCTGCTGCTGTTTACAGCTGCTTCTTATCTATAAAATGCCCAAGTGAGTGTCCTATGTGTCAAACTAAGACCACTTCTACTTGCCATTGTAAAATTGAGGTTTGTAGACTTCAGTAAACCAGCACTTGGAACTGGATTTCCAAACTCACTTGGACATCAAATTTTTTAATGAAAAACTGAAAAACAAATTGGCATACCCTGGAGTAAAACATGACATTGATCAATATTATGCATCATTGAGGCTACATATTTTACTCATGATCTTGTCAAGTCAAAAAATCATGGTAATCATGAATGTTACTGCTGCTATATCAACAAAAATATCCATCACAGGGTTTTCCTCGGGATGTGAAGTGCTGATCCTAGGACAGAGCTGAGGCATATTGATGAATTTGGATGCTATTTTATTTTTAAAAAATCAAGGCCATCCATTCATTTTCAAAAACTTTCAAGTCCTCAAATTCACAAACTTTCAAGTTGCATTGGATACACATGTTTATTCAAATCAATATGTAACAGAGGCTGTAATTAAGTGAATGTAAATGTGTTTGTAATTTTCTGAGGTGAGCTTACCCTTCCCCAGGATGTTGGGTAGCGTGGAGCCTTTGGGGGGCGGTGTGGGGGACAGGGGCCCCAGCCTGGGCAGCGCTCCATTCACCTGCTTCAGCCTCTCCATCTTGATGTGCTCCATCCAGCGCAGGGGACGGCCAACACTTCGCCTCGCCTGCAGGGTCAGCATGGCCGCTGTCGCCGTGGAGACCGTGGAGTCCATGATGGGGGCTGGCTGACCCTCGCACTCCTCCTCCGCCTCCTCTTCATTTTCCTCTTCCTCCTCATCCTCCTCCAGCCCCTCCCCTGGCGAGCGTCCGGCGCTCACAGCAAGCTGGACTCCACTGCTGGGATAGGCGCTGACGGGGGACTGGTCACTGCTGCATGTAGACTGACCGCCAGGGCTTGGCTGAGACGTCTGAGACAACAGACAGACAGGCAGACAGACAGACAGACAGACAGACAGACAGACAGACAGACAGACAGAGGAAAGGAAGACAGAGAGACAGACAGACAGGCAGGCAGACAGACAGACAGACAGACAGGCAGAGGAAAGGAAGACAGAGAGACAGACAGAGGAAAGGAAGACAGAGAGACAGACAGACAGACAGACAGGCAGAGGAAAGGAAGACAGAGAGACAGAGAGACAGAGGAAAGGAAGACAGAGAGACAGTTGGGAGAAGGGAGGAGATAAAGAAAGGAAATAGGAAAGCCAGATTATTATCAAGTTTATTTCAGATAACACGACGAGGACAAATGCACTATACCATATGTCACAAACGATGATACGATGTGATGCTTTGGAAGATGCATTTCCTATAACATCAGACAACAATAATTATTCATAAAGTAATGATTGGTCATCATAAAAGATAATTTTATTCATGTATCATTGTATCATTGTACATGTATCCCGTATCACTGCAGTTCCAACTGGTTCTCCAAACCAGAGAACCAATTGCTACAATGATTTATATTAACTCTTTTTTATCAAAAGGTGTTTGATACACAGTTTTCATTGCATTACTGGGGCATGAGAAATGCCTCCCCCTGTGCCATCAAATGTGCTTGTCCGGACACACAAAAAACGCTCCAGAGGAGAAAATCATGTTTTGGGCTGACTGGCAAATAGGATAAAGGCTTCTTTTGAGACCGGCTAGTGCCTAATTGGGTTGTTTACTTTAAATTTTAGAAACTGTGGTGCACCGAGGAATAAGGGAATCACTTTTTTGGCAGAGAGTGTCAGCAGTGTTTAGAGACTACTCACCCTGTTTACTATGAATGCATTTGGCTGAGCAATTGAGCCCTAGGCACTATTGGGCATACTTTCAATACACACTGCCCTCATGCCATTGGAAATGCACTTAGTTCTGCCCAAAGGCATGGGCATTGCTCACTGAAATATATCGCCCTCAGTAAATATCACTGCCACTCTTCAACATAAAGTACAATGAAGTGAGAAGAATAACCTTGTAATGAACGTGAGGGATGAGAGAATCCTACGATGAGAACAAACCTGGATCGTTTTGGGTGAAAGTGTCTAATAATTGTGATGGGATGAGAACATAAATCCAATAAATCCAACAGATAATGAAAGGAATGGACAAGCAAGGAACAAGTGAGATTTAGAAGGAAGGTTTTACGAATGCAACGTGAAGGGACACCTATCTCACCTGATTACCCACTGTCCTTAGAAAGGGAAGGAGTGAAATGCCGAAGCATTGGATAGAAGAAAACATTTACTCATTAGAAGAGGTCAGTATCAAATGTGCATGCCTGCTACACAAACACACACACACACACACACACATCATTGTTAAAACACACACAAACCTTAATGTTAAGCATACAAACTGAGTTTCATTCAACTTAGGAGAATGGTATTAAAAAGCATTAGACAAGGCTGCAGGGGAGAAAATATTATTAGTGTGGATCAGTGGAACGTCAGAGAAAATTAAGTGTTTCTTTCCAAAATGAACTATCTATGAAAAACTTCAGACCTACTATTACAGAATGTTTGTTGGAATAAAGTTAATCACATTATGCGTTTTTATTGAAGTTATGAGACATCTGAAGATGTTTTCTTACACGATAGTTCTATTGTTTGAGGATAGAATCAGTTGCGGTTTTGAAATACTGACTAATGAATTTCAGGTAGCAAAATCTTTCCGAAATGAACCGTGTCGAGTCTTACCATGGGCTTCTCTGTCTTGATGGACTTGACCTGCAGACATTCATCCTGTTTTGAGGTAGCGTGGTTGTACTCCCTTTGGTCCGTGTACCCGCCCAGGGGCAGTTGCCCTGGCGACCGGCCCTGGCCGTTGCCCCCGGGCTCCCGGGGCTGGGGAGGGGGGCGCGGATAATCGCCACGCTGTTTCTTGGTGACGTGCGCCTCGGGCCCGTGCACCGTCTTGACGTGCTTGCGTAAGGAGCTCGGGTCCGTGTAGCGCTTGGTGCATCCTGGGATTTTACACACGTACGGTTTCTAAAAAGAGAGGAGATGAGGAGTGAGGAGTTGATCGCCTACACCGAATTCTAATACTTATAGTGAAGTCAAGGGAGCGTGACGGGACTTTGACTGTGTAAAAATATGTTTGTGAGCACCTCATTTGAGTGTGTGCGATTCTGATGTTTTGCCCGGTCCGAGGCGTTGGAGAAGGCCTTGTTGCAGCCTTCGTGCTCACACACATAAGGTTTCTCTCCTGTGTGGGAGCGCAGGTGAGTCTTCAGGTTTTCCAGGCGGGAGTAAGCCTTGGCACAGCCTTCAAACTGCAAGGAAGAGAGGGAGGAGGAGGAGGACAACACCCACACATCCTTTAGTGTACTTGTAATACATAAAGTCACCTGAGACCTGATCTAAATCTAAATAAGGATGCAATAAAAGCGTTTTTTCATGTACAAGTCAACTGATGTCAACTAAAGCATCCTTACTGTGCACTTGTGTGGTTTTTCCCCAGTATGTCTGCGCATGTGGACCACCAGCATGTACTGGGCCTTGAAGGGCTTCTGCTCCCGCGAACACTCGTCCCACCGACACACAAACTCCTTCTTCTCCCCGTGGATGTGGTCGTTGTTTATGTGCTGGAAGAAGAGACGAGAGAACATTAACCAGAGCGACTGGGTCTGTATGAGGATATTGTATTTACTGTGGTGCATAATGGGAACGAAGGAAGTGACTAAGTGGAAAATCGTTCCGTCTTGAATTGATTTGTTGTTCTTGTTGAGGAAATTTTTGTCATAAATTTTGTTGCTCTGTACAAAAGGGCAGAAGAGGCAAACACAACCTCCTGTTTCCTGTTTTCAATTTCTTTCATGTTGTTTTGATACAACAATTTCTCCCATTTCATTTCTTTCATCCCATCCCTCTTAACCCTTTCCTTCCTTTGTTTCTTGCTTTTCTCTTTCTCGCCTTCCCCTCCGCCGGAATCTGCACACAGAGGAATAAAGGCAGGCTTGTGAGTCTCAGGGTCCGATCTGAACGGGATTTTCAAATAAAACCCTGTCACTTCGCATCACATTGGGCCCTTGCCCCGCCGTGACAAGTGCTGACAGTTGTGCTGCCGTGGCAACTTCCAATCTGAGGCTTAGGAGGGAGGGGAGGTGGGAGGGAGGTGAGGGGATAGGGCGAGAAATCAAAAGTTCAGTCAAGGCATCTGAAATGCAAGGGTTTTACAACTCCAGCCAAGCATTATATCTGTGAGCAGCACCTTCCTCTCGCTCCATCCCCCTCTCTCTTCCCATTTCTCTCTGTCTTTTCACTAACTGTCTCATATACTGACCAGTAAAACGGGGTAAGTGGTGGATGTTACGGAGGAATGAAGGAGGTGAGGAGAAAAAAAAAATGGCATGCAGACGGAGAATCCTCCGGGGATGAAGTCAACATCTGGCTCTCTTTCAAAGACAACAGTGTGTGGTGGCCTCTGAAGTGCCTTTCCGAGAGCAATTTAAACCCAGGGAGACAGACACAATATCCTGACCAAAAGGAACCAGTATTATTACATTCCAGAGCAAGAGTCTTTTACCTTGGGGTGGGGGGTGCAGAGAGAAGGGTGGGAATAGGAGAGAAGGGGAGGGGATAAATAGAGACTTGACTTTGAACGGTCTTAAATGTCTGGGGAAAACACGCTTTCTTTGAGCACTTACTCGCAAGGCTGTTGAACTATAAAACATGCAGAAAAGAAGCAAATAAAAGTAAAAAAGGCAAACGAACAGTAAAAAAAAAAAAAAAAGAAAAGTCCCCCCATTATGCTCAGGGTCACTTTTGACAGGCTTAGAGGTTTTGGCCTTCCTTTTTAACTACTGTACTGAGATAAGGGAATAGAACCCATATAGTTGAAGGCACTCTCAAGGTATGTGCAGACGTGTGTGTGTGTGTGTGTGTGTGTGTGTGTGTGTGTGTGCCAGGGTTAGTGCCCCTCCAGGCGTGACAATCCCCTGACAATGGCATCTTTGTGCCGTCCCAGTGCCCCTCCCCCTGACCAGCTAGTGACCCCACACACAACCATGACCATGACATCCACACAGCTCCTTGTCCCCATCAAAGCGAGGGAATCGCCCCACAACACACACCGCCCTATGAGATCTGACCTTTCTTCAAGACATTTTGCCCCTAAGGCTCCTAACTTCAAAACAGCTGCACTCACGTCCCACTATATATAGTAGGAGTGCTCCAATACAGCCAGATACACACATATACTGTAGGCCTACTGCCTGAGCAAGCTCCACTGTTCACTGCATCCAAATCCCAAATGTATCAATAAATGAGTCAACGCAGTAGCAGTGGGGTGTGATAGCAAAAAAAAAAGGCTAAAATTGACATTAATATATCCGCAAAGGTCCTCCATTATTTTCACTTGACAATTTTTAATTTAAAAGTGACAAAACAAGACTAATTCCATAGAAAATGATTGGGGACTGGACGACCACAGACGTTAGTGAAGTTTCCCCAAGATTGATCTTCTCCCCTCCCCAGTCAGAGCCACAGAAAACCTCGGCCTCCTCTCCTCTTTTTCTTCCTCCTCTCTGTGAGGGAATCCCTGTGGCAAGCGATCGGTCTGTGGCGAGCGGCGTTCAATATCCCCCGGCTGAGAGCGATGGGAGCGCCGTGGCGTTGGATCACGCCGGCGGCTGGCACGACACACACACACACACACACACACGGATACACACCGTCCGTTGACGGATGTGATGCATGAGCCCCTGAGCTGACAGAGAGGGGGACAGACAGTGCGGGGAGAGGGGCCGCCGAGAAACCTAATGGCATGATCTAATGGCAATTCTTATTGAATCAATAATCTCCATGCTGAGCGGACAGGCCCCGTTGGCCGGCTAAATCGACAAACAGGTGCTGATAGCGGCGGCGCGGCGGGTTATTCATCTTCCCCCTGCCAGCTTATCGGCCAACAACTGTAAAAACGCCACCAAGATGGATTTAGGAGGGAGTCGCACGACAGAGAGCGCCGGGGACACGGACACAGGGGACACTGAAGCCGTCTGTGACGTCGCAGAGGCGCACATACACACACACACACACACACACACACATACGTACATACATACAGGTGCAGATACTGTATTCTTAGTCCAGACCCCTGCCGTAAGTGAATGGCCATGCAAAAACACAAACAATTTTACACTTGGATTGGTGTATTTATGTATTTTCGAAAAACAAAGGCCTCCATTTTCAAATTATTTCCACTCCCTCTATGCCAAGGCTCAAATCGTGGATTTACACCCACGCATCTCTACACACATTACTGTAACACCCAGAATCCTATCATTACTTTGCTATTTCCCAGCATTTGCCCACTTCAGTATCCATCTCCATGTCTCCTTATCAAACTCTCTCTGGGACACGGCCCTCATGCATTAGAATGCAAGCGTGCATGAAAAGAGGGCCTGTTTACAAGGCAATTTCACTAAGCTGTGGGACCCGCAACACCGTTTAGCTTTATCAAACACCGCCTAATAAATCATATGCTCTTTTGTGATGTCAGTTGCTGAAGCGCTTTGTGTAAAGAGCAGGAGAAAAAAAAGGCAAAGAAGGGAGGGAAGGAGGGAGGGAGGGAGGGAGAAAGTAAAAGGGGAAAATTGAGAGAGAGAGAGAGAGAGAGAGAGAGGGAGGGAGCGAGGGAGGAGGGGGCAGGGAGCTAGAATTGGCATGTGTAATTCAGCACAGTCTTTTCATCTTAGAGTAAGATACTCCAGACAGATAAGGGGCCTAATCCTTCTCCTGATCAAAAAAAATCTGCATTTTACCAATTAAAGGCCTGTGCCAGCAGCCAGAGAGGGGGGCCGCCTTCAGACTGCGCCCACGTTTATCTCCCTTCAACACCGGGGAGGCAGCAGCAGCAGCAGCCGCACACTGGAGAACCAGCCCTCCATCCAAGAACAAGGACATCACAGCGCCACCTAGGCACATTACTTGGAACAACACAGTCGACTGAGGAGGGTAGGAAAGGGCTGATCAACTGTGAGAACACACACACACACACACACATACCGACAGACACACACACACATACACAGCATCTCACTGAACACTACTCCCACCCCCATCAGAGACCCTCTATATCCCCCACTTAGTCTAGCCAACATAATTCCAAATCTGCCACTGGCAGGGTTGGGTAGCTTACTTTAAAAATGTATTCCATTACATTATCAAAATTATAATCAGTTACATAATGCAAATTATCCAAACTCATAAATGTATTCTGATTATTTTCAGTTACTGTCAGCTTACTTTGCTGTATTTGAGGTATAAATATACAGATAAGAATAAGAGAAAAATGACATCGAATACCTGCCGCTATTTAAATGGCTGTCTGAGTTTCCCAGTAAAGTACTCCCAGAAATAATCCTAATAATAATAATCCTAACAAAATACAGTTACATTTTTTTGTGTATAAAATATGTAAATATGTAGGTCTCAAGCCAGGAATGGTTTAACCACAGTAACATGTGAAGTCATGCCACACTATTAAATATAAGAGCTAATGATACTCAGTGATATTTCTCTGTGGTCATGACACAACAATAAGATATATAAACTTAGATAGAATAGTCACATAGTCTTAGTCTGTGTTTTTCATAACATCATACTCAGATGACCTTTTGATCAAGAACAATAACTCTATTCTAAAGCCACTTGTTATTAAAAGACTGTTATATCATATAGAGGACAATACTCCTTAAGTTGAATTTTTCATCATATGAGAACGCTGTACAGTTATTTTCTTATGGATTGCACCATGGCTCGGCCGAAAGGGGAAGTATCAGGAATAGATCAATGAGGAATAATAAAAGCTTGTTGAGCAAGGCCATATTAGGGAATTATAGAAGTGTGGGGTTGGCATCTCCCGTGACAAACGCCAGTGAAAAAAGCCCACTTCAAGAGAGACATTAAAGAAGCCACCAGGCCTTATCTTTAAAAGTACTCCCTCCAAGGGGAAAGAGGGGAGGGAGAGAAAATGAAAGAGAAAATGAGAGAGGGAGAGGTTTATGCCCAAAAATGGGAACCAAAGCATGTGAGATGAGTGGAGAGGGAGATTGAGAGGTAGAGAGTTGAAATGTACTAAGTGATTGGTGAGAGAGGAATAAATGAAATAAATACAGCAACCTAAAATTGACACCCGCCTCGCTTTTGCTGACTGGGTAGGCCAGATAAGTGAGCTAAATTGCATAGATCTGATGTTTATCTTATCGCCAGCACCGAGAGCGCTTAAACGCAGATGATAAAGGAACACCATGGCATGTCATGGTGAGAGCACGTTTGAGAGTGTAAAAATATGCATCAAGAGCGCGGCAGGAGAGCTTTTGAACAAGGTGGAAAGCGATGAGGGTGGTGCGCAGGCTTAATTCTAAAATTAGGCCAACCACAAAAGAAAGGCGGATATTTTAATCAACGCAACCGTTACTTTTAATACTTCAAAAAGCCATTTAATTCATGGCGGAAATTTTTCGCAACAGCAATCAAATTTTTGAGCATTTTTGTAGCTTAAATCAAAGACTGCCAGTGCTGAATATGATAATATCCGTGTGAGCAACAAGCCCGCTTTGCTGGAGAAGTTAACTTGGTGCAAAAGCTGGTGCTGAAAAACCAAGGAGAAACCGGTATTTTCTCTCATCACGTTTTCCTTCCAAAGCCATTTCAGAAGACACGTACAGGGGGAGGGGACGCTCCATTGTTTGGTTATATGGAAATCCCCCCCCCCCCCCCCCCCCCCCACCCCCCAACAACCCCCTCCCAGTGTGCGAGGAGAGCCACTGTGGTCCAAATACTGTACTTATCCTATTACTGAGGGGGGTGGGGGTGGGGAGAGATAAGAGCATTTTCTCCTCCGCTCTGCTGAATTAGAGGGCAGGGATTCTGTAGGCGAAGACTTTTATTGGCATCTCTCTCTATATCTGCATGTGCATAGAAAATGAGAAATAAAATGCAATATCAGAAAGTCAAATGCCCCCCCCCCCATCCCCCAAAAAAAAACAATTCCAAGATGGAAAAATGGAAAACTAATAAGGATTTTGTTGGTATCTGTCTACATGGCAATCACGGCTGTGTGCTGATTAGAAGCGTAGCTCGGCGAGGTTAGGCTGGATTGTGTATGCGGTGGAATGAGCGGACATTGCTTTGTTCAGATGGCCACCTGGTGTGACTACATTGGGGGGGGGGGGGGGGGGGGGGGGGGGGGGGATGTGAGTGAGCCTCTCCTCTATTAAGAACCCAACCCCCCTCTCCCACCGCCTAAACTCCCCCTGCCCCCTGAAACAGGGGCAAGAAGTTGTCAAGATCCTCAACCTTTGAGCAGAGCCCTTCAAACACGGGAGGCAGCCCATTCCGTGCTGAGGATATCAATTATAGATAGGGGTTACCACCGCGGCTGAGGATTGCAATGTCAGACGGCAAATAGACAGCTGTGGAGAGCTGAGGATCTTTCTATCAGATGTGTGGTGGTGTGTGTGTGTGTGTGTGTGTGTGTGTGTGTGCGTGTGTATATTCCGTACTGGAGTGTGAGTATGTGTGCTTCATGTGTCCCTTGTTCACAGCATCATATTGGTGTATTTTCACCACTTCTCCAACTTCACAGAGTGAGAGAGGGCGAGTCTGCTCTCTCAGTTAGCTGACTGGTAAACAGCTCACCGATGCTCACAGGCCACAGGGGAGAGCAGCAGCAGCAGAGCTAATAGCATCAGTGTTAAGTATTAGGCATTGTGAGGCAGACATGACCATAATGTCATTAATATTTAGCTTAAAAGCAACCCCTTAGGCACAACAGGATGAGCACCATCCATCGCGGTGTGAGAGCTGCTGCAACAGACAAGACACGGAGGCGGAGGGCCGGTCCGGTAACATCCAGACTCCGGGAGGCTCGGTGCCAGGCCGCCCGAATCAGTTAGCGACGTTCAGCTGTGAGACGTGCTCGGCAGCTTTTGAGCCCATTACCACCGTCCCTGGATCCAATCAGGAATCCGGCAGCAGTATCAGTCAATGCCTGCAGCTCTCACTGTACCGTAGACTGCTGTTGCACAAGCACACAGGCAGGCAGTTAGAGCGCGATGCGATGATGCCTGTTCTGTCCGGACTAGTATAGCTTCGGTTGATGTCGCTGGGATCCACTGAGCTCAAGGAAAAATACTGAGGAAATACTCACAGCATACAAACCCAGAGAAATTATAGTTTCCATGTGTGTGTTTTGTGTTAAAGCTGCACTAGGTGAGATTTTTATGTAAAAATGCAGCTGTCTTATCACACTGTAGAGCTGCAGCATCCCTTCCCCCCTAATTGAGATGTAGATTCACCCTATTTGCCTAAAGGAAATTCTGGTGTCGGGCACGTACACATCTCTGCCCAGAGGAAGTGATGAATCAAAACCTAACAGCAAAATCCAAACTGTCCAGAGAAAGCTGGACTCACCAACATTAGCTGGACTCACCAACTTTTCCTCTCTCTTTGGTTTCCTTTGGTACAAAGTGATAACAGACATGAGCGTGCTGTGTGCAGATTACTGACATCACGTTACATGATTTCTGGAAATTGATGTTCAAATTGTTCAGTTAACTCTCTCTTAACTCACTGCCATTTGGAGCTACCAACATGCAAAGCTGCCTACAGCAGACAATCAAATGTTCTCCACTGGCATTGGAATTTATTGGACTTTTTTTGTTTTTTTTACTGCTGAATACTCACATGTACTAGCTGCTCCTGCGTGTCAAACTCGCGGCAGCAGCTCTCCCAGTGGCAGTTTGTCTCGTACACCACCTCCGGCTCCTGCTTGCTCTCATCCTTGTCCCCCTCCTCCTTCACCAGGGTCATCCCATCTGGATGGTCCTGGAGAAAGACATTTTTTTTTTTCAGATTAGCAACCAATACACCAGGCGGCACAGAGAAGTAATGCTGACTTAAAACCAGGAACCAGGAATAAATTGTGGTAGCTGTTTGAGTGGATTTAGGTAACATAATTTAAAGGGTTGCATCCAATCCATCTAAAGCCGTCATAAAATATTTGTTCAACACCCCGCTGGTTCAGATGTAGGAAGCACAGCCACAAAATGCCCCCCTCTCCCTCATCCCCCCCCACCCCACATGATTTGGTTACACGCCTCGACCACAGTGCCCATGTGAATCTGGCCTTGTTTGGCTGGCTGGGAGAGAGAAGTCTGGAGAGCGGAAATGTAGCGCTGAAAGCCCAGCTCTGTATTTGGGGTTGATATACGACAGGTCCTGGGCGAGTATTTCAGGAATCTAACCCCCTCTTCCTGCTGTAGGTTGCTCCATTAGCCTAGACATATTTCACTGTCACTGTTACATGGCTGAGTGGAGCAGGGTTTGGTCTGGACTAATACAGCAGCCCGGGCTTCACCACACACCTCAGGCTGTATCACAGCCGAATATTGACTCTAACAGCGTTTTTTCCTGCAGACACAAACACACGGCGGGCTTACTCTTATCACATTTCTCTTTCATTTTTCCCACCCACTTAAAATTTTGATTAAACAAAAGAGAAAACAATTTCCCTCTAGTGTCCTAAAGATCAATGGAATATTTTGCTTTAGAAAGCAGAGAACAGCAGAGAGCAGGGTGGGAAACTAACACCAGCCAACAGACAAATGCAGGTAAATATGGCTGGTAAGCTTGTCTATTCTTGCAGCCACTTTGGCAGGCAACCAGCCATCATTTGGGCTTCCTATTCTAGTCTAAAATCTGTGAAAAATTGTTGAAGAGGCTGGTGAATTCTGGGATTTACCGACCGCTGTGGACTCTGTTGCTTTCTGCCAGAATGGGAATAGTTTTACAAAACAGTTTTAATAGCTAAAAATAGCTGAAAAAATGTCCTGTAGAATAAATCAGTGAAAAGCATATTTGATACTGTTGATACTATGGACAAGCTCATTTCCTCTGTTATAAATGTCCTGAATGTAAACAATCTTCACCTGTACGCTCACGGCTCCGGGGCTGGGCAGCTCCTCCTCTGGTTTCAGTTTAGATCGCTTGTGGTGCATCGGGTCTCCTGTGCTGCTCACCGCAGACTCACTCGTCGGTTTGGTCTGAGGAAACAGAAAATATTCATACATTTAAAACTTTCATTTGATCATGTTAAGCTTCCCACAGACACATGTACAATTACGGACAATAACGGAAACAAGCTCTTTAGATTTATTGTTATCCTTTGTAGTTTTATTAACCATACATGTGATGCTTATCAAGCTGAGTGTTATATGTGTTGTTTTTACATAAGCAAACTCTATAAGTCAATCAATCATTTAGTTAATCAATCAATCAGTCAAGCAATAAATCAATCAGACAACATGACCATGGCTGAACGTCAATATCTGATTCAGTGTCCTCACTCTTTAACTGTGCTAATGAAAAACTATGCTGCTCAATATATCACATTAGCTACCCTAATCACAGCAATTAAAACAAACTCAATGAACCAATTCAATGAACCATTCACTGAACCACTGGATGACCTGACTTTGGCCCTGGCTTAAATTCAGCACAGGGGGAATTCTTGTTACACGCCAAGCTCACCAGAAAAAAAAAAGAATTAACAAGGAGATTCGAAATTCCTGGAAAAGGAAGCAAGTTTCCTTGGCTTTGTGTTGTTCCTGGCCTCTCCAGGAAAATGTTTGGTCCTGAAATGCTGGTACTTTTTCACAGGATACTGTGAGAGAGCTGAGATCCTGTCAGTCTCTACGATATGTAACATATTTGTTTATATTTGCCCTACTAACTTTGCTGAAACATATGAGATTCTGATGTGGTCCCAAAGCAATATTCTGTTTATTCAGGAGAAGGAAAGGGCAATTTTGGTGTGCACAATTTGAATGAGGCCTCATTCTCAGTAACACAGAATTCTAGCTGCAGGAACAGCAGGGAGGATTGGTAATAAACATTGAATATTTACTTTAAATGTGGGCCCGCACATACAGCAAGGACTGAGGAAAGAGAGAAAAAGCCCTTTTGGATCCATCCATCCATGTCAATATTCCCTCTCTCTATCCTTGTTCTCTCTCTAGTGATTAATGGAGTCAGCAGTGGGATTCTATGCTAACAAGCCCCTTGTTGTTTGCTGCAGGCACGTTCTGGGCCGCGCTCGGCAGTCCAAAAACAAGAGACAACACAAGTAGGAGGAAACTCCCAGGAGATTAGTGCGTGGAGGGGGGGCCTGCCTGTACCATGTTAGCGCACTCCGTTTCGCAGAGATGTGGCTGGCATACAGCGCCGCTATCTATTACCTGTGATGATGAATCGCACAGGCGTCTACCGGCGCTCTCACCTGTGAGGAGTCGTTGGAGACTGCCGAGCGCTCGCTGGCGCTGAGCCCGGCGGGGGGGATGCCAGGTACCGGCCTCTGGGTGGCGAAGGCTGGCGTCGGGTGGATGAGCGGCGGACTGTGGCCAAAGGCGGAACCCACGATGCCCGGCTGCCGGCCAATCAGCTGCTGGTGCATTTGCAAAGCCACCGGGGTTGGAGGGTAGGCAAAGCTTAAAGCTGGGCTGCAGGGGGGCAGAGGGAAGAGGCAAGGGCTGACCAAATGTGCTGGGGAAAATATACAGTACATCACAATACCGGAATACAACTTTACCATGTATTAAAACATCAGCCGCAGTGGCAATGAGGCAAAAAAAGAGGGGAAAGGCAGGACAGACAGTGAATAAATGGATTGTTCTGGATAGCTCCTCATCCCTGAGGACAATCTGACAGGAGGTGGTGTGGTAATGCTGGAACCACGGGGCTCCCGGCAAATCCCTGCCAATGAATGTTCAGCTTGTTAACACACAGTGAATTATCATGTGGTCTGTGTAAGGTAGTATGTCATTCTTCCACTGGGCAAATGATAGCGATGATAAATAATCTGGAGTGTATCGTACAGTAAATAAAGCAGAATTATTTTGCTGTTACTGCAACTGGATGCCTCGTGATTTTTCCTCACTATCTGTAGTTTATTTTCCTGCGACCTAAGGTAGCGTTGTTGATACTGCGGTGGATACTAAAAATCCATGAAGCCACCAACCCTCCTCTGGGGTCCTTCTGTAACCACAGGTAAACCGCCAGACAAACACAGATCTGTGTGGTTCGACAGCAGCGGCGCGCGGCCTCCATTCATCCTGAGCGCTGACGCCTTGCTCTCAGTGCGACCCATATGTCTGCTGATCTTATTACCGGCCGAGTGGAAATCAATGGGCCGAGACACATTTGGGGGCCCATCCGCTTGTCATATCACTCATCAGTCTGTTGGCCCTGGCTATTTGGGTCCTGTCACTACCACAGTGGCCGAGCACGCAACGTGATTGATCAGCCTCTTCTTACAGATCGCTGATCAATGGCCGCGGGTGGGGCGATGGATCTTTGCCTTTTCCTTCTCCCTTCCTTTCTTTTGCTCCCTCGCTCGCTCTCTGGTGCCGCGGCGTGATATATGTGATGTTTCCATGAGGTGTGCGGGATGACTGACACTCGCCGCCGGGGAGGCAGGCTGACTGGCTGGCTGGGAGATCGTCACCCACAAGGGGGTTTGACATGGATGATACACAAACACACACACACACACACACACACACACACACACACACTTTCCCGTTCTCTCTCTCACTCTCTCACACACACAGACACATGCTGACACACAAACACAGTATGTTTTTACATGGTGATACTACGGTATCATCCTGAGGGGGACACATTGGTACAGGTTTTACACTTTTTTTTAAGTGTACTGTGTAAAAAAATACAATGATATTAGAGACATTATTCCCCAGGGAGAGATCCTGCTGTCTGATTTACAATTGGCATTTGCTAATCCCTGAATGGCCACCTTGAGAGAAACACAGTCAATCAAAGCACCTGAAAGACACTCTGACAGGATGCGAGTTAAACTTTTGACTCTGCACTGCAGGATCAACTGGATCCTTGGTCTTGACTGCTGATTCGAATGTACTGAGCAGAGATGCTTCATATGAAGTCTATTTTTTGGAACTGTGTTTCTGTTAGAATGGTTAAAGTAATAAATATATATAAAATCATGTCAAAATCATGAAATCCAAGAGAATCTTGTGGACCACCACTTTAAATTATCTGCAATATTTAAAAATGTATGCAGGACAAACACCCCCTCCAGCACACACACACACACAAACCACAGTCCAGCCAGTACCTGATGGCTCCAGCAGAGAGGTGGCCGTAGGAGCCGCTGGTGGAGGAGCTGGAGCGGGAGTTGTTGAGGATGGTGACGAGGGAGTTGGGTGAGGTGCGGATCATGGTTTGCAGGTCAAAGCTGTGTTCAGAGAGCGGTGAGATGGGCAGAGGGCGCTTCCTGCTGGGCCGGGACGGCAGCCTCGGGCTGGGGAAACGAGAGTCTGCAGGAGGAGAGGAGAGGAGGAGGTTAGAGTTGAGGAGGATGGCCCAGTGGTTAGAGAGACCGCTCTGTAACTGAAAGGTCACAGGGTCGAACCCGGCAAGAGCCATTGTGTCCGTTGACAGCCATGTGTCCTGTCAAATTGTTCTTCAGAAAAACACTGAACCTCTACCTGCTCACTCATTCTGTGTCGTTCTGGATAAGAAGAGCAGCTAAATTCCTAAAAAGGAGTTTATGGATAAAAAGATTTATTGGTTTATACATGATTTTTTGTTTGACTTTTATCCAAACCCTAACCTAATCTAACCCTAACAGATGACATTTTTGTCAATCATCAGACAAAAGGCTCATCTGAATGAGTGTTCAGCTGTCAGTTGATGCACTGCTTGCATTTCATCCATGAGAAAACATGCCTTTTATGTTGGAGAAATGCTCTGACGGTGTATGGTAATATTTAATCAAGTCCAATTTGACTCGTTATTCAAATGCAATCAGTGTTGACTGGAAATACTAAAGGGGGTTTGAAAAGGTAAAAGGCAGAAACGGAAAAACCATTCTCTCCCCACATACAATGAGCCACGGGTAGAGATTAAAACATGACTTTTGTTGTCTTTTCACATGGAGATGTCACAAACAAGACAGGGAAAAACAGAGGGAGATGGAAGGAGGAGAAAAAAGCGCTGAGGGGATGTTGCGCTTTGTGCATGAACTGACACAATGACTTTGTGACTCAAGACTTGGAAATAAAACATTTTGAGTTATTTTATAAAGGCAAACAAAACCAGCTTACACAGCCCCGATAACCCCCCTCCATATTTACGGCCCCCACAATCCATCCATCTCCCAAACGTAAATGCTCCATCTCTCGTTTGACACATCCAACGATTACAGAACGCTCCATTCACATGGTAATCAGCGTGTGTGGATACGAATTTGTGTGTGTGCATGTATGCCTCTGTGGCGGCGGCGGTGGTGTTCTGGCATACACAGGCCTGTGTTTAGAGTACAGCATAAAGCTGTATGGAGAGGAACACCCCCTTTACATTGTCATTGCTGTGGCCCCGTATGGAAAAGCTGCCTTTCTCTTTGATGTCTTAGTGAGGAAGAAGGGGGTGGAGGGGCAGCATACATATACACATAGAAATAAACATAGGGGCACACAATAACACACAAATCCCTGAGCTCACACGATCGCACAACACAATGCAGTACAGTGCATGTTAGTCACGTGACGAAATGTCTGCTTCTTCACTTATTTCATTCAGCACAAATCATATAACTCATCCTCCTGCATATCAAATCATACCTTATCTTCCTGGAATAAACTACATCCAGCCTTCTACATCGAATCCCTACCTTGCTGGTGACCTGTGACTCTGCCTGACACACCCAAACACTTTTCTTTAACTTAACAAGCCGGATCCACGCGAGTGTTGAGGGACAGCCTCCACTTGTGGTGAATTAGGAGGGGGTTTAGCCGGGGGGAGGGGCAGCGTCCCACCACTGCGAAGCCTCCTGGGAGTGGTGTTTATTAATGCACAGCCCAAATGATAAATCGGCCAACCGGGGAGAGAGAGAGAGGAGCGTCTTGCCTCGTAGCAGGACTGTCCCTCTAATTTCCTCTTGATTTATGGACGGGATGGCTGGTTAGGCGCCGCGTCATTAATTCACGCGGCCAGGGAGGGTTCAGACAGGCCGGACTGACGGCATTGGAAATAAAAGCCGGTTCCAAACCTGGAGTTGAACCCTCGCCGACACACCTGGGGGCCACCTGAGAGGGACACTATCACAGCAGCGCTGGGAAGGGATGCAGGGAGAGTATCGCACTGTACAGAATTTATATGTGCAACAGAAATCTCAATATATGAGATGTAAAGGCACTAAGTCTAGAAATAAATCAAAATGGCAATAATCATAATTCTCATAATGAGTGTAATTATAATTAATGTCAAACATAAAAATTATGTGTCACTATTTGTTTATGGATGTTTTTTAGGTAGATTTTGCTGAACAGATGAAATTATTGCAAATCTACTGCAATTAGACTCCATAACTATAATCAATAAATACAATTAACCAGGATGTTGTTATGAAAGTTGCGTTTCGGTGTTCAAAACAAAGCTCAAACATAATTGAGACTGAACCCATTAATAAGGAAAAAACACTATAACATCATGAGGAAAAAAATAGAAAGGAAATTAAAATTAACTAATAAAGACTCCAAATACAGATGTTAGCATGGTGATCCATGAGCACGAGCGCTAATTAGGCAGTAAGGAGGCAGACAATAGCCCATTAAAGCACAAATAGGCAGGACAGGCCCATTGTTTCATTAGCCCAGCTCTCTCTGAAGGTAATTACATTGATGTGAAGTAGACTAAAATAGCCGCCGTAACATGGTAGAGCACATTATTAGTGAAAGCCTCTTGATACGCTCTGCTCTTTGTATATTTTTTTCTAAAACCCAACAAAGCTTTAAAGTGTTAATTTTTCTGGCGTGGAACACACATTGTTGAAACATGATGAGTTATTACTAGCAATGATCACAGGCGATTTTTAAGTGAGGAGCCAGCATCTCCACTTGAAATTTGGCCCTAATTGTTTTGTTTCAGTCTATTAATCTTAAAAAGTGACACAGAAGAAAGGATTTCTCCAGTGATGAATGGTGGGACATTCCAATTCCCACTTAATAGCAATTAATTTTCTGATACCCGCACAAGTTTGGCTAGTTTTAATTAGTTTGTTCTGAGGAATAGGGGGAACCTCACCCCGGATTTCCATGAAAGCGGCGTCTGCCTGACTAAATACATTCTCATCAAAGGGAGCGGGGTGAGGCTGTCCGACCTTCCTAAGATTCAGTGTGCGTTTAATTTCCTATTTACACTTTAAAATAACTCATTAGCATAAGTCCTCTGCACACAGTCCTGAGCCCAACACATTAAGACAATAGCTCATTTAAATCATGTCAAAGTATAGTTGCAGCTCCCTCCTTGGCATGGTTGGACTGCAGTTTGATCTATATATAGAGTATGTGCTAGGTGTAGGCCTACTGTGAATGTGCCTTTTAGTGCCATGGTTAAGGGTTGAATTCCCACTGGGGCCATCCATGCTAAAAATGCATGCAGTCATGGCACCGTAAGGCGCTTTGGATAACAGCATCCACCAAATGTAATATGCAGTGACATACACATACACTGCCAGTCAAACGTGTGGACACACCTGATTGAATGCACTATGTTTTTCATATTCTTAAAGCCATTTTGATCTAAAGGCTTATGCTTAAATGCCTGAAATGTGTTTCTTAGACAAATATAAATAGTGAAGTTGATTCCTATGTATGAATTTCTTTCCAAAGCCTGGATGGCTGCTTTAAAGAATCTAAAATATAAGATAGTTCTGATTTGTTTAACACTTTTTTGGTCATTGCATAATTGCATTTGTGTTATTTCATAGTTTTGATGTCTTTACTATTATTCTAAAATGTGGAAAATAGTAAAAATAACTAATAAAATAATACATAAATAATACAAAAATGTGTCCAAACTTTTGAGTAGTAGTGTAAAAGGACCTAAACAGACAAACATTAACAACAGAATCATACAATTACATTACTCATTGGCCTATGTTGTGAAGAACTGATTTATGAATCTGAACTTGGCGGTATCAAAGGGCCAAAATATATATATGAGATAGTCATGGGAAGCTAGCTGGTGATCCTGGATCAGCACTCTACTCTGAGAGACTTGATTAGAAACAGACCAATGTGTCTATATCACATCAGCTATGAGTCATGAGTGTAGCGGTATGAGATCTATGAGATCGGTGCAGACTTACTCTCCATGGCCTGCAGGTATTCCATGTGCAGGGCGCTGCTGCCGGCGCCGGCCGTGGACGCCACCGAGGGGAGCAGGTCGGTGGCGTAAGGGCTTCGGTGGCCCGCCAGCAGGGCCATCTGGTGGTAATACTCTGCTGTAGTCAGACCTGTGTGTGGGGCTGGGGAGGGAGGTGGGATGGGTGGAGAGGATGCAAGGTAAAGAGAGGGAGAGATTGAGACGGAAGGCAAGAGGAGACAGATAAGACGAGGATGCGAGAAAGGAAAACTTTGAGAAAGGTGGGGCAAGAGGGTGCAAGAAGAGAAAGGGAGGGAGAGCGGTACAGGAGGAAGAGGAGAGGGGTGAGAAGGAGAGAGAGGAGGAAAAAGAATTAGGCGATGAGGAGGACACGACAGGAAATGCACCTGCACTGCATTACAAGCCTGCGTTCATTTACATTAGATGATAATCAGCTCAGCAGAACAGTAATGAGCACATTAGCAACACCATCAAGTTAAGCAAAACAGCTGCATAGGGAGCATCACCTGAAGTCGAGAGTCCCACATGGGATTACCGGATGCTTGCTCAGAGATTACAGTTAGTATGCATTAGTGTGTGATTGATGCATTCATGCCAAGCATAGCATAAGTCATTGTCTTACAATACAATTCTTAAACGGCCCTTTCTCTTCTTCCTACTGTTCCTTGATCACTTGGAGAGTGTGCATGGGTGTGTGTGTGTGTGTGTGTGCTTGTGTGTGTGGTATATGAGTATGTAGGCTGATTCGTCTTATGCCAGAGCTGCAGTATGCAGATACGCAACCTGCTCCCCTACTCTGCTCCTTTAAACTCCATAGGAAAACAAAAGGCCTAAATCTGCCCAGATAGATCTGCATGCATAAAGAAATAGCAAAAGATTCTGCCCCCTCTCTACTCTCTCTCTCTCTCTCTCTCACTCACTCTGTCTCTCTCTTTCTTAAAATACCTCTCTTTTCCAAGTCATTCCCTTAGTTATAGAGTGCTGTAAGTCCTTGAACCGTCGCCTAAAAATAAACATCTGGTGGTGGGCTTCCTTATGCAAATATTCTAAGAAAGGGAGAGGGAAAAGACTAACACTGTGGTTTTGGATGCAAATATGGAATCGGTTCAGACCCACAGAGTGCTGCGGCTAATTCCTGTCTTTTTCCCCCAATTCAAGAAAAAAAAAGAGAAAATAAATAAAGAAACACTGTATGAAAAGATCTCCTCCTAAGGCCGGCCTGTATGCCTGCAATATGCATCCCTGATTGGTTGAATGAATGTAAGAAAAAATTCTAAATTAATTCGATCTGGGTATTATGTCTTAAGTGGAAGGGGGGAGTTTCTTAATTGTCTTCGCTGTTCCGCTTTAGCTTTGCTTTTGCATTCAACCATAATGTGCCCCATTCTCTATCCATGCGCAGAAAAGGGCTTTGCGGAATTTCTAAATCAGAAATGTTGGCATCCGAGTGCGATCCTGGGGGCAAAGGGGGAGTGGGGGAAGGCTGTCAGTGTGGCACTCAGAGACGTGCCTCAGGACTTGGTGAGCCACCGGGAGCTCCTTCAGCACAACAATAGGATAAGGGGCAAGCCTACCTCTGAACCCCATCTCAACAGAGAGAGAGAGAGAGAGAGAGAGAGAGAGAGAGAGATAGAGAGAGAGAGAGAGAGAGAGAGATAGAGAGAGAGAGAGAGAGAGAGAGATATTGTGTGTGAGGGAGGAGCAAAGAAAGCTGTGAAAGCAAATGTGTGGTAGCAAGAGGGTGGCACTAAATCCCACCCACTTTAAATCTCCATCGGATTCTGTTAATTAATTCATCATTATTCAAATGTACTTTTTGGTAAAAAAAAACAACAAAAAAAACCTTTGCATATTGAAGAAGGAGCCTCCCTGTAAGCATGGTGATATACTAACAACACAAAAGCTGATGGGTTAATTAATCACTGGGTTGATTAAAGGAGTAATTAGGTGCCTCATTCACAATTCACTGCATTATAAACTGTAAAGGGATCATGTGGTAGGTTGGAGAAACTATTTTGATTTAAAGCAAGCTGAGCCTGGTGCACATTATGTTGTGGTAATGGAAAATTGGAGGGTAGAGAGTTTCAGTTCGAGTACATACTTCCTGTCCGCAAAGTGCAATGTTGGAGTGGAGAGCAGGAGAGGAGGAGGCTGAGAGAGGCTGGTACTAGACACTCTTGGTCTTCACTTAGACATAGTTTTTCACAGACGTGGATGAGAAGAGGTCAAGTGTCCCGGTACATAGGAATCGCCCCTGCTATCTGCCTCTTCACAAATACACTTCAACACAAGGCAGGGAACTAGAGTGGGTCTCTGCTGCTTAAGTGCCTAAAGGTTGTAGCCAGCATGGCCGAGGGCATGAGGGCCGTGATGGGAGGTCATCAAGCGGTTTCAAGACCTTAAAGGAGTGCATCGATTTTTGCCAAATAAGCTCTTTGATAAACTTACTCTTGTATAAACAATCTGTAGAAGTTTAACCTCTGCTTTGTCCAGTATCTATTGAGTTTGCTATAGTGTATGTTTCTGCTGGATAGTACTAGATAGCTTTGCATCATCTAAAAAATACTGTAACATACTAAATACTAAGTGGATTAAATAGCTTATTTGCCAGAAAGTGGATGTATTTCTTTAGAGTTTACTATTGATTAGCATTAGATGATTAAACCTGGTTTCACAGATGGGGTGGAGCCTGGCTTGGTTCACTAATTGAGCTCCAGGCTTCAATCTGGTTCTGGTGAAACCTTCCTCTGGCCTTGCCTGTCCCTCTTGCCTGCCTGCACGGCCACTTTAATTGATTTCCCAGTCCTACATCCATCTCAAGATCTCAGGAAACAAATGCTCCCTGTAGGACAGCGTAACAACCCCCCAACCCTGAACCTGAGTCCGACCCTCCCTCAGCGTGAGCGGTGTAACTGTACGTGACCGCGCCGCTCACTGATGCATCCTCCAGAGGTCTCTGACATGATTCACAGATCAAAAGGATTAGCCTCCTTCCAACCTGCACCCCCCCCCCCCCACACACACACACACACACACACACACATACCTCCCACCCCCCACCCACACGCATGCAGTCACACTCATAATACTCCCATCCACTCTCTCCCTCTCTCAGATAACATCTCACTAACCACTGGGTCTTAATAGAGATGGATCTGGCCGCCTCTCACCTGACCTCCTCTGATCTCAAACAGGAATTAAACCGATATGGAGAATCACCAGAACGCTCTTAATAGCTTCAACTATCGACTCCCCACTAATCAATTATAACAATTATTTTTAAAGGTCTACTGAGACCTTATCGCCTATTTCTGCTCCGCTGAGGCTGTGTGAATGGTCTGTGCTGAGTGTGCATCTGTGCTGCGTATGTGTGTGTGTGTGTGTGTGTGTGTGCATAATGCTTCGTGTGTCGGGTGTATGTTTCACTTTACTCACCATCTGCAGGGCTGAGGCCCCGGGCGGCTGAGAGCACAGAGATGGAGGGGCTGCTGTGTAGTGAGCGGATGTAGTCCATGTATGGGTTGATGTAGGGGTGCGGAGGGTGAAAGGGCGACTCCGCCCCCACAGAGGGGTTCCGCTGGGGCGAGATCCGGATGAGGGAGATATCGGAGAAGGCCGGACTGCCCGCCAGCGCAGGAGGCCTGCAGAGAGATACGGGAGAGAAAAACAAAGAAAGAATAAGAATGCATACTTTGAATTTTCTATAATACAAATGCAAAATAAGACTCTGACTCATTCACACGCCCAGCCTGATATTCAGACTGAATGTCCATTTTGTTACCACTCCATTATTCAGTCTGACATTGTCTCCATGTTAGCCGTTTTCTGTGTGTGGAGGGTTGATTTTCCCCAAACCAATCACTAGTGACTGGCGTATCCGGCCGCTCTGACATTGTTATTTTCAGTTAAATTGATGCTGGGCGTATTTACTAACTTTAACAAGATTATTTCTTTGAGCGAGGACAGGCTGTTGACTAGAGCAACACCAGACTCTCTGAATCGCTCGACACAATCTGAAGAGTAGGCACGACGCGATTCAGGAGTCTGGAACCAGGCTATCACACTCCAAGATGCATAACTGTAACAAATACTATCATACAAAACATCTATACTCCAGTGACTTCCCAAATTAAACAGGCGCATCATGCTCATTTCTTCAGGCATGTATGTCTCTGCTTGTTTTTGAACAGCCAAAACCTTGACTTCACTGCTGTGGGTGGACTGGCAGTGGCGCGGCCGGACAAATGGACTGTGACACTATCACTCTCCCTCCATCTGCAAGGCAGAGAGGGGAGCGCTGCATTCCAACTGCTCCCTACGCAGACATTTCCTCAGATCAAAGGCAGCTTTCAGCGCTGCGTCTTAATCAGAGTGAAACGGTAGACCACGCTCACCGCTAGCCAGCGCCAGACAAGCAACGCTACACCACTTCTCCAGGATGGCTCTGCACTTGGCTGTGAGTTGACAGAATTTACTGCATTACACATGACGGATACGATGTTGTGTAAAATCCATCGGCTGGTCACACACAAGATAGTGGTCTCTGTTAAAATAGAAAATATGAATAATATCAGGCTATTCTTTTATATCAAAAAAACCTTTCTGTCTATCTGGTCTGAGGCATGAAATAAAGTTGAGAGCAATCAAGAAAACTTCTTAGGAGCCAAGTTCGAGATGAACTAATTTGTCTCCCTTCTTATAATTGGCTAGGAGGGCTAGGAAACTTCATAATGATGGCCTTCACCACAAAGGCCTTCCCCCGAGGATGTGGAGAAATCCACATATCAGCCAGACATTAACAGGCTGAGAGATTAGAGTGAATTAGCCCCTCCACTCCTCTGTGGCTCCCCAACGGACCAGTCTACTGTGACAAAAGACCCCAGGAGAAGGAGAGGATGAGGGAGGGAGCGAAGGAGGGAGAGGGAGAGAGAGAGGGAGTGGGGGTTTAAAGGAATGGGGTCGGATAAGAGGGAGGTGAGGAGGAGGAGAGATGGAAGGGAAAAGAGAGGAGAGAGAGAGAGAGAGAGTGAGAGTGAGAGTCCCGGCCCAGAGTTTGTCTCACAGTGACCTTGAGCAAGGCCAGGGGAGCGGAACAGCCCAATTACGACCTCCGCCCCGTCCCCTGGTCCCCCACCGGCCCCGCTGTCCCTCCACTTCACAGCCCCCCTAATGAAAGAGCTCAGGCCAGGGCCAATAATGAGCACTGAGCACTGAGGAGCGGAAACAACACACACACACACACACTCACGCATACGGACATATGTGTACACAGGCGTTCACACACACATACCAACTTTTGTTTTCAGCAGCCTTTCAGTAATTAGCCCAAAGGGGCTGCGGGGTGATTTTCAAGGCTTTCACTGCGTTCAGTTCAAGAGTGTGACACCGTGTCTCTGTGATGCTGAAGCAGGTACATGAGGAATGGACGACAAGAAGCACTCGTCCTCTTGAGAGGGGAAGTCGTAGTCATCCAGACAACAGAGATGACATTACATTACATTACATCATTTGGCAGACGCTTTTGTCCAAAGCGACTTACAATAAGTATATTATGTCAACAGTAGTAAAACCAACTGTGCATCACAGTCTTCATCAGCTAAGACTTTTAATAGGAATAAGTAGCATTTGTTGAATTATTTTTATTTTTATTTTTTTAAGTTTAAGAAGGGCAGAAGATAGGTTAGTTCAAGAAGGGTCCAGGTGTAATCTGAAGAGATGCGTCTTTAGTCTCCGCCGAAAGATGGGCAGTGATTCGGCCGTTCTGACAGAAGGGGGGGGGAGGGGGAGCTCGTTCCACCATTGTGGCGCCAGGGATGTGAAGAGTTGCGACCGGGGTGAGCGACTTCTGAGTCAACATAGCTGGGCTCAGAAAATTGATAGCAATGGAGGGGCGAGGCGATCTGCAAGGGTGGAGGAGCGGAGGGAACGAGGCGAGGTTTGGAACCTGACCATAGATTGCAGATTGAGGGGGGGGGGGGCAGTCTGATCTACTGCCCTGTAGTCTGTAGATCAAATTCAAGACCAGTGTCTTGATGCGTGCAGAGATGGGAAGCCAGTGAAGCGACCGGAAGAGGGGAGTGAGGAACATCATAAGCCTTGTTGTTAAAGTTCAAAGGATGTAAAGGTGAGATGTTTGGGATTTTAACTGACACTGAAATACACTGTGTTTGTATACTGCCTCCATTTGATTTGTGTGTTTCTGCACGTCTCCTGTCAAATGAGTCATGAGAAATATTTTACTTCCTCAACACAAAACAGGCCATGCTGAGGGCATTCTGTGCAATCTACCCTCCAATTGAGTTCTTGACAGGTGTGTGTGTGTGTATGTGTGTGTGTGTGTGTGTGTGTAGGTGTGTGTGTGTGTGTGTGTGATATGCATGGTCAGCCATGTGACATCAAAGTGAACGTCACATTGCAGCTGTGTTGATCTGTGTAAATGAGGCATATAATGGTGGCATGTGGGCACATGACTTGCTTATCTCACACACACACACACACACACACACACACACACACACATATTCATGCATGCACGCACACATACAACTGAGGAAAACCACAAGAAAACCTGATCCTTGTCATGATGACAGAAAGAGACAGAACAGAGGAGAGGCCAAACCAGGGACAGAGACAACCAGACACAGAAACAGAAACAGAAATAGAAATAGAAATAGAAATTGAAATAGAAATAGAGAGGACCAGAGTCTGAAGCATTTGTCTCTGAACACCTCCATAAGACTATATTACATTTTGACCATTGATCTTCTACTGTGCAATAAATAGTACAATAAACTTAAATTCCTGCATCACCAACATTACAAGCGACCAGCAGGAGTGCAAGTGTCAATACCACAGCACAGTAAATGGAACAAATACTCCTGTGTCTCTGGAAAGGCTGGTATGTATGATAGAGACATTTTAGGTACAGAAATGAGAAGCCAGGAAGAAAGGTAGAAGAATTTGATTATTTCTTTCCTAGTCTGGCCCTCCACATCCGCATGCCTGTGTGAGGAGAGCCACACACCCACTCTGGCCGCCGTGACAGTGATTAACCCTGTCATGCGTTGGCTGCGTCTCCCCGCACTGACCCTGGCTAAATGCCTCTGCTCGCCTTGTTTTTCCAATTAATTTAGCGCATAGGAACAGGCAGCCAGGAAAAGAGAGAGAGAGAGAAAAAAAAGCAGGGTTGTGCGGTCACAAAAAGAACCGGTAACAAAGAGTGAGGGGGAAGAAAGCGTGCGTGTTGCAGATAGGAAGAGAGATGGCACATGTTGATTGGTAGGAAGAAGGGGGGGACATTTCAGGTGAAAAGGGAGAGAGAAAAGTTTGCAGGGTGTTGAAGGGAGGGGTGGAGGGGAAAGGAGAGAGGTGTGGAGAGAGAACGCGGGATATGAGGAGGCAGAGGGAGGGCCGCCGAGGGGAGGGGAAGACAGTTAGAGGATGAACAGTAGTCGGAGGGAGGGCGCACATGGAGATATGGACTGTGAAGAGTTAGAGAGAGAGAGAGAGAGAGAGGGAGGGGAGTGAGAGAGGGAGGAGAGGGAAATAGGTCTCTAGGGGTTCAGAGCCAGGTGTGAGGGGATTTGAGGAGGACAGGAGAGAGATGGATGGCATGGAGGAGTGTGGCGTGTCTAGAGAGAGAGAGGGAGAGAGAGAGAGAGGGAGAGAGAGAGAGAGAGAGCATGAGAAGGGCCCATCCTCTGTGTTCAGCCCCTCTCTCCAGTGCCTTGATCGTCTTAGCATCTGCCAGTATGCATTAATCAACATGACGAAAGGAAGTAATCTGACAATGTGCAGTGTGTGTGCATGAATGTTCACCCCGTGTGTGTGCGTGTGTGTGTGTGTGTGGGTGTGTGAGTGCATATGTGTGTGTGTGTGTGTGTCTGCACCCAGTGCCAGCGAAGTAGCGTCTTAGTTACACCTGATTTAAGATTTACATCAAAGCTGTACCCCAGGGTTTGCAGGCTGCTCTGTCTTACCAGGGTCATGGTATGCAGAGCGGCAAAAAAAAAAACTTTTCCTCCACTCCTCCACTTCCCTCCACAGGTTTATAATTCCTATTAACCCTCAAAGAAGATATCCTGCAAACCGGGCACGAGGAAAGACGGAGCTCCTGACATATGGAAGCCATTTCCTCTCACGTGGCCTGTGTTAAACCAGCCAGCGCCTCTTTAAGACATCGCATGTTTACACGGGGCGGTCTGTGGATTTGAAACTGTCGTCTTATTTCACTGGATGACTATATACTTTCCCAGTGTAAATATGACCCCGAAAGATCTTGAGGTTTCGACGAGGGATGTGTGTCCATGTAAATGTCCTTGAATCTTTGTTTGGAGCAAGGTTATATCAACACTAATAAGAAATAGCTTTTTTTTTTTTGCAGACGCTGCAGTTGAAACACGCAGCTGCGGCGAGGGCCGATGACCTCACTTAGGCACAGAAGGTATCATTGTGGTGCAGCAGTTAGACCTGCTGGTGTTGACACTGTGCCCTGCTAAAACAGGGCCTGCGCTTTGCAAAATACTTTCAGCTCAAAGGATGAAATGCTTGCACAAGAAAGAAAATGAACAAAAAAAAAAATCTGTCTTTCTGTACTTTGCTGAAGTATACAGGAAATTGGTGGGTCCAAATCCAATAATCCAATAACTGCCTGTGATTGCTCATAGCCCAGCATGTTCTTCATCAATAGCTACTGGATTCGTCCCAAAATGAGATTTGGAAATAAAAAGTCTGACAAAAACCATGAAAACCACAGTTAAAACCAATCATGATATCTTCTGAAAGGGGCTATGTGTTAACATTTTAATATCAATAAATCATTACCAAATTAATTTTGAGACGTTAGAAAAATTACTGTAAACAGAACCATCACCAAGAAGACTGGCAACCTTTAAACTCTACACAGCATTTTTTGCATTGTGTGCCATCAGGTTGGATTTTGCAGGAAATCTGCTGAATTGCTTTACGGCACAAAGGCAGATTGCACAGAGTCTTCTTGCATCGGCAGTGAAAGGACTATAGAAAAATTACTTCCAACAAGTTCATCCTCTTCAGTAAAGCGAAATAGAAAACCTTTGTCCAAGGAAGCAAAGATTCTCTTCGCAAAAGGCAGCAATGGGATTTATGAGAAATAATTTTGAGAAACACTAGTACTAACAATACCACCTGCATGAGATAGGGGCTACCAATCGTATCAACCATGGTGTCATTTGTTTATAGTAATTATACCAAGGTATCACAATTAATTTGGCATATGTTTACAAATGCCACACGAGACCTTTATAGTGTAGTGGGTACATTAAGTCCTTGGTTGACAAAATGACACGTTTTACAGCCTGGATCCACTATATTTTGAGTCACAATTTTTTCCTAAATGGATGCATAGCATTTTGGAAATGGACTTTTCATATATATGAGATACAAGATGTAGTATTAAAATCCTGGGCCACAGGTCAGAAGAAGGTGGACCTGTCTCTCTTCCAGGCACATTATGCCTCTGGCCACCAGAAGCTGAGTGAGGCGAGGTGCAGAGAGCAGAGGAGCTCCTGTCTCCACCTCCCAGACCAGGTTTCGGGGGGAACTGGGATCAGTCAGGTGTCAAGGCCTCTCCTGGCCGAGGCTGACAGCATCACACGCCCATTATTCCCCTCCCCACCTCAACCTCACCACCTCATAGAAACCTACACCCCCACCCCCACCCATACCCCCCACCCCACCCCACCCACCCACCCAGCCACAGGAGCGAGGCTGCCATCGCTCTGAAAGCCTAAACCAGAGAGGAGGAAGAGAGGGGCTCCTGACAGCGGAAACAGAAGCACTTTAAAGCTCCCAACCCTTTCACTGAGATCAAAGGGCCACAGGAACAGAGCCAGCTGAGACCCAGGGAGAGAGAGGAAAGGGAGCCGAAGACAAGGGGAGAGAGAAAGACAAGAGAGAGAGAGAGAGAGAGAAACTGAGACAGAGAAAGGGAGAGATAGTCTGGCTTCTTTGGCAAAGTGATGAGATGGGAAAGTCTTCCAATATGCTTATTAGAATTGTCTAAAGTCAGTCATTAAGCATGAAAGTTCTGCCACTAAAAGCACAATCCAACGGGTTCATTTTCCATATTAGTAATGACAATTACAGAGCAGCTGTGATTCAACTCAATTCGTTTTATTTGCAGATCCAAAGAGTCTGTCTTCCATCAAGCCTTTTGCCTCTGGATCTAGCTAACACCTCTGGTGGCAATTACACACAGTTAATGGCTCGGCCTAAGTCTGTTAGCGATCTGACAGGCGGCTCGCACTCACAGCACAGACATTTCATTAAAGCAGGCCAGCAAGTTCACAGTTACAAATTCGGAGGACATTGTCACATTTTTTTTAGATTTTAGCCATTCACGCTCCTATCCAGAGCAACTTGAGTCTTAATCAAGGACACTTTGACAGGATGCATGGCTGTTAATGGACTCACTTTGGCTGTTGCAGGGACCAAACCTGCTGCCCTCACATTTGGAATCTAATATTTTGTAATTTATAGAACTCAAGTAGTGTATTTCAGTGCTAATTCAAGGCTAGGAACTTGTCCTTTGGCCCTCACTATGAGCATCAACAGATAATATACCGTCACTTCCGTCTAATCTGAACTTGATGGGCAGTCCTCTCTCCGTTAAGCTCTTCTTCTGGCAGGTTAGAGGCTGGGCATGGGTCTGGGCCTGGCAGGGCCCGGGGAGGTTGCCAGGCGTCTGGGGTAACTATGCCCCCCCGGCGCTGGGACGGGTCCGTGTGACCCCCTGACATCAAAGGGCCAGGCGGGTTCAGGGGGCGGGGAGGCTTTCTATTCATGGTCACATCAAGCAGGATTCCCTCTCTGTGGGATACCTCTGGAGGCGTGCCAGACATTCCCATGCACTGCACAGTCAGTGCACACACACACACACACACACACACACACACACACACACACACACACATACACACACATACACACACACACTGCTGCTGCTGTCCAGAATACCCTGGACTCTCTTTCTGTGTCTCTGTCTCCTCCCCCTGTGTGTTTCGGTCACACATACACTACCAGTCAAAAGTCTGGACACACCTGATTGAATGTCTTCCATTCTCTTAAAGCCATTTTGATCTAATGGCTTATGCTTAAATGCTTGAAATTTGTTTCTTAGACAAATATAAATAGTGAAGTTGATGCCTATGTATGAATTTCCCAAATTTCCCAAAGCCTTTGCCTTTCCATCAAGTTAAAGGGCGGCTACTTTAAAGACTCTAAAATATAAGATAGTTTTGATTTGTTTAACACTTTTTTGGTGATTGTATAATTCCATTTGTGTTATTTCATAGTTTTGATGTCTTTACTATTATTCTAAATTGTGGAAAATAGTACAGAATAAAGAAAAATGTGGTGTGGCCTTTTGACTGGTAATGTTCATTAGTGTACATATACACACACACACACGCACTTGTCCTGCCAGAAAGATGTACATCCCTGCAGGCACGTACTACTCCTCACTATGGGTGTGATAACATATGTTTATCAACAGGAGTCAGGGAGTGTGACAGGCTCAAGTCATAACAAACGGGTCCAGGTGTCAGAGGCTCTGGGTGTAACTGCTGCCCCTGTGAACCCGCTGGAGGTGTGTCACACATGAAATATGTTCCTTGTTTTAGATCAAGGCTCCGCAGCGCTCCTCACAGTTGTCCGAAGTCAGCAGATTACGCTTTATCATAATGGCAGAAGCACTTCTTCTCAGCGCTTCGCCTGTTCCAACTTATAACCAAACACAATCGCTGTGAATGAACAGGCTTGTAAAAAAAAAACAGAAAAGTTTACGTCTGGGTTTGTCACACAGAAGGGGCTTTTCACAGGCTGTTTGGAAAATCATTTTCCACACCGCAATTAAATGCAATTTCAGCCATCGTGATAAGAATGTCTACCAAAACAAATCAACAAAGAGTATATGGCAAAAAATCAAAACATGAAAGTGAAATTACACTAAATGAGTCTGCCTTTTTTCCTGTAATTTCAAGGGGGCTGGAATCAGGAAACAAACATCAGACCGAAAAAAAGGTTCTCTTGTTGTGTTTCCTCTCCCGTGCTTGAACTTATTACAAATAACGCGAAGCAATCTGCACGGAACGTTCCGCCTTCATCTCAATTTGCCGAAAATCACGTACTTGATTGCTGTTTTTCAAAGCAAGAGTCAACGGTAAGCACAGGTGGAGCGAGTGTTGTTCTCAGCCAGTGTTTGGAGTTCCTCTGGCATGCCCCGGGCTAGAGAGAAGACAGGAGGGGACTCCTGGGTGTTGAAGTGTTAAACTTCTGAAAACAGGGAGGAAGTACATCTATCTCTCCTTTTCCTCTCAAGTAGTGTCTCGATGGCCCCGATGCCTTACACAGAAACCCGGCGGACGCCTGCAGCTAAACAGGGTCAGGTTCCACACCCCATCGCCCTCTGCTACCCAACAAGTCGGTAATGAGTGTGTGCGTCTGCGCGTATAGCCCCTCTCTCAGGTGAGGGAGGTGAGGAGAATGAGTGTGGCCCAGGGCTGCGAGGAGCGGTGTGCATCCGCGGTCCGGTCCTGAGACGGCTCCGCATGATCCACCTCAATTCACCACATCACACTGGGCTGCTGAAATGAGCAGCCGCACGGATGGGCCTGAGCAAATCACAAACAATACACGCCGCTACAAGACAGCAGAGACACACTGCTGGAGACGGCTAATCCTTCAGACTGAGATCTGAGGTAGAAAAGGAGGTCTGAAGGCAGGGAGGGGAGGGAGAGAGGGCGGGAGGGAGAGCAGGGACACAGAGAGAGAAGAACAGGAGCATCAGGTATAAGACGAAAAAAATATATATTTCCTTCTCAGCGGTGAAAATCTCCTTTTCAGAATGAAATCCATCACGTTTTCCTAATACATACTTCGGGTAGAGGAGGGGAGGAAAGCGAAGCGGGCTGGACGGAAGAAAGGCAAGCGCTGGTGGGAAAGTGAACAGACACAGCCTACTTTATTCTGGCCATTTCATCCATCTTGTTGGACTAATAAAATGTCAAGTGGAGTTCCTTGATATTTAATCATGAAGGGGCTGACTGCGTGGTGGTGCCAGGCTCAGGCTTGATGAAGCTTTGGGAGGCTTAAATGCAGACCTGTGGAAATTTTGGCCAAACCACAAAGGAGGGTGTTTTTACAAAGCTGCTACATTACTGAAACAAAATGTTGACATGATTGAGAGGGAAACTGTTCTGTTCAATTCTGTTCTCTGGTTTGGAACTAGGAACAAGACAATAAGTTTCCCGGCTGTGTTTGAACTCCACACAATTCAAATGAACTTTTATCTCTAATTTAGTGAGAGCGCTCACACAAAGGCAGCAACACAGAGATAGACACATACAACAAAAGCCTGCTGCATTTCTTACAAGAGAGTCCGGACACCCCGCAGCTGTGTGCATGACTGCGCATATTTGTGCAGTTCCCGCCGGACGCTTGCGGGGTAAAAAAAAAAAAAAAAAGAAGAAAAAAAAAAAAAAACTTCACAAGCTGACCCCTCTCAAAAAGTGAGGTATCATGGGAGACGGAGGCAGTGAAGGGCTTCTTTTTTTTTGCTCATTCCAAACAGTTAAACTCCAAACGACATTATTAGATGAAACCATTCTCGCACTATCAGATGTAATGGACGCCACATCTGATAAAGGAGATAACGAGGGGCTGAGAGAATAGAATCGTTTTATGTGATATGAATTAATTTTCATTGGTGAAGAAAGTGTAAAAGGAGTGAAATTTTCTCTCAAAAGTGTGATTTAGAAGATAAAGGAAAAGCAAAAAAAAAAAAAAAAAAAGAGCAGAAGAGAGAGGAAAAGAGAGGTGGAGAGAGGTAATGAACTCGTTTCCTCCCACATTAAAGCTGTCGATGGTCTTTAGCGGAGCCTCGGCCTGTCTAAAGGCATTTGAAAACCAACATGTGGTAATATTACACATTGTTACATTTAGGTTTCCCATCATTTATTTGATGCCTGAGCAGCAGAGATGGAGGCACCGGGGAGGGAAGGAGGGACAGAGGGAGGGAGGAAAACGAGGAGAGTCTTTCTGGAGAAAAGCGGGCAGGATTTATGACCCTGTTCCCCTGCTCTCGTTACTTGCTGTAACTGGCCCCCAGAGTGGGATCGCAGGGTCTGGAGCCCAGAGTCTACAGATCACAGTAATGGAAATTCCACATTTCTACACCGCTACACCATGACGTCTGCAGGGCAAAACACTGACAATTGCCTCTTAATTGTTTCTGTTTTTGCCTGATTTCCTTGTATTAAAATGGGTTACTCTGGAGCTGCTAAAGAACAAAATATTTCATTTTGAGATAGGAAACTGAAGTCATTATTTTGTGGAAGAGTCTGTATTTGCTCTTATTGCAGCTCGCTAATTTTAAGCAACAGGTTCTTTTTTTTGGGGGGGGGGGTCATTTCTGAAAAGGAAACTGCTGTAACTAATAGAAGACACTACTCAGTCTTGAGATGAAACAGGTCAGGACAGCGCCTGCCTCAGGTTGTGTGTCTGGGAGCGTGCTGCCAGCGCTGGTAATATCTTGACAGTCATTGCTGTTCTCTAATAGCTCCCAACCAACGAGGGGAGGGTCTTTTACAAAGCCAATTAAGAAGCGGCACGGCCCCTTTAGACGTGACAGTCCGCCACACCCATCAAATAAGCAACCGCCGCAGCCAGAGCAGGGGCCACTGAAATACTACAAGCCTTTACTAATGTGCTCTTTATTAATGCAAATACAATAATCATTGCTCAAGGTTCCTCTAGTGCTGCTGTGCATGGTAGCTGCACTGCAGATTATTACTGTGGCTTACAGGTTGTTGATTTTTTTTAATTTTATGTAGAAAATGTGTCAGTGAAAAATGCATTTTTTCAAATAATAAATTATTAAATGTAAGTATTTAGATGAAAAATGTAGTATATGAACTGGGAGAAGGCAAGGAGCAAAACGCAATGTATGATTATGATTATTATTATTATTATTATTATTATTATTAATAATAAAAAAAAGGCAAGTGAATATGTGTTTAAAATGTATTCCACATTGTTAATTTTTAAAAGACAAATTAAAAAAAATGGCAGTGTAATAAAAAAGATTGGAACTGACATTCAAACACGAGCACAAGAAAATATTTAAAACACTCAAACACGCATGCACACATGCCCACACACACACACACATGCAGACACACCTACACACACACACACACACACACACACACACACACACACATACACACACACACAGAGCTGTTGGCACCTGCCTGTTATCTCCTCTCCTCAGACTCGGTATTCCATTGTGCTCCATGGGAGAGCTACAAATTGAGATCTCAAACATGAAGAGGGGGCAAATGACTTATGTATAGAAAATCAAATCCACTAATGTGTTACATGTGCAAATTCAAAGGCCTTATATTAGAGATTGATGTATTCCTCTTTTATCAAAATGTACCTTTTTCAAAGCTATTTTTTAATGGACCCTAAAATTAAATTCACGCAAAGACTAACACTGCACAAAAATCACAGAGAATGGAAAATATTTGTTGAACGAATTATAAGATGTGATTTGATTTGCATGAATAAAAAGTGTAATGTGAGTAACCATTAGGAGATTATCATTTGAATGCATTGTCGTAAAAGGAGTATTAATTCTTTTCTTCGGCTGAGATTGCTATTTACCTTAAAGACATACTAATCTGGTCTCATTAATAAACCATTTATCTAACATGTAAAGAAGCAAAATGGAACATAAAAAATGCATGTGATATTTAATAACTAGGGAAGAATACAAACATACATGCAACTCCAGCAGCAGCCCCAGTCTAGGTAATCCTAGCCTGATAAGTAGAGTTTAGGAACATGTCTTAACAGATCTCCATGGGTAATGACTCAACCTTTAAGCCTTTACAGGCCTTGTCAAATGTCTGCTGTGCCAAACTCGTTTTTTTTTTCTCTCTCTCTTTTTCCCCCAAAACCTGCTGGATCCATCATTCTCAAAATACACAGGTGCCTTGAAAATATCATGGTCCCCTGCACAGGCTCAATAGAAAAAAGACTACACTGTCCATTTAGGGTTCTGAAACTGGTGTATTACAAAAAAAATAGATATACTGTAACTTCAATCTGCCCACATTTCTGCTTAGGCATTTATCTCCTTTCTCTCTAAATCCTGAAATTGCCTCAGAAAAAAAAAGGGAGAGATACTTTCCCCCCCTCGCACATTTTCACAGAGTGGCGCACAACTTTCTTTCTTCCCTTTTTTTTCTCCAGTGAAAATTGAAGAGGCTTTATGTCAAATACGGCTAAAGCCAGCCTCTCCATATCAAACAACGCAGCGCGAAAATTACTGTGGCGATGATAAGGCTGCCAGATAGAGTGGGAGAGGAGAGCGAGAGAGGAGAGCGAGAGAAAAAAAAACTGAAAGGAAGTGACTCTACTCAATTATACTGCAAAATTGGTATGACTGAATATTTTTCATTCAGGTGACTGATAGTATCAGTGAAACTGCAATGCAGATAAATAAAGGAGCCTTCTGTCAAGAATAAACACCATTAATCATGAAGCCAGCTACTGCGTGACCGCCTGTCCCCCCGACTTACTCCATAGAGAAAGTATTAAAGATGGGGGTGGGGGGGGTGGAGGGGGGAGAGGAGGGGAGGGGAGGGAGGGGAGAGGGAGGGAAACCAGTGACTGCACTAGAGAGGGGTGACCTATGAAGTCACACAGAATAGGTTTTGGACAGTTAGAGAGGAAGATGAAAAAGTGGCCTTCCTCTCTCTTCCCTGCTTCCCGGTGACAGCAGCCATATCTACACAGAGATTATCAGGCACGATTATGAAATAATCATTTACTCCTCATGTAATTTATGGCTCCACTTTACATTCTGTCTTAGTCTAGACAATATTCAAATGGGAATATTAACAGTAAATTTTCAGCGGCTACGGATTTTTTACTAAAAAGAATTTGTAAAATAGGGTTTATGCATATATTTGTTATATCACAAAAAAATGAATAGCTGCACAACAACTGTCTCATGCATTTGAAAAAAATGCAGATGAAAAATGTTATAAATGGCGCTGAAGCATGGTCTGATACGGAAAAAGCAACTCTTTACAAATGAGGCCTTGACACCAAAATGGAAAAACAAAGCCAAATCACACAGTAACCCAACCATACATAGGCATCGGTAAAGCCATACATTTACAATACATTTCTCCTCTAGCTCCTATAAAAGCTACACTAGGCCTTTTGTCTTGCTATTGTTTTGGAGTATGTGTGTGTATGTCTGAGTGTGAGTGTGTGTTTGTGTGTGTTGCAATGCTCGGCCTCTTCCCATCTGGAAGGAGGTGTTGAGATAAGACCCTGGTCTTTATGCTAAGCAACACGCCGCTCCTCTATGCCCAGATTGGGCGCTCTGACAACAGTTTATGTAAATAACAAAACAACACGGCGCACATCTAAAAAAACAGCCGCTCTCAGCCAAAGGCAGAGGACAGCGAGGGGGAAGCGAGGGGGAAGCGAGGGAGACGGTCGGCGCAGGGAAGCAGGCTGAGTGTAGTGTGAAATCGGTAAGAATCTCGTGTGCCTACAGTTAGTAAAATTGGAATGTAAAATTAAGCGGCTCGTGAGGCGTTCTCGGGGTAGCAAGGTGCATTTCCGGATTCAGTTTCAGCACCGTGTTGCACTCTCCAGATAAACTGATGCTTCTCACGATAGCCTGCGTAGCCTGAAAATCAATTAAGTCCTTTTTTTTTTTGTTGCTGTTAACTATCATTTCAGACGCGAGCGGAGGGCGCTGATGCCGCGCTGCAGCTCTCCCATGGTCCCTCCAGAATACCTGGCAGTCAGGCCCGGGCCCACAGCTGAACAAACACACTCCTGAATGAAATAACCACACAGGCAGGAAACACACCCTCCCAACCCCCACCAGCCCTCCATAGGTCTACACAGACAGAATATACGGTCTGTGGCTATATTCATGGGTGACACTGAGAAGTTTACACATGTTACCGTTCTCTTTTTCTTTGAAGGTTGTTGGGTTTTTTTTACCTCTTTGACCTTTAACTTTGCATTTTTCCTAACCCATTAAAACATTAATGGCAGTCCTTGTATCAAAAGCTCTATCTATATATTTGAGAATGAAAAAAACATGTAGAATGTACATGAAGGATTAGATATTTAATTTCTATTTTTTCTTTAGTTCATTTAATTTTCATTTTTAAGTAATAAGGATGCCTAGATACATTTTCTCACAACCTGCTAAAACAAGAGAAGCTTCAACAAATAATCTATTTTCTGTGATTTATTTTACATTTCACATATAGAAGATATATTTCCACAATCTTTATGCAATCAAATAGTTATTTTAGGAGAACGAAAATGAAAAAGGCAGAGATTAGGGCTTTCCTTTTGCTTTGAGGCCAACTTTACAAACTCTTAAATTGACTCTGATCATTTGAACTAATTCTTCAGTAAATCCACAGACTACAAGAGCGGTAGCTCCGCAAACAGGTTGCGAGTCAATTGCTTATCCCATAAGAATGTTTTGTTGTTTTAGTGGCCCCATTCACAGCACGAGGGCCCGGGACTCCAGAGTAAACTCTGATGCTGATAATTGACTTGTGACGAATACCTCTGTTTGTTCTGAGCGGTCTCCGGGTGACCGAGGGCCGGCGCTGAGCCACATGAGAGGGCTGTTTTGTTTTGGTGTGTACCGTGGTCAGGCAATAAAGCTGGAATGAAAGGAGCGGTCTCTTCTCTTGGCCCCAGCCTCCCCCCAAACTCCCATTAAGCCAGTCCCACACAATGGCGGTGGCAGAGGGGACCAGAGCTCCCATGGAGAGCCTGCTCTTCACTGGTCAATGTGTTTATTTAAGCAGGAAGCATCCTCTCTGCAGCAGGAAGGGCCTTCTCCCTTCAGTGAGGCTGGAGGTCAGCTGTTTCCAGACCAGAGACACGCAGAGGAAAAAACACTAGCTTAAAGGCAAAAAAAAACACTTCTGCTGGTCCTGGATCAGCGCAGGATTTTGAGGCCCTGCTTAAAGTTGGAACATTATAGAAACTCAGAAGAGGTTGGTCTTAGTTTGCACTGGTTTCAACTCAAACTGTGTTGAACCTGTTTCAGTTTCACATTTCAGCCATGTGAAATGCTGTGCCTTTCTGTGAATATAGGACTTCCTCAGCAAAGCAAGCACCCACAAGAAGGGACCCCCACCCTCCTCCCCGACCCCGAGGCTTTAATATTGAATGGCACATTGGTACCTTCCCCACAAGAATTCATAAACTAAACGATTAGCCTCTGTCTGTAATTGCGCTCTCCCTTGCCTAATAGGGGAGGTGAGGTAAAGAGGAAAAAAAAACAAAGGACAGTTAATTTGTGATTTCCTCTGCTCATTTGAAGGCAAATTAAGTGTCAAACAGCTAATACAGAGCATATTTCATTTTATGAGCTTTTAATTTAATTCCACCGCCTCATATCGCTGGAGCCCGTTAGCTGCACTGCTAACGCCCGCTCCTCATCTAAAACAAGGGGCCATAAATAAACATGTTTCAATTAGGCCCTTCACGGTAATAGGATATGATTCTGTTCATTTGCCACATATGGATGGTGGATGTGTCATTGTGGCGGGAGGAAACGAGCTGCTGGGCGTTCTTGGTGTTTTTCTCCGGCCACTGATGCCCAGTGGTGGCTGGCTTGCGTGCGTGGCGGGGGAAGCTGGCTGGATTGATGGGACTGCCGCAGGGCCAACCCAACTGTAATTACAGGCCGTAATGAGAGGCTGCATGGGGAAGTACTGCAATAATAGTCCCTGTGTACTTAGGCATATCTTTGAGAGAGCTAATAACGATTAATTCTGCTCACTGAGGAGAACTTGTCTTAAAACAATTCAATATTTCTCCATAAGCCGCCTCCTGTCCTCCGTTCCCTGAAGCTACGGCTATACGTTGACTGCCTCTATTTGCTCAGGCTACAAGCAACATTACTGAGGCGGACGGCATCACTTTGAATCCTAGGAGGCTTTGTAGCTTCCTAATAGTGAAGTTTGGCCACAGCTAAAACTTGCAACACAAAGCCTGGAAGTACCATTATTTAATTTGCCATCAGGTGGTTGGATCCAGCTGTAATACTGTTTTTTTTTTTTTAAATCAAGCAGACAATATTGTTGCTCCTTGTATGAAGACTCAAAACTAGTTGAGATCATCTCTGTATGAAACACACGTAAGTCCATTGATAACATGTACGACAGTGAGTTCACAGACTCGATTTAAATATGGCCGGCCACTAAACAGCTGTCTAATAATAATGACAAATAGTTTCCCTCAGCGTAGCGTGTCATATTAAACAGCTCTATGCTTAATGGCTTGGATAAATAGGCCATAAGTAGCGTGGCAGAGCACGGCCGTGTCTCCAATGACAGCAAACCAAGCGCACAGATAACTCCTGTCCGGGCCGAGTGACTGAAGACACCGCCGCTCCGTAACTTCTCCCCCCTTAATTCAATTCACCGGCTCTTGTGTTGTCCCTCCACCCCCCACCCCCCCTCCTCCCGTCTCTCCTCCCCCCCTCCCTAACCTGTGCTCCAGATCTCACCAAAGCGCTCCTGACGGATAACAAGCCAGGCTGTTTGTTCGAGCCTATGTTGCCGGCGCGTGTTCGCCCCATTATCTCCGCATAAGCTAAATGCTAAATTATATTTGCCATTTTGTTTGCGGTGACACGGGGCATCAATCACCTCCCCTTTTTTTTATTTCCTCGCCTCTCTCCCTCTTTCCTCTGCAGCAGGAGACGAGGGTTGAGAGGTGGGGTGGGCCGGAGGGGGGTGGGGGGGGGGGGACATAAAAAATTCATTACGCTTAGTGGCACATCGGCAAGGGAGAGATATGACTCCTGAGGAGGAGAAGGGGGGAGTTGATAATGATGAAGAATATCAAACATAATGCGGCCCAAGTAGCTGCCCCATCCAATTTGTCCCCGTCGCGCACTGATCGCTTCCTTCGTGTCTGCGGGTAAGAAACTAGCGCCGGCAAGGACGATGGAGCATCTCCTTGCCGTACTCACTGTTCAGGCACAAAGAATATAAATGATGGAGAGCGTAAAAGAGACGGAGAGAGCGAAAGAGAAAGGTGTGAGAGGGCGAGTAAAAGTGAGAAAAAGTCAAGAGTCATTTTGAATCGTGTGTGTGAGTGAGTGTGTGTGTGTGTGTGAGTGAGTGAGCTGACGCAGAAGCTGAGGGAATACACCCTGTAAGAGGGCTTTGAAGTTAGCTGCTGACCTGGCCAGCACCACCAGAAGAGCTCTAGGGAAAAATGAGACTACTGTATAAGAGTCTCCCCTCTTAATATACTTACCACCTTCTCTCACAAGGCATGACACCATGTTTTTTACCCACTTCACCTTTGATTGCTTGTGCGTGCGTGTTAGTGGATGGGGCGGGATGGTTAGTTGTATACATGTACAGTTCATGTGTCAGGAGGAGATCTGTGTATGTGTGTGTGTGTGTGTGTATGTGTGTGTGTGTGTGTGTCAGAGAGGTGTAGATGTCAGGGGAGGGGTGCTTCCTTCTCTTGACAGGGCTTGATCACTGCTCTTATGAGGATCGCACGCTCCCAGGCTCCCCCCTCGCCCGCTCTCATTTCCATGTCTCTGACACATGTTCATTTGCGTGTCTCTGACGTGCGGATCATGTTCCGTGCAGACGGGGCCACGGCCTTTGATCTGGAGAAGCAAGGAGGCGCCCGGCACCCCCCGAGCAGGAGGCTCCACGCCCACCGGCAGAAGTTCAGGAGCCTGATACATATCGCCATTAACAGTGGGAGCTCCCGTCGATAGCCGTGATGCAACGGAATCAACTGTGTTCTCAGATGTGATCAGCAAAATTTCGTAAATGGCCTGTCTGTGTGTGTGTGTGTGTGTGTGTGTGTGTGTGTGACCAGTTTGAGAGACTCACACGTGAAGAGGGGGCACAGGGGAAGGTTCGTAGATGTAGCGTCCCTGGGCATGTCTGTCATCGATGGGCACCGGAGGATGGAAGGCGGGGAAGAACTGTGGTGGAGCTGCATTGAGAGAGAGAGAGAGAGAGAGAGAGAGAGACAAGAATAAATATTAGACATGACTGCACTCATGACCGAGATGTTTTTCTACAACCACTGAGTATTCTCTATAATGTATAATATATTTTCTCTATAATGTATTTCCATGTGAATTCCCTCCTATGTGATCGCCCTCCTCAGCTGGTCTAAATAGCAGCTGTAATGAAAGGCAGTGGTTTTGATGGCTATCTTTCAGCAGACCCGCCCAAATGAGGCCTCATTAAACGCTCTAAACTAGAAGCCGCACTGCTCCAAAACGTTCACTGAAGAAGTCGTCTTAAATGGCTCAGGGCTGATACAACTCAAAATAAACCGTGATAAATAACTGTAAGAAAAGGAGCCAAATGGCATTTTTCTCACCGCACCAAGCATAATATGGTTTGGTACAAAGGATAACATTAAAGAACAACCACTGAAACATATGAAATGAGAACAAAAACGTAGTAGATTCAGGCGCAAAAATGTTTCGTCACAACTGCCAGAAAGAATCGGGAGGCTTTTTTTCCCCCTCCAGATAAAACATTAAAACATTTGCATAATATCAGCTTCCAAGCCCTTTTCTATTTTTACCCCTGAAAGGGAAACTGTTGTGCTGCCACCAGGCTGGATTCACATATTTATGCTCTTATCCTCTAACCTCAACTGCACTCGTCTCCTCTGAGGTACAACTTCCTTCAACTAGGGCTGGAATTTGGTTTCGTAACTGAGCTCCCTGTGCATCCACTGTTGGACAAGTTGCAACATGGGCAACCCATGAGTGTGAATTTTGCTCCAATGCTAACTACCTGAGGGTCGGGTTGTGAAACTGAAATGGGTTAAAACTTGCACAGACCTACAGACTCACAGCATATACAGAGAATCACACACATAAACACACATATAGCTATGACAGTGCACACACACACATTCTCACACATCACCTGAGGCAACTATAGACACAAAGAAAAACACACTTGGCAATGGGAGTGAACACACACACACACACACAAACTCACATGTACAATCTCACACACCTCATAAGGACACTAATCCAGAAGGCAACTTTTTGGGCAACTCGGACAGCATCAACAGCATCCAATGAGTGGCTGCTTTATTTGCATAGGAACATCTCATTGCCACGAAACATGTCTCACTTTGCTGCCTGTTGCCAGCTGCACTGCCCAAAAAAATACCTTGTGTATCACCACCCTGAGGCACAAGCATGTGTCAACATCTGCATACCTGCAGACAACAAGTCTCTATCTCTGAGCAGACGTGTGATCTGTTAAGGCTGCAGGGATGTTGTTTTTAGCCTCTGAACATCTGGCACCGGGTGCCAAGGTGTGGATGGCGGGTTTCCAGACAGAGAGGTGCTCAACAGCCCTACCAGTGCTGCTCCATGCCAAACACAGCTGCACCATGGGGCGACACAGCGGGTGTTAATCCGCCAGCACCTCTTAGGTCCGGTTAGCTCATCACTCACTCATTCATTCTGATGATCACTACCAGCTTGACCAAAGCCAAGCATGGCTCCAATCAAGAGGCACTCAGTTCAGGTGTTGTTTGCATTCCTGCAGCATTGGCCTACAGGTCTTAGGCGTGTCACTTGAAGTAAAATTACTGCAGGTTTAAATTCATATCTTGATGATGATTACCCTTTCCAAATGACACCTTCAACTATTACTTTAAATAGAGCAATCTTAGAGCAAATTAGAGTAACAGCAATGCAGTATGATGTGTTGGAAGGTAGGAGTAAAATAACTTCATGAAATACCCTCGCACAGCTTTCAGAAACCATTCGGGGGAATTCTTCTTGTTTTCACAACAGCAGAGATAAGTGGTAAAAGCCTCCTCCTGCATGCAGCTCTGGCAATGTATCTGACCCCTCTGTCTCTGTGTGTTTGATAGCTTCCTCCTGATGACTCAGTTTTGGCCTGGCTCACCTCGCCTGATTCCAGAGAGGGGGATACGAGGGCAGAATCTGCTATCAGTTTTGTTTACTCTCCATAGCTCCACTCCTGGGCAGCCGGCCCTAGGCTGTCAAGAGTCTGGAATGAACCCTCAGGTTTGCCACAGCCTAGATACTTTATGCTAGCTCCATGGAAATAAAGACTTAAGGGCCCATTCACATCTAGAAAGCTAACTATAAAGATACCTATGAGCTATAAGGATGCAGTGTTGCTCAAGCATTCACACTACAACGGTATCTGTGATAGGTTCCTAAGAAAATGAAGACAGCTACTGAATTCTCCCACCCTCTTCTTTCTTACAACTTTAATTTGATTGGTTGAAAGTGTTTTTATCGTTGTCTCTTCATCCAAACAGTCGCTCTGAGATTGAACCAAAAATATAGTTGCAGTTTTGGATGTTTTTATAGTTATCATTGTAGTAGTAGCCTATTTACTTAGAACGATCTACATGTTTTTATAGTTACAGTTGTCTTCAGAGTTATCATTTTAGATGTGAATGGGCCTTTAATGTTGATTATTCTACAGTATATGATCCGTCCACACGTTGCAGAAATCCCATTCTGCACCTCTGTCCTGAGGCAGAGGGGGTGACTAAACTGCAGAGACTCACCTTGCAAGAATCCTCCCCCAACACACACACACAAACACACACCTCCATTCTCACATCCGCCCCTCCACGTTGGACTACCCAGACCCCCTCTCTGTTTATGTCTCCACACAGCCTAGCCTAGCCCCTTTTCCTCGCTCCTTCCTCAGTCTCTCCCTCCTCCCCTCGCTGCGGCCCATGACTCCTCAGCGTGGCAAACCGTTCCACAGAGGTTTATTTGAATCCGACTCAGAAGTTTACTTTACCACGGCCCTATCTAAATAGAGCCTGCCACCTCTTTTACACCAGCGCGGCTCTCCATTAGCAAGGCAAACAGCCCTGTGTCACTAGAGGGAATGTATACAGTCGCAAAGAACAGAGGGAGAGAGAGAGAGACTCCATCCTGCAATCTATCTCCAGTGTTTCCTGTAGGGACTCCTTACTGTTTACTCCAGGAGTAAATTGCCCCGGCTCTTCTGGATATTCAGGGGTATTCTCGTCCTCTAATACAGAATACAGCTGGAGGGTATATAAGAAGCCAACACACGCGCCACAGCTTTCACCTTCCCACTGTGGCTGCAAGAGCACAGCAGTTCCAGCATTCCTAAGGAAAGTGTAATCATGATGGTTTTGCCCCTGCTGCATATGGTAAACCACCTTTGGCAAAATGAGAGGGATTAAACAAACAATCTCCCACAGCCAAATGCCGATTCCAATAATTCACCAAACATTGGATATCGAAGTTTACAAATATATGAAAGAGTTTGTGTGTCTTCTTTGGCATGCGACTTTGGCTTTTGAGGGGAAAATCTTTTGAAATATGTCAATGGGTAACGTTTTTCACAGCTCTCTGCCAATTCATCAGCACTTCAGAACTCTTCTGAAATATTTTAATGACCCCCGAGTAACTTTTCAGAGCAGCGGTATTAATTTTTGGTTTAATTTTTTTTTTTCTTTTAGGAGAAGGGATGGAAGTCATTAAGACATGATTACAAATGGGTCTTAATGAAAGGGCAATTAGAGGCAAACTTTGACCGGGCTCATTAATTCTAATTCAACACAAACACACCGTGCTCAGGACCAAAAGCCAGCTTCCCCTTCATTAAAAAGAGGATAGTAATTGCCTTGTCCTTTATTGGACACTTGAATAATTTCAAAGGAGGGGGAGGACAAGGGGAGGATAAAGCCTAAAGCACATCATTTGCAATATCCTTATTGGTTAATCTCCTTTCATAATGTAAGTTCCACCACAGAGGATCTTCATTGTACTTTGGAGCGTATTTGATGCCATACTTTAGGGAGAATTTGCGCTGTCACTCACAAAATGTGACTTGAGTTTTGATAATACACAAACAATTTCTCTTCTTCCCCTTTTGTTGTCAAGTCAGCATTGTGAGTTTATTGTCTTGACGGCTAGACCTGGGCTCCTCCTCTGCTGTGGTGAGGGTTCAGTGACTCCGCTCTAACAGTGTGTCATCTGCAGCCGAGGACGAACAGTCTTCCATAAACACTGCACTTCTCATCGATGCTCCGCTGCAAGAGCACAAAGAGCCAGTGACAGATTGTCATAAGCGACTAAGGCGGAGTGAGAAAAGGGCTGCTGGGGCCTGCTCCAGAGGTTTGTGAATTGCTAATGTGGAACATATGAAGCCTGTGCCGGGGCTGCGACTGCCAGATTTCATTACGCCACCTCTCTCCTCGCTCATGATCTCACTGCTCAGGCACGCTCGTCTGCAGCGAGGCCCGGAGCCACACCATGACTGTGGGGAGAGCAGCGCGCCACGGAGTGTGTGAAAGATGCTCAAGACTCTTGTGTTTGTGTACGCGTGTGTGTGTGTGTGTGTACGCAAGAGCATGTGTGTGTGTGGCTTGTGTCGCTCGTTTTTCTGAGTGAATACATGCCAGACTCTGCTATGTTTGAATGCATATTTGCATCACTGTGAATACATACATAAAAGTAATATGCTACATTAAAGAAAAAATCTACCCAAAAACAGCTATTGGTGCTGCACCTTGCATTTCTCTATTTTGCTGTTTGGTGTATTTTCCTCATTCCCACAGATAACTGTCCAAAAACGAAAATTGTGTGTCGTCACATTGAGATAACGCAATTACAATGGACTTATATAGCAGAAAAATTTAGCGATCTAAAACATCAATGGTAAATGACAAGAGCGAGGGTTTCTTTCTAGACTCACTATTTTGCACCGACATTCAACAATCATACAGGCAGAAATCCATCATAGAAGAGGCAAGGACGCCAATTTCTCCACCGACAGTAGCCTCAACAGACCATAATACAATGCAACAGCAAGACATGTTTGCATTTCGAGTTAAGGGTGCAGCTGCGATCACTGATACACCCCGATGTTCACAAATTAGTTGGCCAGCCATATATTTATATGGCCGTACGCCCACCTTTGATTGAAAGCAGCAAGTTCACGCCCCTTCTCTGGTGGTTGTCAAAAGTCATTCTGGGAAATGTAAGAAATCACTAACTGAAATAGAACTAGATGAGGCAGGTTGAGGGAAAGTGGATTCACCAAAAAAGTAAATTGAAACTTTATCGCAAAATAACTCCTGGAATGCACCGAACATCACAAATCGATGATATGTAACAGTGTAAGAGTATCTGAGGGTGGACTTTTCCTTTAACTAAGCATTCATGTAGAATGGCATATCAGCATGCAGGCATGACTGTGTGTATATGTGCATGTATTGTATGAGTCGGTGTGTTTGACTCTGCACGGGACCCTTCTGAAACAGCTTGTGTGACACTGAGCCTCCCTCCACTGTCCGGCTGGCAGGAGATGGAGCCACAGCGGCTCACCTGTGTCTGTGTTTGGCTCAGCAGCCCCATGCAGGCTCTGTCAGCATCAGAAGACGAGCTTCGGGAGGCTGGCCCCCCCGCTGATCAATCCCTTCACACCCCGTCTCTCATGATGTTTGCTTATACTGAGACCTCAAGCTGTTTGGACAAGTAAATAACACTTTCGGCGACTGTTTAGCTAAGCTCAGTGGGAGTTGCTGTTGACTTTTGGAGCGCTTTGCTTAATTACGGGTCCCAGATTGTTTCAGGTCTAATGGCCTAATTACCGCTGTATAAATTAGCCTAATGTTCTTGCTGTGCCGAGCTTTCTCTACTGTACGAAGGGGCTTGGGCACCAGAACAGAGACAGAGTAAGATAAAAACAGGCCTTTACTCAGCAAAGACCAACAGTAAGAGAGAGAGAGAGAAGAAAGCGAGCGGAGAGGTTAAATAACAGAAGAATGTTAAGTGTTGCCTTGCCAATCTCCCTGCCATTCATCATATACGCGAGGCTGGCAGATCACACTCTGCCCTTCCTCTGCAAATCAATAGATTTTTTTCTCTCTTCCGCTGTATTCTGTCCCACTTTTTTTCCCTCTCGCTCACTTATTTTCTCTCACACTCTTATACACACGCAGTTTTTTTTTCTGTGGGGGAAAATGGTGAAAAAGAACGAGAGAAAAGAGAAAATAGGCGCTAAAAAGAGAAACGGCAGCTATGCATGATAACACACTCTCTGTTCAACTGTACATTCCACCACTACTGTCAAAAGTAATTTGTTAGTCTAGACTGAACAAGTCAGTCAGTGCCCATCCTTCTTCATATTTCTACATGTCTATGCATATTGACATTTATACTGCAGTTGAATATTCAAGCAAATTATATCTTTATTGCAACATTTATACCAGTTAAGTATAGCATAATTTGATGTTGTATTAAGAGAACAGACCAAGAGTTTCACTATATTTATAGTAATCACCCCACCTTAAAACGGTGATACGCAACAATTCTCTGTCAAACAAAATCTAAAAAGCTCAAATTTTCACAGATGGGGATCCCATGCCAAATGCATTTCCATTTGCAGGCCATTGATCTGAAAACATTTAAGAAGGCCTGCTTTAAGCAACCAGGAGTCAGGAAGCAAAAGTTGAAGATCAAGATGTATGATCCAAGTAGCTTGCAGTTACCTCCTTTACCCCTCCCTTCCCCATAAGTCACACAAATATCTTAATGGAACTCCAGCATCTGCAAGACATTTACCAAGCTGAGTCAATCTTAACAAATTGCACGCCAGGGCAGGACCCTCGCGTTGCTAGAGAGTGGAGCTAAGCACGCACCGCTCTTCCCGGGGCCCCCAGCGCCAGCAGCCCAGCCATGCCCCTTTTTCTCCCCTCCCTTCCCCACCTCCTTCCTCCCTGTATCCCAGTGTGGATCAGGGAGTGAAGGTTATTTCACGAGGCCTCTGCGGAGCGCCAATCTATCTCCTACATTTGGTGAATTTCTCCAGATTGGGATAAGCTGGGGAGCAGAACAAAGCGCTATGCGTTGGGCCCTCTCCCCTCACTCCAGTACCCCCCCCCCCCCCCCACCAGCTGGGGAGAGATTTACACAGCAGTTTAGTAGCTTGAACACTGCACTACACCTCTCTCCCCCTCTCTTTCTCTTTATCTCTCTCATCTGTCTATCTCCTTCCCTCCAAACAACGATGCCTCTCAGAGAGGAGGGAGTTGATTTAAACCTCAGGTTAACTCACCAGGACTTCACAACATTTATTTCGCTTCTGCTTCCCTCCCTGTGTGATTTTATGCTAGTCAAATAGAAGGTTGTTTTAAGGTTTGATCGTTTTTGGGAGCTGCGTTTAGGTATTTAATGTCACTGAATAAATAAAAAGGGACATCCTCAAACACTCTAAGACATCTTTATATGCTTGTATCATGCTAAACAGAAATTATTCTGATTTACTGTGGCACATTTATAATATAACCAATGCAGTATCAGTGACAGTGTTCATGACTGCCACAGCCATATCATGCAACTCTGTGACAGATTGGCCCTATAGAGCCCTATGGTGCAGCTCCTCCTTGGGCCCCCGTGCAGGCGATATTGAGGCTGTACGTGGCTGTGTGATAGTGACTGTGAGGCTAATACACCTGCATCAGTCGAGGATACCATATAATAACACACAGGCTGGACACTGCGGGGGAAATAGGCACCGGACAGCTTCTCAATTCTGACCCACGCTGAGAGGCGAAGGGGCAACATCACTGACCAAGACCACTCAAGTTAATGTCATTCTGATTACAAACTGACACAGTGTAAGAAACGGTAATGGCACAACTCTGGTTTAAAAAAAAAAACAGTATTAAGTTGTTATACTATACCCTCAAATAGTATTTTTCCCAGTGTTGGTTCTGCTCACTCCTGTGTTCCCCACAGAGCTCAGATAGACGTTGGACGAAGCCTGTGTAGGCCTCAAGAGGTACGTGGCCATTATTTGTGCTAATGGAGGAAACTGTGTGTCACGGAGCAAAGCCGGGAGGAAGCCCGGTGTCACAGCATTCAGACAAATGGCTGCTGGGTCTGCAGGGCCAGGCAGGGGTCGACACTTCTGGACCAATTAGGTCTTATGAGTGCAGCAACATCTGGAACTCTCTCTTTCTCTGTCATTCTCTTTCTTTCCCTCACATCCGAGCTTTTGCTGTCACCTTACCCTCTCTTTCACCCTCTCTCTCACTCTTGCATCCTCTCCCTAATTCTTTCAGTTAATCCCACTCTCTCCCTCTCTCTTTCTTTGCCTCTCTCATTATTCAAAGCGCATCCTCCTGATCTCTCCCCTTTCCCTCCTCACAGCATCCCAAAACAAGGACAAAGTTGTAATCCATTTACTGCACCCCTGTCAACAGATTCCACCCAAATAATCCTAAAAGACTTACAACCAGGGCTAGGTACTATCAAGGGAACGGAAGGAAAGAAGAGGGAAAAGAGGAGCAAGAGCAGGAGAGAAAGAGGGAAGAGAGAGGAGAACATACGACGGCGCGAAGGAGTGAGACAACAGACGATGGGAACTTGTGTCACAGTGATTTGAGTCTTTGTCACGCAGGTGGCGCCCAGGGGTTCCCTCGGCCCGGGCAGAGAGACAAACTGGGGCCCGTGTAAACCTTAAAGAGGATTAACCCTGCCGGAGCGCTTTAATGAGACCTGAAAGTGCCGGGCACCGGAGAGCCCCACTGATTGAGCCGGGCTCGAGTCGGCTCCCAACGGCCCGCCGGCCCAGTGGCCCAGCAGCGCTGCGGCAGCCCCGTGGCCTACAGCCGCCCGCTCACACTGAGCCACATCAAAGCAGCCCGTCTGGGAGAGCCCCGAGACGGGAGGAGGGGCGGAGGGGCGGAGGGGAGGTGGAGAGTGTGAGTGAAGGAGAGGTGGAGGGTGGGAGAGGGGGGGGGGGGGGGGGGCGGCTGGATGGAGGAATCCCTTATCTCCTCCTGAGAGGATGCTGCTCTGTGGTGCGAGATTGTCTGGAGCTGCCACCTGTCCCAGGCATCTTTGAAGGCAACACTAAAGCCTGTGATGGGCCTGACCTCCTTGAGCTCCCATTCTTTTATGTCTCTCTTCATTTTCTGCTTTGTTACACCCCCCACCCCCCACCCCTCTCTCTCTCTCCTTCTCCCCTTCTCCACTCTCTGTGGCTCCACTCTCTTTCTTACCCCTCTGTCTCACTTAGCCTCGGCCTTGGCTCTGTCTCTCTTTCGCTCTCTTTTCTCCGGAGATAAGTGGAAGGGGCAAGGATGAATTCCTCTTATATTTCACCAGGCTGGTAGAAACATTTTAATTACACTGCGTTCATCAGCCTCTTCCTTGTGTAGAACAATATATACAGGCGACCCTCTAGAGAAGAGAGGAAGATACGGGTTGTTGGCTGAAGGGATAAGGGTGCTTATCTTTACCACTATGTGAGAGGAATGCAAATACAAAAAGGAGAGATGAGATTTGGGAACAAACATGTAGACGGGCATAAAATAACTCACTTGATTCTCCCGCAGCACACAGTGGTGATTATCCTGCTGGAGACTGCAGGGTAACTTAAGGAGGAGAGAAAAAGCTCAAGATATTGTGGTTTTAAACAGCTAGCAGAGGAGAAGCCCTCATGAGCCTCGAGTATTGTTCCTCCTGTTTTTGTAATATAGTGCTTAATGTTGTTGTTGCTGGTGGTGTTTGTTGTGGTTGGTTGCCCTCATGGACGGAGAAGATGCAGCAAATCTTTATTTTAAGCCTTCACCACTTCAGCGCATTGTCATTGTTCTGACTCTGCCTCTGTGCGTTGACTGATTAACCATTCTCATTTGAAAAGAGAACTAAAAAACACAGACAGATGTTGCTAGAATGATACCAAGAAATGCTGAGTATTCCTCTTTGAACATCTTAAGTCGTCTGAAAATTCTTTTTAATTCTTCTTAAGTCATTTCAAGTTTAATCTTGTCATTGTAATTAGAACTGCCATTATTCCAAGATATTCAATTCACACACATCAGCTTTGTGGTACCACATGACCTTAAGATGGCATGAAAGTGCATTCTTGAAGCACTTCAAACTTTGCCTAACCCCCTTAAATCATCAAGCGCTACAAAAGGGCACATGCTTATGAGAATATGGCCTATCTTACAGCATGAGATTCCTCTAATAAGCTGTATAAAAGGGGATCATCTGATTATCCCTGGTGCGCTGGACCAAGGGGCCACAGGAGAGCGCAGGCCCATGTTGTTCTTTCTTGATGAACAGAGGTGGATGGAAAGGATCCCTCTCCATTGCCTGCAGTGTGCCCCGGGCTTCTCTACGCCGGCGCACCACTGGAGGGACTACACCGTGCCGCCATGCTCAAAAAGCCAATATTGAAACCATCACAAAGGCGAACACTTACCCTTGAAACAGGCACGTGTCTCCCCACCCCGTCTCTCTTCTGTAGTCCCCAGTTCTTTGGGGAAGAGCGTTTCAACCTGCATCACAGCTCGTACTTTTGATGTAGAAACCAATAGGACGCCAGAAAGTTGGCTCTGTGAGTGCAATTTCAGAGAAGAGCCTTGTATACAGTATGGCTTTTTCAATGCAATTTTTCCACATGCACACACACAGCTCTCCATAGCTGTCTCTCACTCTCTCTACATTTCTCTTTCTTTCAAGGCTAAGACGCACGGAAAGGTCCTATGCGGCCCATATGTGTGACTCTGAATGAACGAGCACTGTAATTAACTGTAGAGAGTCCGGGGCCATTGTTGTGCAGATCACGTTCAGTTTGGTGACAGCCAGCTCATTCAGTTCAGTGGTCAGCTGCATTTTGATATTGAGGCAGACAGATTGACGTCAGGGCAGCGGCTGGCCACGCTACGGCCCAGTAGACCAGAGATCAGCTCCGCACAGCAGTCTGTAGTTTAACCCCTGTGACTGGACACCCACCACCCCCACTCCATAAACCCCACGGCTGGTTCTCCGCCATGGCTCAGTGTTCCCGCCAGCTTTCCCGGAGCACAGGGCCGGTATGATCCAGGTAGCGGTCACCTCTGGCCAGGCTCAGAGAGCAGGGTTATTGTGATACATGTGAAGGAATCCTGTAGCCAAGAGATCCATACCTCCACCGCCTCTAGCTTAGCAGGCCAGGTTTCAGAGATCAGTCATGGACAACAAGGCTTTGGTCTGCGGATTAGGCCCTGGCGGCCAGATCTGGGCTAGATTTTTAAAGGAGCTAGCCCAGAGACTACTGGGCTGATAGGCAGACACCACAGCCTGGAGATACAATTTATGGGTCTGGTTTATCCTATCAATGATCCACTGCATCACAGATACTATTGCCAAACTATGTCATTTAAGTACCAAAATACTTAAGCATTGTTTCCAAAGCTTAGCGATTTCACTTCCCTCGAGTTGCCTTCCTTTTCACTAAACATCTTCTGATGTTTCAATGCAGTTTAACATTCACAAGAAATCCATTGAAGAGAATGTGCATTAAGTCCCTCCGCGGGATGTGTTTAGTCTGGCGAGGAAGGGCAAGTGTTTAAGAAAGAGACAAACACTTTAAGGAAGAGGATCCCCTTGGAGGAAGCAGAGATGTGTCGCCAGCAAGTGGGCTCACTGTTGCTGCAGGACCACTGACCCGCTAATCGGTGCACAATGTAAACAGATGTTAGCGCTGCGCATCCCATTCACACTTCCACACAATTAAGATCTTAAAAAAATGGTTTCTCTCTCATTAATCCTCATCCCAATCCTTTCTCCTTATCCCACAGCAAAGCCCCATGTATTAGTGTTGTGGTAAGAAGGATATGGACTCTTATCCAGTGTTTGCCCAAGAAAAGCGGCTAAGACTCAGGCATCACCACGATTTAGCTAATGCTAACAATGGGGGCAATGTTTCCTTAGTGCCTCCTCTTTTCTGCACTGAAGTGGGTGTAAAAACCAGAGTAAACACAGTCTTAGGCCACAGACTTAAGAGGAGTGGGAGAGCACAAGGCTGGGTGAATAGCAGAGATTTGCCAGGAGCAGAGACCTCTGAAGATAAACCCCCCCCTTCTCTCCTTTATTCCCCTCTCTTCCCGTTGCTCAACTCCCACGCCTCCCAGAGCTTCGCCACCACGTTAACGACCCAGCGGCCAGGTGTGGGGAGGCTGCAGGTGCCGCTGCATTTAGGCACATTAAGCACTGACACACACCAGCGCCAAGAGTAATCGGATTTACCTGGCTGTCCGCTGCATGGCGTGGCTCACTGTGCAAGCACAGCACAAAGGCTCAGGGCCCCCTCTCCATCACACACACACACAAACACACACACAGACAGACACACACACACATACACACACACACCTGGGATGAATTTAGGAGGTGATAGAGCCCCCATAGAGAGGGACTGCCGCTGTTTGAGTAAGGGCTGTGTGTGTCTGCATGTGTGTGTGTGTGTGTGTGTGTGTGTATATGCATGCATGTGAGTGATTTTGTGTGTGCGCATATATGTGTGTGTGTGTGTGCTCACATGTGTGTGTGAGTGTGTGGAAGCAGTAACCAGAACAGCAGTCAATGCCTTTTCACACCTTGTGGCTCTGTGGAGCCACAGGCTTCTGGTTCAAAGCAACGAGGGGAAGGGAGGGGAAGAGGAGGTTTTAGGGGGAACCCTTCCCTCTGCTGACCCCCAGAGTGCCGGAGCACTGGGGATTGAGCTCCGGTCCTGGGTTCAATCAGACAGAATGGGACCGGTGCCTTTAGGGACACCCCATGTCCTCAACACCTGGTGCCAGGAGAAGCTATTTTACACAGCAATGCTCCCGTCTCAGATCATAAGTCTTCCTGAGCTGAGTCAGGATCAAGCGCTGACAGAGAACCATCAGTGAAACCCCACTAGAAGTCAATTAGAGTAGACTTTGTATTATTTTGTCTTTACTGCACTGGTAAACAGTGAAAGGTGCTATATAAATGCAAAATAAATTCAATCTTAAGTTTTACATTTAATTCTGGTGCAATATATCTACTGAAATGGTATCTAAGAATACCAAAGAATTCTATACAACAGTGTAGAAAAAGCAGAGAAAACCCTGTGTGTGCCTTATACATATATGTCTCCTTCCCAGCACCTTGCCCTGTACTCTACTCTGCCTTGTATGATTGCAGTCTTACAGCCTCTTAAAGTCCCCATGCAGAAAGAATGGAGCCTCTTGAGGCTCTACGGCCCTTTTGACTTTCCCTGCTGCTTTTGAACTCTCCATTTCAGACCGAGACTTTTCCACATGACCCCAAGCCTCACTGTGACCCCCCGACTACCCTGCACACCCCCCCCAGGCTTCAGCGGTCTGGAACCTCCAGAGCTCCTTCACACATACCCACACACATACATAAAATGAGAAGTGGCAGTGTTGCTGAGCTGGGTCGGGGTGTAATGGGCAGTAATGTTCTGCCTGTGAGGCTCCTGTCCAAAGCGCCGCTGCCTGGTTTTAAGTAACCTTTCCCTTAAAGAGGCACCTTGGTGACTCTGAGGGCTGGGAGGCATGGAGGCACCCAAGCAAAGGGGAGTAGTGGCTAATGAAGTGGTGGAATAAATAGAGTTACAGTATAGGGTTGGGGTCCACTGGCCTTTTCATTACTGCCTCTGGATTAAAAGCACTCTGTCCCACTCTGTCTGCCCCAATTCAGGGCCAATTTAACCAAACTAAACAAGCCATCACATCAAATCCTTGTCTGCAGGCCAAGTCCAGGCTACAGTGGCCACCAAATTAACCTCCTAATCAGCCTCTTACTCTCCAATCATCTATCTCCTGTTCTCTCTTTCCACATACACACACAGTTTCACTTTCATCCAACTACTACTCTCTATCTCACCTTTTCTCAAATTATCGTCAGTATCTCACTCAAGCCACAGCTCTCTCCCTTCACCTCAATCTCTCAGGCTTCATCTCCATTAGTCTCTTTCTCCATCTCCCTCCTTCCTGCCTTTCTCTCACACAGTCTCTGAGTCCCAGAGAGAGAGAGAGAGAGAGTAGGGGGTGGTGAGGTTTGACTCGGCGCTGCTTTGGGGCTTTGAAGTGTGTGTTGATGAGGGAAAGTGGAGTACTGTGCTCAGACAGGCCCCTAATGAGGGAATTAAGAAGCTACGCTGGCCGTTCCCCATACTAACTTCCCAGGCACAAAACAAGGGATGTGTGCGTGTGTGTACGTGTTCACGAGTGTGTGTCTGTGTGTGTTGGTGTGTGTGTGTAAAAGAGAGAGCAAGCACAAGAGAGAGGCTAATCTGTCAGACTTAATCAAGCGTCTAGCAGTCCTGCCTCTCACCTACAGTAAAGAGAGAAACTTGGCCTCAGCGTTGGGGTGCTACAAGCATGTCCTTGAGCCTTCTAGTTCCTTTACACTGTATACTTCACAAAACCCATAGGCTGCTTCAAAGATTCACATTCAAAGCATCAATCTACAGCGTTTCCCTATAGACTTCAGACGCAACATGTGACAACCAAGTCGACTGTTACAGAAATGACAACAGACACCACAAAGACAGTAAAGAAGAAGAAGACAGAGACTGCATGACTGACCCCTCTACCACAGTGGTTGGTGGACCACCGGGGGTCCTTGAGGGGGTTCTAGGGGTCCCCAGCAAATTGATGAAATGTTAAACTTCATCATTAATTCATTTACAAGAAGTTAACAGCATTAGAGAATGTGGAAGAAAGACTATTTTGATCATAGTTTCACTGTTAGCTCTCTACCTACAATGAAGATAGTCTAGGAATTCTGGATAAAATCATATCTAACAGTAAAAAATCTTATCAAATGGGGGTCCATGGCCCTAAATTAGGGGTCCTTGATATGAAAAAGGTTGAGAATCACTGCTCTACCAAACACCAGGCATGTGGTGGCCGGTGGACTTACCATAGTGCGAGTCTAGGTAGCCGTTGCGGGGGTCCATGGCGAACAGAGTGCCTCGGTAGGGCAGGGCATGGTCAGCCAGGTGGGGCAGGGAGCCGTGGAGCTCCTTCTTCACCAGCGAGGGGCGTTCCTCTGTGGAGGTGGAGGGCTCCTCGCTCAGCTTCCTGTCTGGGGCACCGGGCGTAGCGGCCTGAGAGCTGATGGCGTTGCGCCTCTCCCGGTGGTACGGCGTGCCCGAACTCTCATCCTCTGCAGAAGGAGAGGGGGAGAGAGGAGGAGGAGGAGGAAAATAAAGAATTATTATTAACTGATATCAGAATAGATATTGGGAGAAGGTGTAGGAATCTCTCTCCCTCCCTGAATATGTTTCACACACTCACATAAACAAGTACAGTGCACATGCATTAACGCGCACACACACTCTTTCTCTCTCTCTCTCTCTCTCTCTCTCTCTCTCTTTCTCCCTCTCTCTCTCTCTCTCTCACACACACACACGCAGCCAAACACACGCATTTTGTAAACACCCATAGACATGGTGGTGAGCAAGTCAGATCACGTAGCGTGCTCTTGCAAGGGGGAGGAGGAGCAGGAGATCAGCTTTGTACACCTGCAACCTACTGGGCATTATGGGTGTACATCCGGCGGGGTTTGCCTCCGATGGAGCCAGATGTGGGAGTTCAGCGGCAGAGAGTGAAAAGCGAGCGGACACCTCAGATGAAACAATCCCAACCTCCTCATTTCGCACAGTCAAGGGAGCGTTTCCCAAAAGTCTGTTCTTAAAGTCAGCTCTGTCTGTTCTTTTTATAAAGAAATGAATTCCCATGGAGGAGGAAACACAGGCTTTTCCCCTGCATTCCAAGCTGCCCATTAACCGGCCTCATGGGTTGTTTTAACCCCACCCCCTTTCGCTGGCTTGCTTACTGCCTCACTCTCTCTCTCACTCTCTCTCTCTCTCCCTCTCTCTCTCTCTCTCTCTCTCTCTCTGTTCTCAAAGTAAATCTCTCTCTGTGTCTGAGGGCAAAATTAGTAGGAGATGGGGTCTCTGGAGAAAGCTCCCTGGCATGCTGGGGTAGAGGGGATAAATGTGGAGTTGAGTTCAAGGGCTGAGCTCCAGCAGAAAGACATGACCCTTGACCCTTGGCCTGGCCTCTGATCTGACATGTATGGGGGTCAGCAAGCCTCCTGACCTGGTATTAGTCTGTGCTGTAGTACGATACTATACAGGCTAGTTCAAAAATATCCCAGAACACACAGGGACTTCAATACTGACTCTTATGAGCTGAGCCCTTGGATATGATGTGTATGATAGGGGGAAAAAAACGGATGTGAAACTATATCATTCTATAAAACCTTTGAGTTTGATTTGATTTTTATTTCATAGAGATAGAGATAAATCCTGCCTGTTTCAGCGCTGGACATATCAAACACCCTCTTCAAATCCAGCAGCTTGGTCCAGCCTGATCCACAGACTCTGGCCTAGTCTCTATCCAGGCCCAGATTCCTTCATTAGCTGCTGCTGTGAATGGTCCCCAGGTTGAGCCCTGGTTATAATTTTACCATTGAGGGTGTTGATCATCAGTACACTCCAATGCTCTAGCTCGGGCTGAGATCCTGGCAAAATGCCGCTGTGCTGGCGCCAGAGGTTCTGTAGTATTAGCGGCCTAGCGGTGTAAGGCCCCCCCCCACCCACCCACCCACCCTCCCACTCCCTACGCACTGCAGCCCAACAGCATCCAACTGCCAATTAAGAACAGAGGAGAGGGCCAGATTAAAGACCACTACCTAGAGCGCTGAAGAGGGCCGCCATAGTACTGTACCACTTCACAGAAGAAGAGAACCGGTCAGAGAGGGAGAGATAGAGAGAGAAAATGAAGCAGGGAGAGAATGAGACAGAGAGAGAGGGAGAGAAGAGGAGGAGGAGCGACCCACGGGTCTTGCTTTTATTCCTCTCACTCTCCCACATCCATTACCTGCATTTGGGCCAGCCGTGCCCCGGCGCAGCACTGGCAGCAGATTCCAAGAGTCTTAACGCGGAACTGACAGCCGGAGAGGGAAGCCGCTCTCATCCGCAGGAAATGACAGTGTCAGTTATGATATAAGTATTTAATCCTATACTGCACAGCCAGTGATCTTATTAAGGGAATAATGGCACTTATACGGTTAAAGCTGGATTAATAGGTCTGCTCTTGCAAAGCGCAATATTAACATAAAGGGATTTCTGAACTGGGTTCATCTCCTCACACGGATTGAAGAAAGTCGCGACTGTAAACTGTGCTGGGAGCAAACACAGCTAAGGGTAGAGCATGCAGCTGAGGGTAGCATAGGCCTGTACTGCATAATGTTAGCTTATTCACATCTAGCAAATCAAGCATTAGACTAGGGAGAGCAAAAACTGTTTATTACGAGCTCATTTTCTTACCTTTTATAAGGGTATAAGGTGTTTTTTTAAACAGATTCATCTTTGTCTTAAGTGGCCATCAGACACTGCTACTGGCCTAAAATCAAATCCCATCTTCTTTTGCGTTGCTGAAAAAAATATACTATCCATTAACTGCTGCTGTTTTACTATTTTCTTATTTCCTTTTGACTCTCTCTATCGTCTCTCCCCATCTTTCTTTTTCTCACTCTCTTTCCCCCCTTTCTTCTTTCCTTCTCAGTGACCTGCACTGCTATTCAGACGTGTCTCTCTCCTCCAAGGGAGGTCAAGCGACTAATAGTTCAATCACAGCAGTGTCACGGTGCCACCATCCCCCTCCGGTCACCATGGCAAACCCACAGGGGGGTTCATCATTCTACAATATACCACCTTAAGGGGCTTCATTACTTGTGCTCATACCACCTTAAATGGTTAAACAAACACTCGGCAGCACAAGGGTCAATTGACTCCTTGGCTGGTGGAAGAGAACCACACGAGTCAACTGAGGTTTCCCTTCTATGCTGCTTATAATTGCAGCATGAAACTTTTGACATTTGAGGTACACGTAAAAAATGTGCAATGGTTAATTTAAAGATGCAATGTTTTCTCCCGTCTGAGTGATGCTGAATGACTAGTAAGACACATGTGCAAACACACACATGTAACTTTGAAAAGTTGAACTCGGCAACACCTCTCCAACCCTGACCATCCGCCCCACAGACCCTTTCCCCTTTTTCCCTCCCTCATTTTTCATTCCTCTTTTATTTCCCTCTCTTTTCCCATGGTTGCCCCATCCAGTCCTCCACCAGTTTGCAGGTCTATTCAGCCCAACACAAAAGCAGCAGGCCGGTCCTCTGTGGACCAGAGGAAAGCATGCCTCTCAAAAAAACAGAAAAAAGAACTATCCCGCTCTCTCTCTATGGTGATTGAATTTCTTAACATCTTTTCAAAAAGCGCTTAAATGCCTGGAGGCGAGAGGAAGAAACAAGCTAATGGTGGATGGGGAGCACTGAACAAATTTCAGAGCCCTTTCCTGCTCGCGTTTGAGGTTGAAAGCGAGCTCCTGCCTTTCAAGTTTCAAAGTCCTCCTTCCTCCCGCAGTGTCACTGAAGGATTTGAAAAGAAGGTAATTGTGCTCACTGCCGTCCTGATCAGAGCACACGCCCCAGCTCTAGTATTTCAGGAGCTTTCTCTGCCACTATAATGGTACCTGGTGCTCCATTCCAGCATTCTCCCTCTCTCACTGCTCTTTCTCTCTTTACTCTCTCTCTCTCTCTCCATCCTTCTGCAACTGCACTCTCTCTCTCTCTCGCTCTCCCTCACATTCTCTCTCTCTCTTGCTTTCTATCCCCCTTCCACCCCCAGCGAGCCACTCATTAAATCCTAATGCCCAGGTTTCTCCCCTTCTTCCCTTGTCAGGGGTCTCTATTGTAAAACTCTGGTTTGGATACCTTCAGAGAAAACCTTATGCATGGCCTTTAATATAGCAGTATAAAAGAGAGGGTGAATCCATACAACAAATGACAAAATGAAAATATAAAACAGATAATGAGATATGGAGTGGGGCCAAGTCATCTGAGAGTTGGGCCCTGGGACAAGGGGGCTGAAGTTAAGGGTGCCCAGCTGATTCAAAGAAACAAGAAGCGAGACAAAAACATTGCCCTGCTGTCTTTGAAGAAGTTGGTGTTTTCTAGAGGCAGAGGTTGAGGTTGAGAACAAGGATCGAGGTTCCTCCGCATGCCAATCTGTCCTTGCCTCTAAACCATCTGACTTGCCCTCCGGCCCCGCACCATGTTCGTTTCTAAAGCTGGGACATGTGTGTTTCAGGGGCGCACAAAGGGCCATTGCACACTGCTGCTCTTTCCCCCATGACTGCCTTTTCTGAAAACCTTAACATCAGAGGAGGTGTTGTTGTTCCTCTGAGCCAAAGCCAGCCTCATACATATGTTGTGTTCCACCTTCGAACTTCTCAAAGCACCGTTGTCAGTGGCACGAAGAGGTTTTGGCTGGTGAACACATGGAGAGTGAACGAAGGAGGAGAGGAGTGGAGGATGCACAGTGAAATCACAAAACACTTCTTCAAAGCTCCTCTCCTCCTGTGCAATAATCTCTTGCTCCTTTCTTCTTTCTCTTGCAAATCAACTCCCGGGAAAGACTCAAGACTCCCCAATTAACAATGAGAGGGGGAAGAAAAATTCCAGCAGCTGGCTAGAGTTTAATAAGAGCACCTCTCCAAGCGGCTTAGGCTTATGTACCTGATTCACCGGCCCTGGCACTGGCGCTATAGACAGAGGGAATCATTCACGATTAGCGCAGGCTGAAAGAAGAGGGAGAGAGAGACCGTTCAAACTCCACCGATCGCAACACAACAAGAGCGCAGGGGATTACTGCAATTGTGTGGGGTATTTTTCTGATCAACTTCTTGGCTGCCGGGCGCGGCGCCACCAGGAGCTGGGCGCCTTCCCCACAACAGAGTTCAGTTTTGTATTATGTGAAGGTTACGGAGTCTTAACGGAGCTTCCTGCATCTGCCTAACAGGGTGACACTCCAGAAACTCCTTGACAAACAAATCTTCTAAATGTCACAGAGCAGAATCGCGAAAAGGTCATATCCCCTGTTATCTGTGTGCAGGATAGCTAGCAATCCCCAGTCAAAAAATCGGTCAAAGCTCTGCAAAACTTGAGCAAACATTATAATGCCCACTCCCTCTAACTTTGCGCTCTTGTTTGATTCTGTCTCTGCAGAGTGAATCCGTGGTGGTACATCATTTAACTATCAGCGTGTGACTGATGTTTGGTCTAATTGCAGAGAGAGGCAGTGGGCCGGTCAGGATGATTCCCTCTCCTGGTTAGCAGTCTGTTGTCAGCTGCTGATTTCCCACACAGCACTGACAAATGCTCTCTTCGATATTCATCTTGGCAAATTCGACGGCTCCCACATCTCAATTTGGCTCTCGGCAGCCCACGCCCCAACCCCCAGCTCCGCGGCCCAGAGTCCCAGCCCGCTCTCTGTGCCGCTGGGGGTCTGCTGGGACGCACCCAGGGCTCAGCATCTCACAGTCCCAGCCTCCAGGCCCCGGGGCTGGGGAGGGGCAAATCAAAGCCTGCTAGGCTCCTTCCTTCTTCTCTGCACTCACCTCAAATCAGCCTCACAGCAGGGTTGCGTCGTGCCAAGCCTCCGCCTGCCCCTCGCTACCCCTTATGCACACATTAGGGGCACAGGCCCACCATAGAGCAGCCCGAAACCCCACTACCATTTCATCAGGGCCACATTGTGAGGGAGCAATGAGCATCGCAGTCAAAGAGCTGAAAGCCCTCGCTAAAATGCACACTGATGCGTTTTTGACCATGGATACTTATGGCTTTTAAGGTTTTTCGCTGAAAGGGCACCTTGGCCTGCATTCTTTGAGGAATCAAACTCTTAAGAGATGCATTTGATCAGGGATTGAAAGAATAAAATGAAGCCATTTAGCACTTTGATTGGCTTATAGACGGAATTAGCATTGCTTTAGATGGTCACCAAGCAGCTATGATCAGCCGTAACTTGTCGGTTATTTACACTGACCTCTGTAACAATATAAAGTGATTGTGCGCCGGGGCAGACTAGGGCAGAATCATGACTGGTTGGGACAGTGGGTCTTTTAGGGTGGATCTAGGCAAACTGCCCGCCAGACCGGAGTGGGCCAGCTTTCCACTGGGCCTGAGCATTGGAATCCCACTTCTGACACCAGAGTGATCCGGACCGAGTCTGTGGCACTCAGATTAGGAACCGCTCGCCAAGAGAAATGGATACCCAGCCAAGGCAAAGAAGCACAGAGCCAACAGTTAGGATAAAATAGAAAAAAAAATAATAATATAATTTTAAGCACATCAAATACGATCCACAACGCCACTGTGGATATTTCCCACCTTACAGTATAGAATGAAATTCATAAAGCTGTTTCCCTTCACTGTTAATACATCCAACTTTATGTCCCAGTGTTTTTTGAGCTCCTTTCCATACTAGACTCTGAACACTCTTGTGCCAACACATTGCGATGGTGTGTGTGTGTGTGTGTGTGTGTGTGTGTGTGTGTGTAGATTCACACATGCCAGTATGTGTGTTCGTGTGTGTACGTGTGCGTGCATACGTGCAACGCAGTGAGGCAGAGAGGCCCCCATTAAGATAGTTAGCCAGCGCTTACTGGGAGCTGGATAATTAGACACTTCAAAGGCACCTGCCCGCCGTCCCAGAGGGGGCAGGAATCGCCGCCCCCCGCCCCGTTTAAAAGCATGTTAACTCCTATCTGAGGCTAGCAGGCTAATTTAACTTTTGACATTTGATATCTAAGGAATGAGAGGGATCAGCCGTTTAGCTGGAACAGGATTACCCCCCAACAGCCCTCCTCCTCCTCCTTCCTCTCCCTCCGCCCCCCAGCCCCAAAAACCCTCTCTCCCAGTCAGGCCGGATTCATTAATTTTCCTGCAGCTAAGCAGTTTATCAATGACTGGTGAATGTCTAAGTCCAGAGTGGAACATCCATTGCTGCGACTCTCTCTCTCTCTCTTTTCTCTCTCTCTCTCTCTCTCTCTCTCTCTCTCTCTCTCTCTCTCTCTCTCTCTCTCTCTCCCTCTCTCTCTCTCTATCCCTCTCTCTTCTCCGGTGATTAGGCCTTCGGATGTTTGGATCAGTCTATTCCACTGTTGTCTCCCTGCCTGCTCGGTTGCTGCTGATCTATTCTCATACCTGCTTAACAGCTCAGTATACAGAGGTGAAACACTGTTTAAGTGAACTGTTTGAATGGCATTCGGTGTGTCTGCACAGAAATGGCAATTTCCATTCACAGGTAAAGATGCTATTAGTTGTACACCTGTGAGATTAATTTCCAACAGCACCCCAGCCAAAAACCATGACATCCTTTTTGAAGAACCAATCACGGCGATAGACAGTAACCTTTGACCTGTCGCAGGTAGAGAGGTGTTAGGAGTTAATTTGAGGCCATAACTCCACATTGGTCTCAGTCTAATGCTCTCTGCTTTATGTCTACATTACAGGTTGAATCAGGGGCTATGCATGAGTGTGACGGATCTGGGTTAAACGAACAGCACGCCTGGGCCTTTGATGCCGCAGCTGGTAATGCTTACTGTTCCTTACCCGCCACATTCAGACATAAGGTCTTTTTACCAGAGAGCATGACAATCAGAATTCCAAACTACAAGCCAAATGTCATAAAAATAACACAACTAAACTGACTCCTTCACTCCACTCCCATAGCCATAAAAACAATCAGGGGCTGTTCAGAGCTCACATTAAGTCACCTGGTGTTAAAAAAAAATATTCCAAGGTTAATCAAATCAACTCTTTCAGCTTTAACACCTTGACACGTCAATTATTAAAAATAACATTGGTTCTTTTTCCACAGTTTCTCCTTCAAGAACCATGAGGTGCCAACTCACTTCACAAAGAATCCTTTATAGACCCATCAATCTCCATTTGCCTTCCACCTTCCTAGTATCTTAAAATCCTATTACAGCTGACGTTTGGGCCAAGTCTGCCACAAAATCCAATGACACACACCCCCCCCCCCCCCCCCCCCCCCCCCCCCCCCGCCCGCCCGCCCCCCACCCCTGTGATATGGATGGGAGTGCCCGCTTGATAAACAGGGCGTAATTCAGCCCCCTTAAAATACAGGTGAGACCTGGACCCCTTCATTACAGTGTCTGCAGCGCACAGGGAAAGCTCTGCAGATTAAAGGATCTACCTTGTTGGCCAAACAGACTTAACCACTGTCTGCTGGGAAGGGGCTGGAGGTTGGAGGTGAGTGGGAAAAGGAACAGGCACCAGACTCTCTATGTGATTAGAAAGGTGGCTCTGCAGTGCAATGGAAAGCACATTGCAGGGTAAATTTGTCAAAGGTTTGGGCGGCTTTTTGGCCCAGTGGTTGGAGTGGCCATCTGGTAGCTAAAAGGTCACAGGTTTGATCAGCCTGTATATATCCTGTCAAAGCATCCTTAAGCAAAACATTGAATCCCTACATGCTCAGTGTAATAGCTCAGTAATAGCATCAGTGAAATGTCTAAAATGTAAATGAAGACAGCCAGAACTGGGCACCGTGACAGAGAATGAAGATGGAGGGGATAGTGTTAGTTTAACATAGGTATATAAACATTACCTCTATAGTATTTCAGTGCTCACACTGGGGCAGCATGAGTGAAAAGCTACTCCTTTATCCCAAACATCCCATACATGGGACACATTCCTCCATCTCACCACATATTGTCCTTGGCTTCCTATTGCATTTTCATTCTTTCAAAAAAAAAAAAACCTTTCCTTGATCTTTACACCCCTCTAACTTTCTCCTCACCATATTCTCTGCACGCACTCTCCCTTTTCTCCTCCTTCCCTCGCACCCTCAGTCTCTCCCTCTCTCTTAAGGGAGTACCGCCTCCTGTTGCTGTCCCTTCTGGGTAATGAGCTCACCTCATATGTGACCTCTCCTGTCACTCCTGCCTGTGGAATCCTCCTCTCCATCTCCCCTCCTCCTCTAATCTCTGCATTACTTTCCCATTAATCCCACATTCCACACAAGGGCCGCTGCTGCAGCTCAGCTGACACGTTGCCCTCATAATCTGGTGTCCTTATTGAAATGAATCGCCATGATGGGGTTCGGTGGAAAGAAAAGATTGTTTAGCACAACCATATTATGGCGGCGAAAGCTCCCTGCAGGTTTTAGCCTGGATTTTAGACTGCCCCCCCTTCTAGGATTCACCTGGGGCACGTGCTTTACTTCCCTTCTCTCTTCATCCCTCATTCCCTCTCTTCTGCCTCTTCACATCCCACCTTCCTTATCTGCCTCTCATTCTCACTTTCTTCCTGCTAATCTCTCGCTAGCGCACTCCCGCTTTCCTGCTCTCGCCCGTCCCTTCATCTCTCCGCTCTCTCCCACTTCTTCTCTCAGTTCCCATGTCTTCCTGAATCCCCTGCATCTCCCCCTCTCGCTCTCTCTCTCTCCCTTCAATCTCCCTCTCTCTCTCTCTCTCCCCCCTCATTCCCTTCCTCCCTCCATCCTTCTCCCTCCCCTCCAGGGCCGCAGTGGGACTGTCGGACTCACGCAGCCCCATGCTGAGCTGCTCCAGAGCCAGGCCAGAACAAAGAGCCCATTGAGCCGAGCGGAGACGTAATGTGGGCCGCCTCTGACAGCACCGCGGATGAAGTCATGAGGTCGCCAAACAGTTAATAATCACAGGCCCATCATCCAGCTGCCCCTAAGTGTGTGTGTGTAGCTTGGTTGTGTGAAAGAAAGTGAGAGAAAACGAGATATTATGTGTGTCTGTGTGTGTGTATGCACGTTTGTGTTCACGCGCATGACTGAATGTGTTTATCTGCAGTATGCAATGAGAGTGTACATATCTAAGACCATATGGACGGATAAAAGCTTTTAAGAGGGTAATGAGATACTCCATGACACTCAAAAATGCGTTCGATCACTTTGTAAATACCGCAGATGAAAAACAAAACCTCGAGAGATTTGCTCTTTTAGGTTTCGGCTTTGCTCCAGTTGTGTTGTGAAGAACAACCCCCCCCCAACTCTCTCTCTCTCTCTCTCCCTCCCCTCCCTTCTTTCTTATTGGAGTCTGTCTGGCGCAAAGTCTGACATGACACACATCTCCCCGGGACCGGAGCTGTCGCTGCGAGGCCCGCACTCCGAACATCATTAGCCTCGCAGCTCCAGGTGAGACCAGACAGGGCGGGAGAGAGAGACAGAGAGAAGAGCTGGAGAGGAACGGATAGAGACGGAGCTGCATGTGCAAAAAAAAAAGGGGATGCGTGCGATTCTGTTAAAGCATTAATCTCAATGCCACTGAATGGCCATGGCCTATTAAAATGCCTTTAGAGGACCACTTGCTTGTCAAGAGGCCTCCAGGCTGAGTTTAGCTCGGGGCAGGAGGAGGAGGAGGGGGGACAGAATGGTGAAAGACAGCTATGCAATTGATTAACATGAGAAGGGCTTGCTCAAGTTCAAATTGCACGCCCCCTCTGCTGTAAGCTACAGACATTTGTTTCCCCGCAAGTAGAATGTTTCTTTCAAACCCTGTCTCTGCTACACATCTGAGTTCAATTCTCCGCATGCCCTCTTTCTGAAAATCAATCCCTTCTCCTCCTCTCCTCTGCTCTCTTCCTCCAGCTCTGCGAACAGACCAGGGTGAAGGGATTACGCCGTCCCTCCCCAGATCCAGGCAAGACAACAAATGGTTCTTATCAACTGACACCCCCCTGCCATCCAGGAGGAAGAGGCTGAAAACCGGCCAAGCCGCTCCAACGCGGATGTGTTTCTCGGCTCTGTCTGCCAATCGCGGCAACTCTTTTCACACTTAAAACCTGAGCTATTTACGAGAGCCATGGGAGCGTGCGCGCGCAGCACCAGAGGGTGGGAAGAGCGGAGGGGAGAGAGCTGCCGCTTCTCAACCTCTGCTTCTAATCAATCACCAGAAATCACTGCCATGGTTTACGGCCTTTGATCCTAGCTCCTCTTTCGCACTGCGAGGGAGAGAGAGGGGCGGGCGGGCGGGGAGACGGGTGAGAGGCAAGGCCCAGGGGGGTGGGGAGGTCAGGGGAGAGAGATTAGGGGTATAAGGCCTACTGCTCCCTCAAACCTGAGAGCATGTCTTGATTTAATCCAATGAGTTTTCAGCTGAAATTGAAATATACAGGCCGCTTTCAGACAAAAAATTAAATTTCTGATATTTTTGGATGTTTTGCGTATCAGGACATCAACCAAATATTTATCAACAAAGATTTTAAAGAGTTTATTTATATGATTCAGTGCAATGGATGGATTGGGTGTACAGCCACCAAAAATGCTGTACATTACATGCTGTCATTTTCATTTGCAAATGCATGTATTGTGTTAAAGACTAAATTATAGTAAGATCAGTAAAGTTATTTTACATGTTAAATTAAAAAAAGTACAATGGGAAAAAAGTGGTCTAAAAACACACAGAATTTACATATTTTATCAGCTATTGGCTCATTTGTCTATTGTGTTACCAAAAATGATAAACATCACATACATACAGTTTTTTTTATTTCTGTATTTTCAGCTGGTAGAGTTTCATTAGAAACTTTTCTTGATTCATCTGTGGTACCTGTCCTTGTACTGTGCACTGTACAACACATTGTATATGCAAACAAATTATGCTCAGTAATTTGTGCGTAATATAATGCAGTGGTTCTAAATCTTTTCAGCACCTTCTTCAGCGAGACACAAAAATCTACAGCACGCCAAGTTATAGATTGTTTAAAAATGTCTCATATGTCCTCACCACTTGATCATATAAGTCAAGGAAGCAACTGAAAATGAATGCACAAAATGTCTCATGCAGAAAATACAAATCAGCTTGAGACCAATATGTTTTTCTGCTCTCCATTTTCTTTACATTTGAACAAAAGGAAAGCTCAACTCAGTAGCAGGACCTTTCCTCCTCCATACACACCCATACTTTCACATAAACCCCAATAGCAAGGCCACTAGTTGCTATCTCATCCTCTGCTCCCATTCAACGAGAACCCAACTGAGGTAAGGCGGCGTGAGCGAGCGAACAAAACAGAGAGGACGCGGAGAGGAACACACCACAATAAATTCTCCTGGCAGGGTCAGGACACTCCTGCTTTGTTCCTCCTGGCAGGAGGGAGGCCACTGATGCCTACCGACAAATGGACAGAGTGGCAGAATAATCAACTACTGTTTCCCCACTTTATGGGTTTATGAGTTTATGGGGGCCCTGGCCGACCCTGCGCCTCCCTCTCCCTCTCTCCGCGGTGGTGCAGCGGTGCAGCAGGGCCGGGCTGACGGACTTACCCCTCTCCTCTCACACAGGGCCGGCTGGCTGATTTGTCTTTGTGAGGCTGGTCGCTGGTTCAGTGCCTCGTCTCTGACCCGCCTGACCTCTGACTCACAGGCCTTTCTGGCTCTCAGCATGTCAGTGAAAATGACCTCAGGCTCTTCTGAGGAGCCTTTGTGATGGTCAGCGTGAACTATCACAACAGATTAGAATTAAAAAACTATGATTGGGTAGTTGAACTGAGATTATCATCTGTATCTATGCAGTACACAACATGAACTCTGAGTCAAATTAAGGACAAATTTTTATTTTTGTCAGCAAATGCCATTACTCGGAACCACCACAGTAACAGCCAAACACTTCCTATAGAGACTCTCCATAGCAAACAGGCAGGTTGTGCACTGACAAAAGCAAAGATCAGAATGTGTATTGCAATTCCACTACAGCTGAATTCTGGTGGCATCTCCACATGCGAAAGTCTTGAGGCAGTGGCTTACATGTAGCTTCCAGAAGTGAAGGAGCGGTGGAGCTCCAGCAGGCAGATCTGTGCAGGCAGAAGTGTGCCAGAGAGAGAGAGAGAGAGAGAGAGGGGCCAGGCCGGGCTGCAGTGGGCCGGGCAGCTGCGGGCCCCTCCGCCCTGAGTAGCAGTCAGGCTAAGCTAATCCCGTGCCTCGGGCCCCTGTGAGGTGGCTCTGCCAAAGCCTGTTGCCCTGCTGCTGCAGGAAATTGCCTTCAGTGCAGAGGTCCATGAAATGGCTCTGGCTCACCAGTGAAGGCTAAGCATATACATTGCGTGTGTGTGTGTGTGTGTGTGTGTGTGTGTGTGTGTGTGTGTGTGTGCACTTGGGCCACTGCGACTTTATGAACCCTAATCTACAGGCACCTTCTTTATATTATATCTCTATGTATCTCTAAGACATCAAATGTACTTTAGTGAAAACAGCCCTATTCTGGCAAAATATGCATTTTCTTCTATGCATTTCTACTGATATAACACATACAGAGGCCATACACAGAGAGCCTTGCCACTAAGAGCCAGTTTTCCTGTGTGGGGCTGTGTGTCAGGCTCTATAACGCCCCCTCCATTGTGCTGTTTGACCCGTGGGCCAGCCACAGCTCCCCTGAGGTCCCTTATCCCTCCATCAGTCCTCTCTCATTAGCCCCCACAGGCAGAGCCCAGAGCAGGGCACCACAGAGGGGCCCCTGCTTCCTGGTGCAGGAGCCACACACCTACCTCTGGTCCCCATAACATACATACAGCACTAATACAGATCACCTTTAGGCTCGCCGAAAATACCATCACAAATCACAGTTTCGCTGTTTGATGCATACACCAACAGTCCGATAATCTAGTATGAGATTCCTGGAGTGCATGTCCTAAAATAACCAGCAGCCTGAGTAGTGCTCTAACAGAGAAAGCCAATTTATCCGACACAAATCCGAACAGAAATATTTCTCATAATTTTCCTAATTTTCATATCCCTATCAGATCTGCTTCTTCCTCTGATGCCGAATCACTCGTCAGCATTTATTGTCAGAGAGTGTCTGGCTGGGTGTTCTCGTTAAATTTATATATTTATCAAAGATTTTTTTTTTTCTTTTGCTAACAAAAAAAATGATCATCAGTAGTTCATCTTTTAGGGGAGGGGGGGTGCTGGGGAAAAAAAACGAGGGATGAAAAAGTGGAAAGCAGAGGTGGCAGCATGAAAAGGGAGGAGGAGGAGGAGGAGGAGAGGGGGCAGGACACAGTGGAGAAACAGTTGATTATGAGTCCCATCAAGTGATCAATGATTTCATTAATAAGACGGATCGCGCGGCTGTCATCGCCGTGACACCGGGCTGAGGGATGATCCGCTCCCAACGCTCCATTTCCCCCCCTGCCTCCCCTCTTCCTCCTCTCCCCCCCCTTCCTCCCCTGTCCTTCCAATATTGCCTCCCTCCGCCAACGACAAGGGAACGCCAAGGAAAAAAGGGATGGAGCCGGGGTGTGTGTGTGTGTGGGGGGGGGGTGGGGGGTGGAGGGGGGCGGTTGTGTTGACGGGGGTGGTGGTGGGGGCAGTCATGAGGGAGGGAACGGAGGGGGAGAGGAGGAAGAAAAGTGAAAATCCATTTTGAAACCCATTTTCAATTAGGGGTCCACAAGCTGTTATCACAGGTGTCCCAGAATGGGGGCCCGTAAGTGAAAATGTCTCCTATCCGTTTCTGAAATGAAACCTTATCTGGGAGGCACAAAGATGGCGGGGACAGCGTATCTGTAAATTACTTTCCATCCCCGCTGTTAACGGGAACTTTATTTCTGTCAGATGACATTCCCCTCTATTTACCGTTGATCATTTAAATGGCTGCCTAAAAAGAAGGTGGCCCCTCACTCTTTCTCTATCTCTCCCCTCTCTTCTGTATCATTCTCCCTTCTCTCTTTTTCTCTCCCTATTTTTTCCCCGTCAAAAGATCTTTTTTTTTTTTTTTTCAAAGCAGTCAACTGTTCCTTTTCTTCCCTAAATACTTTAGGCACGCTCTCCATTTGCTTAGGGATTTCTCTGGTAACCTACACGAAAGCCTAACATTTGTTGCCCTTCAAGGCTTAACTTGTTTGCCTCTGAGACCCTGCTCCTGCCCTTTTAACCGTGACCATTAAAAGGTCCCAACTCCTTCACTTCATAAACTACTTAGCTCACAGACGCCCTGCTAGAACAGTTGCATTCCCTAACAATTTTCTGAACTGAGTCTATCGCATCTCCTCCCACTATCCCTGTTTCTCTATTCTCATCCCACTGCTTACATACTCACTAACTCCCTCTCTCCAGCTTTGTCCCTCTCTTCCCCCAAATCAGCAGCACCCATATCAAAAAAGTCCAGCAGACCTACCAACCAGAAACTTTTTTTCCCTTCTTTTTCGTAAATAGCTAGCCCTTCAGCCCCCACCCCTCTTTCTTCTTTTTTTTTTTTTATTAGCAAATTATCCCATGACGACAGGATTTATTCAGCCAAGGAGCATGGACATCTTTTTTTTTTTTTTTTAGCTCGGGAGGCAACAAAAGAATCAGGGGACTTTGTGGTCCACCTGCCTGGCGAATGATGAGGGTGGGAGGGGAGAGCACCCCCCCACACCCCTCCTAAAGAGCACCAATCACAGTATTGTTGTGGCACAGTCGGCTCTTTTGAGCTGTCAGGCCAGGGGAGGGGGCACACAGATGAATGGCACACAGGATGAAGCCACCATTTAGCCAACCATGTGGGAACGCTCTACCAGGACTCCATAATTACTCTGGGCCTGCTCAACTTGGACAAAACTTACAGACTGAGGAAAGGAGAGGCGAAGAGAGAGTGGGAGAGAGATGGCATGTTGGAGGAGGGAAGAGTTAAAAGAGTGAGGCGATGAGGAGAAACCAAGCGGGACAGGAGAATAGAGCTGGTGAGTCACGTGGTACAGTGGTTCAACAAGTGATTTTCCCCATGATAACCTCCCATCCAACTTCACTCTACTGTTAATTACAGCCAATCTGCATCAAGTATTATCTTCTACCGGTTAAAGCAAGTCTCCATTATGTGCTTGCTATCATCAGTGATGTTGTTTCAACCTCTGTGTTGAAAAAGAAGCTTTTTTCATGACACCTACTACAATACCCACAAGCCTCACCAACTCTCGACCAATCACGCGATCGCAAGAGCTCTCACGCTCGTTCCACTGTCACGCTCTCTCCTCAGTGGCAGCGCCCATTTGGCACGGTAGCTAGCCGTGTGCTCCATAACAGCCCATAGTATCCTAACACCATGCACGGCTGTTTGAGAGAAATTTTATCTTACCGTTTAAGTCTGATATACAATTCTTTCAAGCATTCACTCTTGGGTAATCTGTAAAATGCTTTACAATTGGTTACAATCCGGCACAAAGGCATTTTTATCACGGAGAGGCGGCCAGTCGATCGAAAACGCCTCTGTATTGCAAAGCACTATGGAAACTGTAGTCCTTTACCAAGCTAAAGCTGTTATGTACACAGTTTTGTACAAATGTTGTTTTTCTTAAAGTGCAAATCCAATTTAGTTATATATTATTCTTGCACTGTAAATTCTCTGATTGAGTGAGTGAAACTACATGGAACCAGCTGTTTTGAAATCTCGGTGCCACAAATGAACGGCCAAAACATTTCCAGAACCTTGATGACGTTGGTATTACAACATGACTAGCCAGCTCTATAAACTGAGAGAGAAGAAGAGGAAAGACAGTGAGAGTGAAACAAGAAGAAACAAGTTTTCTTCACTGAAATTGAACTTTTTAATATTGAATTATGACAACTCTGCAAAATGCATGTGAAGATTGTTTCTGCAGCAAAATCAGTTTCCCCAGACAAAAGTGCTGCTTGGTCACCAGAAGATTGCAGTTGCCAATATTAAATTACCGATCAGATCAATACCTCTATGGGCCAACTGATCACAGCCACAGCTAAAGGCCATGCTTCTAGGTAGCTGAGATTACTTTGGAAGAAGCGAGCTGAACAGCCGCCATGTCCGCTCCACCTGCCCCTCCTACTTACTTTCCACTTTTCACAACTTATCGTAGCACGCTGTAGCTGGGCGCACCACGGGGTTTCCGCTGCGCTGGGATCAGGGGCCGCTACCCTGCCTGACGGGGGGAAATATTTCCCTGGGCCTTCCTCAGAAGAGCCAGTCACTGGGGTTCCACAGCTGCTCACAATTACCTTTTGTTTGGATGGAGGCAGTGGGGCAGCCGCTACGGGGGTTAAAGTTGAGGCGAGTGTAGGGTTACACCTGATAAGAGGTTATGAGTTCTGGGGGAGACTTGGGAATGTGCTGTAATTATAACCACACAAAGAATGTGTAAGCTATCTTATGATTCCAAGCGAGAGATTGGGATCTAAAGGGACCTTTCTGTGTAGATAAGTATCATCCCTCCCTTCTCCAGATGAATTATGGGACTACTGTCTTTTGGGGTATGCACCATTACTTGAGGCTTTAGCATGTCTTCTTACGTGGCTGAATCGGTTTTAGGAGATTGCTCAACAAAGTTTACAAGACAAACCTTGTGCCGTTCCGAGTAGTAATTACCTGCACATTACAAAGAAAAATCTGCAATCACGGAGCCGAATTACATCCATGCTTTTTCCACAGCGTAAAACTTTTTTTTTTTCCACCGCTGCCCCTTTAATTAATAAAACAATGTTGGCCATCTGGGAATGAGTAAGAGTGAGAGTGTTCCCAAGAAGCTTCAGGATGCATTCCCTTACCCAGCGCCTCCACCCAGTTCCTGCGATAACTCCCATATGGGGAGAAAGTGACAGTCCCGGCAACCGATTTACCCTCTCTCGGACTATTTGAGGTCTCCTGATTCACACTTGGGATGATAACATTTGACATCCCACACATCCGCAGAGGCAGAGGGGTGACAGATAGCTCTCTAAGCTGTCAGCCCACCAACTCCACCTCCTAGATCCTCCCCCTGACCCTCCATCCCCCAGACCTTCTTAATCTTCTCGTTGCTGCTAATGAGCACAGCTGCAACTTAGGTCATGGTAATTTCAACTCTGGTTTTGTTATGACTTTTGCCTGTTGCCCCAAGGCTTTCCACCAAAAAAAAAAGTTTGTCATCTAATATTCTTCATTCCAGCGTATGAATGGGAATGAAAGGCTGAATGACGACAAGCTTAATGAAGTGTAAGCTCCATGTCTCTTTTAGCAGCATGTGTTGAAGACATTGCTATGTAAACATGTCAAAGTTTTGCTACCAGTGATTTCTGTATGTGACTCACTGTAAACCATGAGAATGAGGAAAAAGTAAACATTCATGTGCAAGCCGAAATGTTAAAGGAACACAGCAAGTTTTGGGGAGATAAACGAGAACATAGATACCAAACTCATCTGTGTGACCGCAGTAGATCATTGGCTCCATGCTAACACTTTAGCATACATCAAGTTGAGTGATAGCAGGTGACTAGCATTAACCAAAGTAAGAAGACTGAGGTTTTAGTGATATAAAGTTGTTAGTGGTTTATGGCCTGTAGAGTCATAAATCTAAAACATGAAATATCATTAACCAGGTTTATTTCTGGAACTATTTCCGCTTTTGTTTTTTATCTGTACACTGTCTCCCACTGACCACAATTATGTAAAGAGGAACAGTAGTCCTGGGCAGTTCAAAGTGCTTTTGTATCATTTTTTTGTGTAAAGTTTAGGAATCCCCGAATCTAGCCAGATGTCATATAAGATTACTCAGCTTTAGGAAAATATTGTAAGCTGAAGTGCAGCACCTAAACAACCAAAGCCCAAAATAAACCAAGATCTAAACCTAAAACTTAGCAACCAAACTATAAAATGTAGCAAAAGTAGCAACGCCTAAAGAGGTGAACTTTGCATTCGTACACTCAGGCAGCATTTAGTCTAGTTTAGTCTAGCTGTCATCCCTAACTCAGCATAGTACATGCTAAACCATTAGCATGGAGCACCGAAGTGAGGCATGGATGACTTTGGCTTCTATGTTCACTTAGTCACTTCATGGGTAAGTTGACCGATAGACCAGGTGTGTAGTGAGCACAGGTGAGAGGTGATGCGTACCGTTTGAGGTGGTGCTGGAGGCCACGGCCTTCTCACTGATGTCGGTGCGTGCTGATGAGCCCTTGGTCGCCACGATGGTCTCCACCCTCTTCTTCTTCTCAGCTGCAGAACTGGCCTGGGACTGGGTTTCCATGGCGATCGCTCATTCCTCAGCACCTCATGGAGACAGGATAACTGATGGAGAAGAAGGCGGAGAGGACGGGTAAATACAAAGCACTGAAGCACATAACAAGCAGAGAAGCAGAGAAGAAAGTTGTATAAACTTTTCCTTCAAAAAAGTGTCTCTCTACTAGTAAAACTGAAATAAATCGGTATGGAATGATTTGTGAAATAAGTTTGAGAATGATGGGGGTTTTTTGCTCGATCGAAGCTAAACTATTTCATCAAAAGAATGCCTCAAAAACGAGAGTTGAACTCAGTGAGTCTTTCACCCCGAAAACATGAGAAAGACCTTGGATCCAATGCCCCCTAGTCATGAAGCCCAGATCAGGCCATGGGTTAATCCACCAGCTCACCCTGGTTTATTTTAACTCATAATTGTTTGGGTCTAATGTGTCTAGATTTGCGTCGCCACTAACTGTGGTTAGATACCCAAGGCCAAGATTTAACTTCACCTTATTTTCAACTATGCCACAATAAACTTCTGACTTCCTGTCAAAAAAACAACAACTCTATAACAGAGCGAGGCAGGACACCCTGACTAGGTTTTATATCTCAGAATAGAAGTAAAGGTAGCTTGTGGATATACTGATAATCCCACTCAAGCAGTCTTTCCAGAGAGAAAGCAGAAACCTTAAGGGGATACCACAGAGAGAGAAACATTCACAGTCCTGAAAAAACAAGGTTTGTTTGAAGGCCCTTTTGGGAATATCATGGTGCCGGGCAATTTTTCTTTCAAAGAATAAAGGTGGTTCAAGTTAATACTGTCTGTGGGTTTAGTAGGGGGTTCAGCCAACAGTCTAGCAGACATGCTGCTCAGTTCAGCACCTCCGAGGCCGTCTACAAACTCAACACTATCTAGGTCACGGAGGGCTCTGTCCTCAACCCTGATTATGGAGAGACCATTAAACCAACATGGCGATACACCGCAGCCACTCATTTACACAAAGTACAGGACAGCTGCGTTTGGTCCAATACAAGGCCTTCACTTAGACTCCAAGTGCTCCATAATTCAGGATAATTACTGGAAATATTTAGTCTGACTAACATTTTCTGTCCAATAAAGACAGCTAATTACCTGACTATACTATTTAATTGTCCTCCACCCTATAAACATGCATGGATACAAAGGCCAGCAGTAAAGCCGGCTGTAATGCAAACACAGGGCTGCTGCTAAAACTACAAGAGAGAGAGAGGGGGGGGGGATTTTTACCAACTCCCCAAGGAGGGAAGGAGAGGGGGAAGTGGAGAGGGGTAAACTTCAGACAAACACAGTGCGCTTTGTTTGTTTTTTTTCCAACCCCCTGAAAAACCCAAGTCTGTCATCCATTCTGACCCGACAACAACATCTGTAAGCAATTCCTGGCTTACAGAAAAAAAAAAAAAAAAAAAAAAACACAACGCAATTACTCCCCTACCAATCAAAACAGAATTAAACAAGAGCTCTTCCTCTAATCACTCCCACATGAATACATGTGTAGCCGTCATTCCCGACCAAAGACATTTCTTCCTACTTGCACAGATATCATCTCAAATCACTGCTGCGTGTGTTTGATAGAATGAACGCTTTCATTTTTGGGGGTCTTTGGAGAGCGAGTCGGCGTGTTAATCTGTAGAAGACGTGCGGTGGTTTTTTCGCGTGTCTGTCTGCACATGCATGTATGTGAGTTCCTCAGCCGGATGATCAATCATAGGTACTCTGTCGTGAGAATAGCAGGTCATTCGTTTCACTTTCATCGCCCTGGAAACACAGACAAACTGAAACGAGAGCGTGATCAGACAGAAGCACCCCTAAGTCAGACTTTTACTCTCCCCTTTTAAAATTTCATTACATCATTCTAATGATTGAACTTGTGCAAAAGCAGGGAAGAGGAAGAGAACAGGGAGAGAACCTCCTTTACAGCTGTTATAGAGTAGACCCCAAGATGCTTTATGTGTGGAGGTTGCATACGTGCATGTGTGCGTGTGTGTGTGTAAGTGTGTGTGTGTCCCTTTAAAACACCCTGTTCCCCCCCAGGTGAGTCAGACAGGGGCACAGCGAGCTGAAAGCAGAGTGAATACGAGGGTCAGGACCGGGGGTTTTGTAGGGGAGGCGAGGAGAAAGCGGAGGCATTCCACTGGTCGGGCAAATATTCACAACTCCAAGCCGCTGAAGCGTGTCTGACCGGCCTTTTGTGTTCCACGAGGCAGGCCACAGTTCCAAAGCAGCAATTAAAAGCAGGACCTTTTCACCCATAATCCCTCTGACCTGGACGCCCACACC